>NC_052150.1:148447320-148778119 GCF_902713615.1 Scyliorhinus canicula
GAGGGCGTCAGACTAGCGTGGCCGTAAAAGTTTACGACCCCCGCTATTCTCTGCACCGTCGTGAGTGCGGAGAATTGCGCCCATTATTCTTCCTGATAATGGTGGTGAAATGATTGCCTTGGATTGTTAGCTGTCGGGCTTTGAGTCAATCAGAAGAACCAGTGGAGAGGTTCTGAAGGTTTCTGGCAATTAAACTCTTAATCAGAAATCCAATGTCACAGAGGCATCTTTCATCTTTACCTTTCTCTGGCCAGGAAAATACCCTTCACTGTTCTCTGGCCAGGAAAATATATACCCTTCACTGTGCTCTGCCAGTGATATTTCATGTCTTACTGACATGAGAAACCACTCAATAGGTGGGGAAAAAAATGTTTATTTCCTTTCTGTATGGCAGAATGCACCACCAGGATTTGACCTGGGTCACAAGTGCTGTTATAGGATGCACGAGAGGTAGAGATAGAGAGAATGACAAAGCTGCAATTCAAACCTATGTAGCTAACCCAGTTCTCAATTTTGATGAATGATTATTTAACACAGTAGTTTCCAAGTACTTCTCCAGAACTAACTACCAGGAACAGCTGCTTTAACTTCCAATTTACAATGTAAGTCACCTACTGTACAGATAATTACTGTACAGACATTGTGATTGCAGAAACACTTTGTAGTCTCCAGCTCAGAACTATTTGCTGGCAAGTTAACAAATGTATAAAAATATAGAAACAGGATGACCTTCATCCCAACCCCCACACCACTAGGAAAAGGTCTCTCAGATCCTTTAAGGTTTAAGGACCTGAGCTTGTGAACAGTTACGCTTTTTTTCTTACAGCAAAACAGTAGTGTAATTTATAGAACCATAGAATTCCTACAGTGAAGAAGGAGGCCATTCGCCCATCGAGTTTGCATCAACCCTCCGAAAGATCACGCTACCTAGGTGCACCCCCCTCCCTATTCCCGCAACCTCACCTAACCTGCACATCTCTCGGACAGCACGGTCGCATGGGGTTAGCACAATTGCTTCACAGCTCCAGGGTCCCAGGTTTGATTCCCGGCTTGGGTCACTGTCTGTGCGGAGTCTGCACGTTCTCCCCGTGTGTGCGTGGGTTTCCTCCGGGTGCTCCAGTTTCCTCCCACAGTCCAAAGATATGAAGGTTAGGCGGATTGGCCATGATAAATTGCCCTTTGTGTCCAAAATTGCCCTTAGTATTGGGTGGGGTTACTGGGCTATGGGGGTAGGGTGGAGGCTTGACCTTGGATAGGGTGCTCTTTCAAAGAGCCGGTGCAGACTCGATGGGCCGAATGGCCTCCTTCTGCCTGTAAATTCTATGATTCTATGATTCTCATCTTTGGGCATTAAAGGGCAATTTAGCATGGCCAATCCACCTAACCTACATATCTTTGGACTGTGGGAGAAAATCAGCACACCCGGAGGAAACTCCCCACAGACAGTCACCCAAGGTCGGAATTCACCCATGTTCCTGGCCCTGCGAGGCAGCAGTGCTAACGTATTGTCCCACTACGTTGCCCCTTTCTCTGTCTGTTTTATGGAAATTCCAGAAAACATCAAACATTATGTCCAATTAGTACACACAGATATGTTCCCCTTTTCTCAGCTTTTCATTTACCCCACTTCAAGTCAATCAAGGGTAGCGGATGAAAAGAAAGGAGAGAACTGGAAGTCAAAGGAACACATTCACATCCACAATCTGTACCAGTCAGAAGGCTGACTTTTCTGAAGGACATAGTTTCAATGTAGAAGCCTGCAATTACACTGAGCTGATACCATATCACACCAGCATGAGAAACAGCCAGTCAAATGAGTTTGCATAAATGCTAGGTTCAGGAGGGCGGGGTTCTCTGGCAGTATTTTTGCTGGAATGGAGACAATATATCATTCAGTAGTACAGGACCAAGCACTGTTATGGTGTACATTCTGAATTGCCAAAGCAGTCTATTTTCACAGGCCCCCTATTTTATACTGATAATAAAAGTTCCAGAGCTTTGACACGGTTCACACTGTCACAAATTGACTGGGAGAGGCTTGGGAAGAGCTCAAACATTTACGTCAGCGCAATATGGGATACACTATTCAGCGTGTGGGACACCAAAGAGTTTTACTCTTTTCTTGTCCTCTGTTACCACTCCCCCACCCCAAAGACAGGTGAAGTTTGGGCTAGTTCACATGTGCAAAATTCAAACCCTCAACCACTTCCATTCTTAAATCGAGTCAAGCAACCAAATTGCTTGCAGGAAGGTTGTTGGTCATTTAAATCTTGTAATGAAATTGCATGCCTCAGAATTAACCACCAATTTAAATTTAGCCCATCCAGTTGACTTTCTGGAGCCTTGGGGCACCAGTCAGCTAAAGGGAAGCCAGGGTCCTGAATCAAAGAGTTACTGTCTTTTCAATTAACTACTGAATCCATTTTATTTGCTTCACCTACCCATTCGGATTATATACTGTGCCACCTGCTGACCTCTCCCTACCAGACACTGGCTCTTTGGATCACACACCCTTCACCACCCTCTGCCACTTTCCCTTCCAACCTCTCTACACCCTGACAATAGCTATTCAAATCTCACCCTCTCCACACACTGGCCTTTCCAATCTTCCCATCTCTGGGAAACATTCGGCATTCTTCCTCCCACCACCCTCCTCTTTCCCAAACCTGAGACAGGTCCTTTAATTCCCCCCCCCCCCGATTCCGCTGGCACCATCGCTTCAAATTTCCCCCATACTGGCTCTCCTGATCTCTTAATTCTATACTCTACACTCCCCAAAATGTTCCTTTCAATCGACCAGAGCAGGCAAGAACCTGATCCAAACTAATTACCATTCAGCCTTCCAGGATGCTCAACCCCAGCCCATGTACACCAAGGGGGAGCAAGGGGTGAATACCCCTCCGCACTTACCTCCAGGGTGACGAGCGGAGCCCTTCGGGAAGATAGTGGTCGCGGTGCTTTCCTTGTATGGGGGTTGTGTGGAAGGTCTTCCCTCTAGCTTTAAAAATCATTCAAGTTTCTTTCAGCATGTCAAGTTCAAAGTGAGAGGGAACCTTATACAAACGTATAAAATTCTAAAAGGATTAGACAGGGTAGATTCAGAAAGACTGTTCCTGATAGTGGGGGAGTCCAGAACTAGGGCTCATAGCTTGAGGACAAGTGAGGTGAGGAGAAATTTCTTCACCCAGAGAGTGGTGAATCTGTGGAATTCACTACCACAGAAAGTAGTTGAGGTCAAAACTTGTAATTCTAAGAAGCACTTAGATATAGCTCTTGGGGCTAAAAGGATCAAGGGATATGGGGAGGCAGGGGTGGTGGTGCACAGGCTGGATCAGGGTATTGAGCCCGATGATCAGCCATGATTATAATGAATGGGAGAGCAAGCTTGAAGGATCCAATGGCCTCTACCTGCTTCTATTTTCTATGTATGTTTCGATCTGTGAGATGAAGGTGAAAGCCAACCCTCTAATATGTTGGAATTCTTTGAAGTACTTTTTTCAGCCTCTTTTAAAAAAATACTGCAGTAAGAAGCAACACTTGGACATAAGAGGAAGCACTTTGTGTTAATGGACCATGAGGAGCTATAAAAACAAAGCTAATCCCTCCTGTGAAATTTCCTAGACCTGTCAATCAAGAGGCTTGTAAATGGTAATGGACTAGGAAATTGAATGTTAACAATGCAGTTCAAAACTTTTAGGCTTCTCAGCATGCTGAGAGGCTTGAAAAAGTTAAAGGGGAATAAAAATGACTGTGAAAAAAGCACTTCAAAGATTTCTAATACATCAGAGGTATCTTATAGAAACATAGATAGGATAGATGTGGGCAGGTTGTTTCCACTGGTGGGTGAAAGCAGAACTAGGGGGCATAGCCTCAAAATAAGGGGAAGTAGATTTGGACTGAGTTTAGGAGGATCTTCTTCACCCAAAGGGTTGTGAATCTATGGAATTCCTTGCCACAGTGAAGCAGTTGAGGCTCCTTCATTAAATGTTTTTAAGATAAAGATAGATAGTTTTTGGAGGAATAAAGGGATTAGGAGTTATGGTGTTCGGGGCGGAAAGTGGAGCGGAGTCCAAAAAAGATCAGCCATAATCTCATTGAATGGTGGAGCAGGCTCGAGGGGCCAGATCGCCTACTCCTACTCCTGGTTCCTATGTTCTTATGAAAGACTTTCACCTTCATCTGACAGATCTTTGATCTTGACATACTGAGGGAGACATCATAAGGTACCAACACATCAGGAAAGACATTTAACTACAACCTGACATGATGAAAGAGAGTTTAATGATTTTCAAAGCTGCAGACGGAAGACCTGCCACACGACTCCCATCCCAAGAAAGACTCCTGACCTGAGCCTCCCCAGCAAAGCCCGAGCCTCCCAATCTCACTGCTCCTCTGAAGGACCCCTCCTGGAGGTAAGTGTAGAGAAAGTACTCACCCACTTCTGCCTCCTCAGAGTCCATAGTGCCAAGTTGGCACTGCCAAGGGGAAGGGCCTGAGATTGAGGTGCTTTTAAAAATGGCGTCCTGATCTCCAAGGAGCAGGACCTGTCAGTGTGTTTAGGCCCCCTCTCCTCCCAAGGCCAGTGAAAAACCTCCCCCTCTCCAAAAAAATTTCCAAGTGTTGCTGAAAAACACCTGATTGCCACTGCCAGGGCCCATGAGAAACACACCTATTTTCCCACTGGCAGCAGCACTTAGAATTCATTATTCATTCTGGAGAATCACGGCCAAGGTTTTATACAGATGAGTTGAAGCAACTCCCTCACACCACTTGTCAATGTTTACAATACCTACTTTGTACAAAATCAATTAATTCCAAAACTTAACAATTCACAGATTTTAACTTGATTTAAAATATCTAGAGTGAAATTGGATTATATCACAAAACTATAAGAGTGAACAAAGCCAATACTGCAGCAATTCAGAAGAAAATGTTTAACCTATACTTCAAATGAAATACGATGAGGCATTTCTGACAGTCTTTTTCAAAGAGAAAGTTCAGTGTGTAGATGTGGGACTGTTAACAACACATATAGTCAAGACAATTCAGAGATTTCTCTGTCAAAAGGATGGAAATTCCATATTCACATTATTCATTAAGATGCTTATTTAGCCATGTGTATAACTGGACAACATTTTACACTGGGAAAATCCCAAAAGTTACAACAGGTAAAAATATAATACTCAAGGAAAGATGAAATAAGATCTTCTCAATTTTACAAAACACCAATTCACAATTGCACAATTCAGATCGAGACAAGTGCTAAAAATCAGTAAATACCGTGACCGGTTTCAAATGTTTAAAATGCTATGATTATAATTAAAATCAGCACAGAAGATAGGACAAAAAATATATACTTACTATTCCAAAACTAAAATCATTTCTGATGCCGTCTCATACACCTCATACAGGTTAATGACCCAAGGACTGGATTTAGCCAATTCTAATACCGCAATCTCATGAATAATCTCCATTCGGCAGTCTTGACCCTTCCTTCTTTTCCTCATAAATTTGGCAGCATATTCCTTCCTCGTAGCCTTCTCGGTACATTTTTTAACGACTGCAAATTTACCTCTGTACAAAGGAGAGATGTTTCTGCGTTTTAATAGACAATTATCATTCAAAACTTCACTATATCAGTACAAATTTTATATAGTTAATGCTTACTTTATTCTAATCCAAAAGCAGCAATTAGAAATACCAGCGGTTAGCAAGGGCAATTTCAGAAAGAATACTTTTCACCGCTTAAAACCTGGGTTTAAATCCAACAATTGGAAAAAGATGAGCATGCTAATGGGGTTAATTCACTTTTGTTGCTCTTAGTTTAGTTTCCAGAGTGCATGGGTTCAAAACATCAAAATATGCCCTGCTTAATATTTAATAATCAACATTTTGCAAGTTATAGTCGTGCATTATGTCAGTAATAAAATGTACCTTTCCCAATGGCCAGCACACAAGATGTGTAAACACAACAGTTACCTGGTACAGCAATGTGGGCTATAAACACAATAAAACTGAATGTAATATTTTTAATGAATTCAATTCCCCTCTCTGTTCCCATCATCTTCTACCTAAAAATAAATTTAAATAAACTATACATAAAATTGAGAAGGTAAAGACTTAGGATTATTACAATTAAAGAGAATTCTGCAATTTAGGTCACAATTCAAATTTAATAAACACCAAATATCCTATTTTACAGCCGTTAATTAGATCTAGTTTAAAATGTGTCCTAAAAGTTCAATGTATATATCCCCTTATCAAATGACTGCAAAGTCAGTGCAGAATATGACATGGGGCGGGATTTACCGACCAATCGCCATGTGTTTTTCGGTGGTACAGGCGGCCCACCAGCGAGTTTTTCTTTTTCTTTCATTTTAAAGTACCCAATTACTTTTTCCCAATTAAGGGACAATTTAGCATGGCCAACTGTACACCTTTTGGGTGTGGGGGTGAGACCTACACAGACACTGGGAGAATGTACAAACTCCACGTGGACAGTGATCTGGGGCTAGGATCGAACCCGGATTCACGCCGTTGTGAGGCAACAGTGCTAACCACTACACCCGCCAGCGAGATTCCCACCATTGTCAACGGGATTTCCCAGTGACAGTGACGTCACCGGGAATCCCGTGCCCCGATGTGAACAGCCGGTAAATTGCGCCGACAAACAGTAACGCCGCTGCATAGAAAATGGGGGCACCAAAAATATGTATCCAGATAGTATTTCAGGTTAACATTCAAGTGATTGATCAACTCATCACAATACCATCCTCCGAAAAATTGCCTATTTAAATAGAAGTTAAAAACAAGCACATTCATTAACCAGTGTCGAGACAACAATTGTTTGGATTTAAAAACAGAAAATTCTGGGAAAACTCAGAAGGTCTGACATTAGCTGTGGAGAGAGAAACAGTTAACATTTTGAGTCCGTATGACTCTTCCTTAGATGATGCCAGACCTGTTGTGTTTTTCCTGCATTTTGTGTTTTAATTTCAGATTTCCAGCATCTGCAGTATTTTGCTTTTTATCTAAATATTTGGATTTCCCCGTTCTCATCACTTCGCCACAGGACGTACTTGAGCCTTAAGGCAGCGACAACGTTAGCAATGAAACATCATTGCTCTGCATCTTTAACCATCTGTGAGGGAGTGACTGTCAAACTTTAAAGTAAACTTTTGCCATGGCCCACCACTTAATTGAACAAATGCAATTCAAAATGCTGAACATTCTTGGTCTTCTGGAGAATGGACCAAGATTTATTTCGGCATAGCTAAATACAGCTGCAAACAATTTAGCTTTGATTTTCTGCCACTGGGCTTCATTTTTGCAAAATAGTCTCTGACCACATTTGAATATATAGTTAGATGAATATTTTTTGTATATACTTGCAGTGGAACTCACTAGGTTTCAACCGCAAGCAGGAGAAAGGAAAACAAAGTTGCTTGGTACATGAATGCATTTTCCAAATTTTTATTTCCCCTGTGTTTATTGCATTACTGTACTTTCCTAATGTAGTCTCATGAGAGACAGAGTAAAGGACCCAATACTTATGTCATGACATGGTGGTGTTCTGCTTCTCAATTATGAGGTAATTTCCCACTTTGGCACATTATCAAGAGGAAATGGACTAACAGGCTGAGAACAGCATCAACAACGTGGACTAGACATTTTTAGATATCAGTCCAAATGCAATGTAATTTTCCACAATCAGTCACAAGGACGGTAACCAAATGACCTCAAGACCAGAGGCCTTAAAAAAGAGCAACAGTGGTCTTTTCACAACAGTGATATTATTGCTGGCAAACACCATGGGAAACCTAAGGACTAAATAATTCTTTCAGCTCAAATGATCCTTTGAAGGTGAAAATTTTCATTGCAAATGCTAAGTATATTTAATATAAAATGCACCAGATGTGAATGCACAGATCTCCAGTAACATTGCTGACAGTGAGTTAGTGAATATATTTACTTTACACAGAGGTATTTACGCTATGCAAAGTTCCACATGTTACCACGGTCACCGATGTAGGTTGACTGAATTAGTCAAATTCTGTTTTTGTCATATGGTCTTTTGGTATTTCATCAATTGGTTGAGGATTGATTTCCAAAATTATACAATTTTTTGTGAAACTCACTCAGCAGCCTTTGATTATTGGCCTGATGCACTTTGCTTTTATCTTGTATCATTTTTTCTTTGATGCGCAGAGGAGAAGTTGGGATAATGGAGCTTTGGAACACTGTAATCTCAGAAAGCGGTCACTCAGCCTATTATTCCTCTGCTGGCTCTTTGAAAAAGCTGTCCGATTAGTCCCACTACTCCACTCTTTCCACCTAACCCTGGAAAATTTTACCCCTTCAAGTATCTATCCAATTCCCTTTTGAAAATTACTGAATCTGCTTCCACCGCCATCTCAAGCCATGCATTCCAAAACATGACAGCTCATTCATAGAATCATAGGATTCCTACAATGCAGAAGGAGGCCATTCGACCCATCAAGTATGCACCGACCCTTGGAAAGAGCACCCTACCTATATCCATGCCCCCACCCTATCTCCATTACCCAGTAATCCCACATAACCTTTTGGATTCTAAGGGGCAATTTAGCACGGCCAATCCACCTAACCTGCACATCTTTGGACTGTGGGAGGAAACGGGAGCACCTGGAGAAACCCACGCAGACACAGGGAGAAAGTGCAAACTCCACACAGACAGTCACCTGAGACCGGGTTTTGAACCTGGGCTAGGCTGACCTGAGAGTGATTGTACAAAGGACAATGGGTTCCCTGTTTGCCACATTTCTCACAGGGCACACTGTCCTAAATTCAGCTCAACATCTACATTTCTAAGCTGATTTCTTGGACTCACTAATGAAGAATTTTCATGGAATTATACAAATTACAGCATGAATGAAGCCATTTGGTACGAGAACACCATTTCTTCTCAGATCCTTTCACATTCTTCCTTTTCCAAATGCTCGGCCCTTTCTCTTTTAACTAACATTCCAGTGTCTGTCTTTATATGCACTTATTGTGATAAGTCACAATAGCTCACAGCACAAATAAAATTATTCCTTCCCCCCCCCCCCCCCCCCCCCCCCACACTCTTGTTTTATTCAGGTAGAATCCTCAGTCTCCCTTCCTTTGTTTCCATGTGATAACAGTCTTTCACGAGACACCCAGAGTAAATTCCACAGGTTTCTCATTCCCTGCGTTATTGGCGGTTCCTCTTTGGGTGGCAATCCCACTCGATATGCTGCTACTCCTTTGAGCTCTGCTGGAGTCTCATGTCTGCCCACTTAAAGGGCAACGTTCTCCGGGCCTGTCCAATCCAAGAAGACTGGTAACCATAGCCACAAGGATTAATGGTGTTTAAAAAAAATAAACTACTGGTTTGAACTAAACCAATAGGCATGCCAGCCTGCAATAACATTCACAGAACATTCTCAGACACAGAAATTACAGCGGGTATTGCTGAGAAAAGACATTTTGTTGAAGGTTTTTGTCTTGTAAGTTTCTCAGAATATTCGCAAGAATACCAATGTCAAAGGTAACAACAACTTTACACTGAATGAGAAGAGAGTGCTGATTGGTTAACAAGTGGTCTCTGATTAATCAAGGTGTCACAGTGAACTGAACAAATTATTGCTGGTACGAAATTAATTTTATTTTTATTAAATAAATTTAGAGTACCCAATTCTATTTCCCAATTAAGGGGCAATTTAGCATGGCCATTTCACCTCCCCTGCACATCTTTTATTTGGGTTGTGGTGGGAGACCCACGCAGACATGTGGAGAATGTGCAAACTCCACACGGAGAGTGACCCGGGACCACGGGATAAAACCCAGGACCTCGGTGCCATGAGGCAGCAGTGCAAACTACTGCACCGCCGTGCTGCCCCTCTGGTATGAAACTAAGATGCAAACCTGAGTGAGGGGCAATTGGTTCAGCCTTCAGCATTTCCCAAGTTTCCCTTGACAAAATAATGAAGCAAACAGCAGGTTACAAATAACAAAAATAACTCAACTTCCACACAAATGGAAAAGGTTGGTTCTGATGACATTTTACAACACGTCAACAATAGGTGGACTTCTGGAGCATGCTGGGTCAAAATCCTGGAATTCCCTCCCTAATAATACTGTGGGTATAACTGCACCACACGGACTGCAGCAATTCAAAAAGGTAGCTCACCACCACCTTCTCAAGGGTAATTAGGGATGGGCAATAAATGATGACTCCCACAACCCATAAATGAATTTTTAAAGTAAGAAGTCTTACAACACCAGGTTAAAGTCCAACAGGTTTGTTTCAAACACGAGCTTTCGGAGCACTGCTCCTTCCTCAGGTGAATTAAGGAGCAGTGCTCCGAAAGCTCGTGCTTGAAACAAACCTGTTGGACTTCAACATGGTGTTGTAAGACTTCTTACTGTGCTCACCCCAGTCCAACACCGGCACCTCCACATCATGAATTTTTAAAGATGCTCTTTCCACTTTTTCTGCTGAATCCCTTTTTCTTTACTCTTCCTCCAAAACAGGCCTCTCTAGCTTATACTGGGACTGAAGTTAATAGGGATAAGGAAGAAAATGGCAGGAGCAATGGAACACACACAACGATAAAGCACATCTGATAGGTCAATTCATGGCAGCTGTTTGTCCATCTTTGTAAAGTACTGATGCATAAACTTAACAGCACAACGCAATAGGTAATCTGCGGAGATGGATTGTATTCAATTGAACCCTATTGTCAAGTCACTTATTCTACAGCCAAAACAACAGCAGAGGTTTGCTTAATGGCATCAAAGTGTCAGAAGACAGGAATTGGTTACTTTTCATTGAGAAGAGACAGAATATGATCCAAATGCTCATTGATTATCCTGGTGCAAAGGCAAATCATTTCCTGTCCTTACTTGAACTTCAGACCACCAGCTGGGTCTGGTGACATGCCGCTGCCCTAAATCTAATTTTAACATATACCGTCCCAAAGAAAAACTAAATCAATTCTCTTGTGTGCCAACATTGCTAACGGATGAAGTCATGCTCACATTGCTCTCCTCTTTCTCCCTTTCCCCCTCCAAATACAGTGAACCATTATGTGAACATATTGACATGGACACAAGAGAGCCTGAAGAGCATGCAGTGACAAAAAAACAAAGTTTATTTATCATTTAAGTCTAAAAAGGGAAGTACAAAAACTCCCTTTAGAAATAATCAGTTCTCTTTGAACGGGTCACTTGTTCCATATGACAATCAACAGCATACATAGTATTTAACGTGTTTTCACATTGAATTAAAAACTGTCGTTGTAACAGGTAGAGCGGACAAGCCTTCACTTCAGTTTTATTTAGGACTTTTGAATCTCCTACTGGAATAAAGGTATCAAATTTAGTCTAAAATGCTGGCTACTTGTTCTGAATTCAGACAGTGTCAATATAACAGTAACTTCATTATACCGGATAGTAATATAACTAAGTGTTGAAGTATATATTAACTCCATAATAGGAGGAAAACAAACAGGTTCCATCTGCAATAAACTAAATTCGAACCACAAATTGTAAACAAGTGGAAAATGTACGTTCATTCTGCACAGCTCCAAAACCTAGGACTTGGCTCTCCACTCCGCAACTGGATCCTTGACTTTCTGACCAACAGACCACAATCAGTAAGAATGAACACCAACACCTCCTCCACAATAGTCCTCAATACCGGTTCCCCGCAAGGCTGCGTACTTAGCCCCCTACTCTACTCCCTGTACACACACGACTGCGTGACAAAACTTGGTTCCAACTCCATCTACAAGTTTGCTGACGATACGACCATAGTGGGTCGGATCTCGAATAACGACGAGTCCGAATACAGGAGGGAGATAGAGAACCTAGTGGAGTGGTGTAATGACAACAATGTCTCCCTCAATGCCAGCAAAACTAAAGAGCTGGTCATCGACTTTAGGAAGCAAAGTACTGTACACACCCCTGTCAGCATCAACGGAGCCGAGGTGGAGATGGTTAGCAGTTTCAAATTCATAGGGGTGCACATCACCAAAAATCTGTCCTGGTCCACTCACGTCGACGCTATCACCAAGAAAGCACAACAGCGCCTATACTTCCTCAGGAAACTAAGGAAATTCGGCATGTCCACATTAACCCTTACCAACTTTTACAGATGCACTATAGAAAGCATCCTATCTGGCTGCATCACAGCCTGGTATGGCAACTGCTCGGCCCAGGACCGCAAGGAACTTCAGAGAGTCGTGAATACCGCCCAGTCCATCACACGAACCTGCCTCCCATCCATGGACTCCATCTACATCTCCCGCTGCCGGGGGAAAGCGGGCAGCATAATCAAGGATCCCTCCCACCTGGCTTACTCACTTTTCCAACTTCTTCCATCGGGCAGGAGATTCAGAAGTCTGAGAACACGCACTAACAGACTCAAAAACAGCTTCTTCCCCACTTTCACCAGACTCCTAAATGACCCTCTTATTGACTGACCTCATTAACACTACACCCTGTATGCTTCAACCGATGCCAATGCTTATGTAGTTACATTGTATATCTTGTGTTGCCCGATTATGTATTCTCATGTATTCTCTTGAATTTTGTTTAATTCCCTTTTCTTCCATGTACTGAATGATCTGTTGAGCTGCTTGCAGAAAAATACTTTTCACTGTACCTCGGTACATAGATTTCATAGAATTTACAGTGCAGACGGAGGCCATTCGGCCCATCGAGTCTGCACCGGCTCTTGGAAAGAGCACCCTACCCAAGGTCAACACCTCCACCCTATCCCCATAACCCAGTAACCCCACCCAACATTAAGGGGAATTTTGGACACTAGGGGCAATTTATCATGGCCAATCCACCTAAACTGCACATCTTTGGACTGTGGGAGGAAACCGGAGCACCCGGGGGAAACCCACGCACACATGGGGAGGATGTGCAGACACCGCACAGATAGTGACCCAAGCCGGAATCGAACCTGGGACCCTGGAGCTGTGAAGCCATTGTGCTATCCACAATGCTACCGTGCTGCCCGTGTACACGTGACAATAAACAAATCCAATCCAATCCAATCTAATCCACAGGTGATTCAGTACCAAGGAAAAAGAAAGCCCCAAAAAAGCCATGATAACAAAATCACTTGAGTTCAAAGTAAAACGGATGAGGAAAGGATTACAAAAAGAACGAGTTGCACGCCTCGAGACCGATAAAACCTGTTAATATCTAACTGTCGAAATGATTAAAATTAGTGAAGGTGAACAAGATAACACAGTGAGAAATATTAATGCTTCCTTGAATGCTTTTTCCACTTTTTCTGCCGAGCCCATTTGCTTTACTCCTGCCCTAAGAGGGTCTCTCTAGTTCATACTAGAGCTTGGGTGAGGGATAAGGAAAAAAATGACAAGAACAATGGAGCAATCACAAGGGTAAAGTGCCATAATGCACTGGGTCTCTCACTGCTGTGAAATCTGTCCTGTTAACCTTGCAGGACAAATTCCACAACAAGTGATTATAAGTGTTCAGCTATATGTCAAGGCACAATTTGTTTTTTAAAAATTTTCTGCCACATAGCTCGTCTGATGACTGAGGGACAGTTGAGGAAGAGTCATATAGAAGTAAGTCAGACTGGAGTGTTCAGGCAGCACAGCTTTGTAATTGCCACAACTGTCTCCAGAGGAACCTTGCAGAACCTTGCTTTGGCTCATCTGGTCACAACGACACCACCGCACTAGGCACAGCCACATTGTATCAGATGGGATCCTGTTCACAGAAGTCCCACAATATAAAGGTGGCGATAGCATTCCCCCACAACCCCTGAACTGGAGTTCTTCCACATGGGACATTAAGCAGGAATAGAAACAATCGGTGTTTCAAATAAAACCTAAACGTTCCTGTGAAGTGGTCTAGATTTACTAACAATATGATTCCCGGGAGAAGCTGAGTGAATGCCAACATGGAGCAGGATCAGAAAGTCACAACCAATATGACATGCACATAATTGGACATCCCCAAAAGGAAAGGATTCCTACCTTTGGACAAAGTGATTGACGTGGCTGGACTGATTCTCCCGTTCAGAAGTCTGCAAATACTGCTTGCTAAGACCAGATGGTTCTGATCATTTGCACACAAATTAATCCACCGTCAACAAAGGGGACCACAAACTTTCAAAATTCAAGAGAAGGCTCACACAAAAAAAAAACATTTGCAAGCTTTAGCTCATTCAGTCACTAAAGACACACTAGATATTGCAGAAGTTCAATGCTGCTTTATAGTTAGAGCCACTAATGGCACAGGAGGAGGCCATACAACCCATCGTGTGAATACTGGCTCTCTGCAAAGCAATCCAGTCATTCCCACTCTCCCCCATTTGATCCATGTAGCCTTCATGCTTATTTTCTTCAAGAGTCTATCTAATTTCCCTTTGAAATCATTGACTGTTTCCACTTCCCCCTGCCTCATTGGTAGTGAGCTCCAGGTCATTATCACTCACTGTGCAAAAGAAAAAGTTCTTCCCCCTGCATCTCTTGCTAGTGTTATAATCACCTTATAAGGCAGCGCATGGCTGCTGATGAGATGTCAAAGCAACAACCTGCAAGGCCAATGTTAACGTAGCAGGAAGACCCATTTTCTGTGGGGTCTTCCAGGCTACCACTCTGAACAAGTCCTAGCTTGTGGCTGCTGCACACGATCGGTGGGACATTATAAATCCATCTTAATCCTTCTCCTTTCATAAAAAGGTTTAAAACTTATTGCTGCATTTTTGGTTTGCTTGCCACTATAGGCGGCACTTAGCAACTGAGAGCACTGCACTTGTTAGTCCCCATGCACTTGAAAATGAGATGGGAACATAGGATGCCGACTTCTTCTTTCACGATTTTGTTGCCAAGCTAACTGTTGAACTAAAACAAAATATAAAAACAAATGCAAATACATATCTGTAGGATGATCTTTTTCAACTCATCACATAAAAACGCAACGTTCTTCATTGGATTGTCACCGTATCGTAAGTATTAAACGGCTTGGTTAAAAGAATGCACAACCTTACAAAAAGCAATTAACAAGGATTTAGAAAAATAATTGACCATGCCTCACGGGTAACCTATTGGAATTCTTTTTTGAAGAGGCAACTAAACTAGTGCTTGGTAGATATCCTCCGATCAGAAACCATTTGGATTCTCACAAGGCAGATGATGTTATTTCACAAGTGAGTCGTCAAGAAAGTCACAGTTCATGGAATTAACCTCAAATTAGATAGCTGGATTTAGAATTGCCTTGCAACTGGAAACAGAAGACAGTGGTGAAAAAAATAGTCTGGAATTTCAGAGACAGTGATCTGCTGGACACACTTTTCACTCGTCATATTGAAAATGGTACTTAACCTTGCAGAGGTTACGAAATGAACAACAAGTGACAAGTATGTAACAGATTGAAAGCAATTGGAGAAATCTGAATTTATTTAACAGATGGACTTTCAAATAGAGGTGAATGCAAGATATTTCACATAGGAAGAGAAGCATAAAGTGTGTACGTGATGAATAAGTCTTACTTGCAGCAGGCGTACAAATGGCATGACTGCCGAAACAAATACTAGGATGTAGCTCAAAATCAGATTTAAAATAAGCAAGCTTTGTTTTGGAAATTGGAAGCTTGATCCCCTCAGCACTCAAAGAAATAGAAATTAGGAGCAGTCTATGAGCAGGTTTACTGCTATGTAGATTAACTCCCTCAAAAACAAGTGGATAAATATCGGTCTCGAAACAGGCTTGAAGATTTTGGGTTAATTACAGAACAAGAATTGCATAGGATATCGTAATGCTGGAATTGGGCAAGGGTATGGGTCACCTGTGAAAATGGATATTATGGAGTTTTGATAGACCATTGCTGATCAAGAAGTATTTATCCAAAACTTTCAAGAGAAAATTTGGAATAAAGTGTAAATTAATTACTTAAGAAAACCAGACAAACAAGGCAGCTAGAAAATGTGGTCTCAAAGAATTAATAGTCGGCGATAGCTACAAATCAGAAAGCTAATCTGAAGCCTCTAGCGCTGTGTTCCGTCCAAACCGAATAACCTGCTTACATCTACATCATACCTGTCTCTCGACATCTCAAAAGGTTGGATTGTGTTGCCAAGATTTTTTTGAGAGTTTCTTTTTCCAACTTTGTATCCTGGGTTCTGGAATCATCCTTGATACACTTCTGGCATTCTACACAGAGCATGGCCTGCATCTGACATCATAATCGCCAAATCACTCCCTACTTTTAGTTATCTACCTGCTGTGTTTATATCAGCTGGTTTGTGATGCAGAACAAGGCCAATAGTCCAAATACAATTCCCATACCGGCTGAGGTTATTCAGGAAGGCCGCGTCTTCTCAACCTTTCCCCTCACCTGAGGTATGATGATCCTCAGGTTAAATCACCACCAGTAGGGGCGGCTCAGTGGTTAGTGCTGTTGCCTCACGATGCCGTAGACCCAGGTTCCATCCTGGCCCTGGGTGACTGTCCATGTGGAGTTTGCACAATTCTCTCCATGTCTGCATGGGTCTCACCCTTACAATCCAAAGGTGTGCAAGGCAGGTGGATTGGCCACACTAAATTGCCCCTTCATTGGATTTTTGTTTTTAAATCACCACCAGTCAGCTCTCCCCCTCAATGGGGAAAGCAGCCTATGGTCATCTGATTCTATGGCAACTTTACTTTACATTACAATACTGAGGCTGAAGACCGCAGGTACCATTCCAACAGCAGATCTGTAATGTGAACAAGGCAGTCCTATTGCAATACTGGATATGACAGAAAAGGCAAACATGAACGGACGCTGGTAGTGGCACTAGATGCTGCTTGCCACCATTTTATTCTGGGTGTGGCCAAGCTTAGCTCTCAGCTAGCCCCAAACAGAACACAGAGTAATATTTTAATACTGCTGAAATATGCAGTCCTTGGTCCAACAAAGGATGGAGTCCATAATCAAAGACTTCAATCAGAGTGGAGAATATTGAATAACTCCATATAGCTGGTGCTCTTGCGTATTCTGCTGACAAACATATCAGTCTCCACTGGAAGTAGTCCCAAAATAACTTGCAACAATTACACTCTTCAGTTTATTCTGTATTTGACCAGTTATTTTCCTGACACTGGGTAGATTAGACATCTTTGTTAGTGTGCTTCTTTTGATTAACAAGAACGTCTATGCTTGACACCAATGGTAGCATGTTTGCAAACCGCTACAGCTCCCTGCATGCTAATTTGACATGTTTCAAATTTGTAAACAAGTTATAGACTGACATGGGCCCAACAAATTTCTATCTATCATTGCAGGAGATTACTCCAAATTAGGACACACCTTCAGCTTAATTCCACTAAGACAACAAGCGAACAAAACAACTCAGCTCCTGACCTCATTGCAACCTTGGTTCAAACATGGACAAAAGAGCTGAATGCCAGAGGTGAGGTGAGAGTGATTGTCCTTGACATCAAAGCAGCATTTGACAGAGTAAGGCATCAATCAACCCTAGCTAAACTGGAGTCAATGGGAATCAGAGGGGAAAAAAATCGGTGGTTGGAGTCATACCTGGCACAAAGGAAGATTGTTTTGGTGGTTGGAGGTCAATCATCTCAGCTCCAGGATATCACTTCAGGGGTTTTCACAGAATCACAGAATAATAGTGCAGAAAAGACCCATCAGCCCATCGAGTCTGCACCACCACATGAAAGGCACCTGATCTCCCAATCCTAATCCCATTTGCCAGCATTTGGCCCATTTATGTGAAAAATCTGTTCCGATAATGAAGTTCACAGCCCACCAAATCATTCCCCATATTTTGTTAATAAAGTCTTCATGGACTTTGTAGACCTGAAGTCGGCTAATTCCTTAGTTGGTAGGGACTTCAATTGACACTTAACACCTAGTTGGACAAACTCCCAGTAACCAGACACTCCCCCACCCAATAGGCAAGGGCTCTAGCATTGGTTTGTGAGGAGACGGAGTATTTTTAAAAATTCATTATTGCCCAACCCTAATTGCTGTGGGTCTGGAGTCACATGTAGGCCAGACCAAGTAAGAGTGGCAGATTTCCTTCCTTAAAGGATATTAGTGAACCAGATGGCTTTTTACGACAATGGTTTCAAAGAACAATACAGCACAGGAACAGGTCCTTCGGCCCTCCAAGCCTGCGCCGATCACGTATCCTATGTAGGCCAACCGCCTGTACCCTTCTATACCCTGTCTGTTCATGTGCCGATCCAGATAAGCCTTAAAGGTCACTAACGCTCATGGTCATCATTTAGATTTTTAAATGATTGCTCCCCCTTCCACAAACATTCAAACCCTCCACAACCAACAAACAGTGGCAGCCGTGTGTACTACCCCCAAGATGCACTGTAGTAACTCACCAAGGTTCCTTCAACAACACCTTCAAAACCCATGACCACTAACATCTAGAAGGATAAGAGCAGCAGAGATCTGGAAAGCCCACCACCTGGATGTTCCCCTCCAAGTCACTCACCACCCGGACCTGGAAAGATATCGCCATTCTTTCATTGTCGCTGGTGCAACAACCTGGAACTCCCTCCCTAACATCATCCATTGTACCTACACCTCAAGGTCTGCAGCGGTTCAAGAAGGCAGCACACCACCACCTTCTGAAGGGCAACTAGGGATGGGCAATAAATGCAATAAGGGCAACCAGCGATGCCCACATCCCATAAATAAATTTTAAAGATCAATAACGATTCTGTTTTTGGATTGCACTGTACAGAAAGAATCTTGGAACATACATCAACACCAATTGGCTGACAATTTTGAAACTGAAAGTAGTGTGAAAGAGAATTGTCAGTTTATTATGAAGCATATAGAACATAGAACGTTACAGCGCAGTATGGGCCCTTCGGCCCTCGATGTTGCGCCGACCCGTGAAACCATCTGAAGCCTATCTGACCTACACTATTCCATTTTCATCCATATGTCTATCCAGTGACTACTTAAATGCCCTTAAATTTGGCGAGTCTACTATTGTTGCAGGCAGGGCGTTCCACACCCCTACTACTCTCTGAGAAAAGAAACTGCCTCTGACATCTGTCCTATATCTACCACCCCTCAATTTAAAGCTATGTCCCCTCGTGTTGGTCATCACCATCCGAGGAAAAAGACTCTCACTGTCCACCCTATCTAACCCTCTGACTATCTTATATGTCTCTATTAAGTCACCTCTCAGCCTTCTCCTCTCTAACGAAAACAACCTCAAGTCCCTGAGCCTTTCCTCGTAAGACCTTCCCTCCAGGCAACATCCTCGTAAATCTCCTCTGAACCCTTTCCAAAGCTTCCACATCCTTCCTATAATGTGGTGACCAGAACTGCACACAGTACTCCAGGTGCAGCCGCACCAGAGTTTTGTACAGCTGCAGCATGACCTCGTGGCTCCGAAACTCAGTCCCCCTACTGATAAAGGCTAGCACACCATATGCCTTCTTAACAGCCCTATTAACCTGGGTGGCAACTTTCAGGGATTTATGTACCTGGATGCCGAGATCTCTCTGTTCATCTACACTACCAAGAATCTTGCCATTAGCCCAGTACTCTGCATTCCTGTTACTCCTTCCAAAGTGAACCACCTCACACTTTTCCGCATTAAACTCCATCTGCCATCTGCCCAGCTCTGCAGCTTATCTATGTCCCTCTGTAACCTATAACATCCTTCAGCACTAACCACAACTCCACCGACCTTCGTGTCATCTGCAAATTTACTAACCCATCCTTCTACACCCTCTTCCAGGTCATTTATAAAAATGACAAACAGCAGTGGCCCCAAAACAGATCCTTGCGGTACACCACTAGTAACTGAACTCCAGGATGAACATTTGCCATCAACCACCACCCTCTGTCTTCTTTCAGCTAGCCAATTACTGATCCAAACCGCTAAATCACCTTCAATCCCATTCTTCCGTATTTTCTGCAATAGCCTACCGTGGGGAACCTTATCAAACGCCTTACTGAAATCCATATGAGGCAGAATTATCTCTTTTTTTCGACTGTGTGTCAACTTAGGCTGGAAAGAAGGGACTTCCGGTTGCGGCTATGACTAGCTAAGTCGCACGTTTGGCAGCTCCTGTGAGGAAGGTGTTTTCGGGCCGATTGGAGGGCCCCTAACGGCGCTGGAACGGCAATTCCCGGTGGGGGAAGGTTCCCAGAGGAGAACCCTGAAAAATTTATGGTCGTTACCCGAAGTGGGGCAGGAAAAAAAGCGGCAGCAGCTCCCTGAAAATAGCGGGGGAAGAAATCCAAAATGGCGGCTGGCGGCGCACCCGAGGACTGGAGGAAATGGGCGGAGGAGCAGCAGGCCATTCTCCTGCGCTTCTTCACGGAGCTGAAAGTGGAGCTGCTGGAGTCGATGAACGCGACGACCACCAGGCTGATGGGGGCACAGGCGACCCAAGAGGCGTCAATTCGGGAGCTGCAGCAGGAGATGGCTGTGAGGGAGGAGGAGGCCACGGTGCTAGTGGGAAAGGTGGAGGTGCACGAGGCACTCCACCTGAGATGGCAAAACCGGCTGGAGGAGATGGATATCCGCATGAGGCGGAAAAACCTGAGGATCCTGGGCCTGGCAGAAGGGCTGGAGGGGTCGGACCTCCCGGGGTATGTGGCAGAAATGCTGGGCTCACTGATGGGGGCAGGGGCCGTCCCTTCGCCCCTGGAACTGGAGGAGGCCTACAGAGTAATGGCCAGGAAGCCAAGAGCAAACGAACCCCCGAGGGCGGTGCTGGTTCGGTTCCAGCGATTCAGTGACCGGGAGAGGGTGCTGAGGTGGGCCAAGAGAGAGAGGAGCAGCAAATGGGAGAACTCGACGGTGAGGATCTTTCAGGACTGGAGTGCGGAGGTGGCAAAGCGGCGGGCCCGGTTCAACCGGACGAAGGCGGTGCTGCATGCCAAGAGAATCAGATTCGGGATGCTGCACGCGCTTGTGGGTGACCTATAAGGACCAGCACCACTATTTCGAGTCCCCGGAGGAGGCGTGGGCCTTTGTTCAGGAAGAAAAGCTGGACTCGAACTAGAACCAGGGGATACTTGGCGGTCGTTGCCGCTCTGGTACTTTAAGCTGGGCACGTGGCTTCCTTTTGGTTGGATTTTCACTTGGCCGTATTTTTGGACCCTTTTTTTTTCTCTCTACCAGTTTTTTCTCTCTTTTTTCTGTTATTTATAATGTTATGTTGGGAGGGCGGGGTGGGGGGGAGTGCCGGGGGTATGTGTCTCTTGTGGGGTTTTTGGTTGTTTTGTATTTATCGGTGTGAGATCGGGGACGGGGGTGGAACTGAAGATGGAGGGGCGGGGAGGGGCAGGGCGAAAGCACGGGCTTTCCTCGGGTTTCCCGCGCACGGAGCAGAGAAGGGAGGGGGGGGGGAGTAAGGGGCGTGGTCAGCAATGGCTCCCTTTCCCGCGCTGGAGCGGGGTCAAGGAGGGGTGGTAAGGGGGGGGACGTCCCCCATGCCGGGAGGAGTCGGAGTGTGGCAGGGGCAGCCGGGTCAGCGTAAACCAGCTGACTTACGGAAGTACTATGGAGGGTGCATCGCGGCTAGGAAGGGTCCTAGCCTGGGGGGGGGGAGGGGGGTGGGGGGGGGGGGGGGAGGGGGAGGGGGGGGGGGGGGGGGGGGCTACCGGGTTGCTGCTGAAAAGGCCAGGGAGGAGAAGTTGAGGACCGGAGGGGTGGGGGGGGGGGGGGGGGGGCGCCATCGCCATGGGGAGCGGGTCAGAAAGGGAGGGCTGACTCGGGGCGAGCAGGTGACAGGATATGGCTAGTCGGCAGGGGAAAGGGGCGGGCTGCCCTTCGACCCGGCTGATCACTTGGAATGTGAGGGGGCTGAATGGGCCGGTCAAGAGAACGAGAGTAATCTCGCATTTGAAGGGACTGAAGGCGGATGTAGCAATGCTACAAGAGACCCATTTGAAGGTGGCGGACCAGGTCCGCCTGAGAAGGGGGTGGGTGGGACAGGTGTTCCACTCAGGACTGGACGTAAAGAACCGGGGGGTGGCGATCCTGGTAGGGAAGAGGGTGTCGTTCGTGGCGGCGGAGGTGGTGGCGGATAAAGAGGGTAGATATGTCATGGTGAAGGGTAGGCTGCAGGGGGAGAAAGTGGTGATGGTTAACGTGTATGCCCCAAATTGGGACGACGCTGGCTTCATGAGGCGCCTACTGGGCCTCATTCCGGACCTGGAGGCAGGGGGCCTGATCATGGGGGGGGACTTCAACACAGTGCTGGACCCCGTGCTGGACAGATCGAGTTCAAGGACGAGTAGGAGGCCGGCAGCGGCAGAAGTGCTAAAGGGGTTTATGGAGCAGATGGGCAGTGGAGGCGACACAGGGGGGAAGTGGGAGGTCTGATGGA
Source organism: Scyliorhinus canicula (assembly GCF_902713615.1). Classification (NCBI taxonomy): domain Eukaryota; kingdom Metazoa; phylum Chordata; class Chondrichthyes; order Carcharhiniformes; family Scyliorhinidae; genus Scyliorhinus; species Scyliorhinus canicula. The sequence goes on from NC_052150.1 coordinate 148,469,697, forward strand.
GGCACTGTTAAGAGGGAACCATAGATTCATCCCGGGGACCATGGACGGGGGGTTCCAGAGCTGGCACAGGGTGGGTATCAGGCAGCTGAAGGATCTGTTTGTAGATGGGAGGTTTGCGAGCCTGAGAGAGCTGGAGGAGAAATTCGGGCTCCCCCCGGGAAACATGTTTAGACATTTGCAGGTGAATGCATTTGCTAGATGCCAGGTGGAAGGGTTTCCCTTGCTCCCCAGTAGGGGGGCGAGCGATAGGGTGCTCTCGGGGGTCTGGGTCGGAGGGGGGAAGATATCGGACATATACAAAGTAATGCAGGAGGCGGAGGAGGCATCAGTAGAGGAGCTGAAAGCCAAGTGGGAGGGGGAGCTGGGAGAGCAGATAGAGGATGGGACATGGGCTGATGCCCTGGAGAGGGTTAATTCTTCCTCCTCGTGTGCGAGGCTTAGCCTCATTCAATTTAAGGTGCTACATAGAGCCCATATGACGGGGACGAGGATGAGTCGGTTTTTTGGGGGTGAGGACAGATGTGTCAGGTGTTCGGGAAGTCCAGCGAACCATGTCCATATGTTTTGGGCATGTCCGGCACTGGAGGAGTTCTGGAAGGGGGTGGCAAGGACGGTGTCGAGGGTGGTGGGATCCAGGGTCAAACCAGGATGGGGACTAGCGATCTTTGGGGTTGGGGTGGAGCCGGGGGTACAGGAGGCGAGAGAGGCCGGAGTACTGGCCTTTGTGTCCCTAGTTGCGCGAAGAAGGATACTAATACAGTGGAAGGACGCGAGGCCTCCAAGCGTGGAAACTTGGATTAATGACATGGCAAGCTTTATTCAGTTGGAAAGGGTCAAATTCGCCCTGAGAGGGTCGGTACAAGGGTTCTTCAGGCGGTGGCAGCCTTTCCTCGACTTTTTGGCTCAAAGATAGGGTACAGAGGTCGCAGCAGCAGCAATCCGGGGGGGGGGGGGGGGGGGGGGGGGGGGGGGGGGGTGGCAACAACGGGTGTGGTGGGTTATTTACGGTTGTAATGCGGGCAAATTTGTTCGCAGTTCATGTTTGATATTGATTGTTGCTTTGTTTGTTTTTGGGGAGGGGGGAGGGGGGGAGGGACAACGCGCGCGCGAGTTCGGGTGGGGGGGGGGAAATTTGTTAAGAGGGAATATTTTGTAATATTCTATAGTTAGTTGGGGTAAATACTTTTATGTAAAAAAATTTTCAATAAAAATTATTTTTAAAAAAACTTAGGCTGGAAAACTGGTGTGCAGCTCACCAGCTGAACTTCCGGCTTTTCCGCCATATCTTTTGACAAATAGTCAAAAATAATCCAGAAGGCGGGTCCCACGACATCAAACTGGCGGGGCGGGCTGAACCTCAGTCCCTGACAGACCAGAACGACCTTTATTGAAAAAAACAACAATTTAAAAAGTAGCCCCCCCCCCCCCCACCACCCCCACCACCACCCACCTTCCCCACAGACAGGATTCTTCCTACCTCCAGGGACCTCCCATATGCTGAATCTACCCAATAGAAGCCCCCCATCAGTGCTGAGGGACAGTGCTACAATACTGCCCTGGTATGACCCTGTCCCCTACCTGCACCCCTGGCAGGTTCTCTTCACCAGGTCCCAGTTTGTCCAGGACAGTTGTAAACCCTATCAATGTGATGTCACATCGGCAAGGGTGAGTTCCTATTAATGACATTTAAATGTATGGCAATGGGCTTCCTGTCTTTTCAAGGTAGGAACCCCATTACATCATTGGTAGGGGATTTGGACTAACTCAAAAGGCAAATCGCGCCAGTGTAAGGTCATTTTGGGGCTCCCATTGGATTCTCTGCCCCTAAAGGTTTCCCACCCGTCAAAAGTGAGGGTGGAAATCCCCACCCGCCCAATATCTTGGCTGGAAGGGAAATGTGGGTGGTCTGCAAGGGTCAAAGAGCACCTCAGCACTGCATCCCCGTGCTCCTTGAATTGCACTTCACATAAATGTTCAGGTTCCGGCCAATTCTACTTCTTAAATTAGCATAATTTTTGCTAACCATAAATCAAATGAAATAAAAAGTCTTCCATAACAGTAAGAACAGAGTTTATAATTTTAAAATGGGGACTGAATTGTATCCGCACACCTCGGTTCAATTATCCCTCACGTGTTTCATCCGAGGACTTCATGGTGACTCAGTGGAGAATCATGGGAGATTGGTGAGAGCAAATTGAAAATTCAAACGTTCGAATAAGCAGGTTTTTAAAAAATCTGTACGCCATAAAGAGTCAGAGGTCCACTCTACACTAAAATCTATATTTTTTGTTACTGTTGATTTCTTGGCCTGTATACTTAATTTGCCAGAACACTGGCTGTAATTAGGATAGGGAAAATAATGTAGAAAAATGGCCAATGGCTTGTGAACTCAGGCAAATGCACTATAGTTAAATTTATGGCCATGGGTCATGAATTGCTGATCTGTGATCTAGAAACTGTGTCTATCTTCTCTTTAATTGGTAGCCTCCAGTAAGTCAGAAGCAGTAATCTAGAAATACTACATTTTATAATTAAACAGTGCAGCATTTAAGGTAAAATATGAGTTTTAAGGACAGTGTAAGGCTGATCTGATTAATACTGACAAGGCAATCCAATGATTCCCTGTGGCTGTGTCCTGATGCCACACGAGGTCTCTCGTCCGAAACCAGGTCAATTAGCATCAAATTAGCCTGTGATATCTTTCATTATTCAATGTTTTAAGGTTTTATTCATTACAATAAAAGCTCTTCAAAGTTGGGATATAGACCAAAGAGATGTACACACAGCAATGTTCAATAGCACATTATACTCTTGCACAATGTCAGAACTTGCAATATTTATATTTTTTTAGCTGTACTCCTCGGTCCTGAATTACACCAGTTTAGATCTTTAGTAACAATGGGGTGATTTCTCTGTTTGAGGGATTAAATGCTGATGCCGGGACTGAACCGCAAGTGCTCTACATGGACAAAAGCGGTGTCAGTCACAGGGCAATTCAGTTCCTGTTAATGGGCTAGCACTGGCACCAAATAGAACTCTCAGAATTCCAATGCATGATCCTAATCTCAGAGAAGATGATAGCACTGGTTGTTCTGGAGCACACCCTTCCCATTGATGGGTCAGCTGAAGCCAAAGGATACCAAGGGGCGGGGGGGGGGGGGGGGGGGGGGGGGGGGGGTGACCCATATAACCCATGGCGCTAAGTTCCCAGTGGGCAGTCAGTGGCTGACCTGCAGGCTGCGGCAATGGCGGTCCGTGCCCGGCCACCCTAACCCCACAGCCCACCTCCTAGCCAACCCCTGGCTAACACGCCCCACCCCAACTAGTGGCACAGCTGTCAGCACACTATAGCAATGTTGGACACTGTTTATACCTCCTCCTGCACCCTCATCAGTCATGGCGCCTGTTTCCTGATTTGAAATACCACAAGTGAACCTTGCCATCGTTAAGCCCTCCCGGTGGAAGGCCTGGAAAATGCCGGACCAGGCCCATTAATGATATGCCAATGGCCTTTACTGTGCAATTTTCATTACCCACACTGGCATGTGGCATAGAATGCATTCATGCCACGGTTCAAGGACCGGAGCATGGTATTGCATTTTGAGCCCGGCTCCAACCTTGATTTTCGGCTGACGCCAAATTCTCCACCAAATCGTGTTTTTCGATTCCGCTGTCAGATGACGGCGAGGCCAGCTAAAAGTGTTTATCAACAACCCAATTATTCCACTGTAATATACCATACGCAAAGCGTAACAAAGAATATTTTAAGAACTTACCACAAATGAAGAATTATCATAGCAGAAAGTTGACCTGAAGCATCATTAGCTTTGAAAACCAGAAAACATATTTATTCTTTGTCACGTTCCCTGTTTTCCTTCAGTCAAAGAGTAGTGAATCTGAATCTGGCAATTACTGATGCAATTTTTGGAGTGCATTGTGGCTCAGCATCATTATATAGAGTGGCAAGTTAGAGGGTGGTACCTAGAACTGTACAAAGTAAGTCCCAATTGCCAGTCATGTAGTTGTGGTGAAGGTCAAAGTGCAGGCCACGTGCATCTAACAAAGAGGGAAACTGGAAATAGTTGCTTCCAGCTACTCTTGTACAGAAAGCTAGACAGAAACCTGGGATTAGATTACTTGTCAATTTTCCATGGCTAAGAACGGTATGTGGAGGCGACAACTGAAGTCCCATAAAAAAAAAGTTTATTGTACCCGCCAATCAACCTCAAGCAGAAACCCTATCCAAAAAAACATTTCAACTCCAACCAATAGTCACCTCATCAGCCATCAGAAACCTGAAAGGAGTCATCAGAAATGTTAACAAGTGACAGCTACATGCCATTATGGTGCACAGTAATACTCAGCTCTGATCCTGGCAAAAGCAGTAAGCTTCAGACCTTGACATGGGCACATTTATGTTCATTCTTTCATGAGCGTTGCTGGCAAGCGCCAGCATTTGTTACCCATCCCTAATTTTCTTTGAACTGAATGGCTTGTTGGACAATTTCAGGGAACCCTCAAGAGTAACCCACATTGCTGTGGGTCTGGAGTCACATGTCGGTCAGACCGGGGGAAGGTGACAGATTTCCTTCCCTCAAGGGCATTATTGAACCAGATGGGTTTTTACAACAACTGATGATTATTGTTATGGTCAGCACTATGGAGACCAGTTTTATTAGTTTAATTAAATTCTACCAGCTGGGGTGGTGAGCTTTGAACCCATGATCTCAGAGCATCAGCCTGGGCCTCAGGATTAATGGTCTAGGGACACTGCCATTATGCTACTTTCTGATCATCAAGTAGAATGCTAGAGGAGTAATGGCCTCAACATCAAGGCAACATTCAACTTGGTACTGCAGCAAAGAACACTGGTAAACTGAATCCAAGAAGGAATCCAGAGAAAACTTTGCCCTTTGAAATGGTCTAGTAAGCTGCTCACAGGGTTCCAAAGAGGAGTTGGATTGAACTCTGAACGTTAACTCTGTTTCTCTCTCCACAGATGCTGCCAGACCTGCCTAGTTCATCCAGAATTTTTTGCTTATCCTTCAGATTTGCAGCTGCCACAGCATTTTTTCTTTTTATTTTAGTAAACAACTCAACTGTGTTCAAGAATGTGGCCCATCACTGCCTTCTCAAGGGGAATTATGGATGGCCAATACATGAAGGGCACAATCTTCCGGCTATGCTAGCTGGAAAAGTATCTCGTTGTGGCACAGTGTTGCTGGTGAAAGCCGGGCGATCCCGCTCCAGGGATCCACTGGCTCGCAACACCTCGCGAGATTCAGTGCAATTTTGCGAGACATTGCAAGGAGAATCCTGCCCACAATGGGTGGGATCAGTTTCTGGCAAATCTGCAAATTAGAATGACGCAGTGAGCTACCTGAGGCTTTGGAATTCAATCCCCTCGCCTTGGAGACCTTGGGCAAGTGCCGTTCAGTACTGGTTCCCACTAACAGGGACCAGATGGAACAAGGATCGGAAGCCCCCAGCTGCATGCCTTTTGGGCAGGGTGGTGCCCTGGTACTGCTGGTGCCACTGGGGTACCTGGGCATTGCCAGCCTGGCACCTTGGCAGTGTCATCTGGGTGCCACCCTGGCATTGCCAGCTGGCAGGGGTGGTGCCGGGTTGGTGCTGCCAAGCTGGCATTTTGTGCACCATGCGATTGGGCTAGGGTTGCCCACTGTGGGTGTTAGAGGTTGTGGGAGGAGCCTGGGTCTCTTCCATGTTGCGCTCGGCCGGGGAGAGGTCTGGGATTTTATTTGTGGACCTCGGAGATCAGGACACTATTTCAAATAGACGTCCTGATCTCTTTCCACAACGGGCAGTTCCGGTGAGCGAAGCTTCCCGTTGTAAAAAACAGGGCTGTGTGTAGTCTCGGCCACGCATTCCCTGTCAAGGCCTCTTATTCAACACGGGTAGCATTGAATAGCCCCCTGTTTCTCGGCAGTGCGAGTGCCGGGAAACACGCAGCTAAATACGCTCGCTGGGGGAATTTGGCCCTTTTGGGAAGATCGCGGCCGATACCTCCGTCCTGATGAATGAATGGAATGACACCAGATCAAAGTTGTATCCCATCTAAGCTTGGACGTATACACTGTTTCTTCAGCATCACTGTATCATCTGAGTGTGGTCATCACTAAGAACTGCAGTGGCTCAAGGAGTGTAACAGTGCGCAACATGCATTAATCACTCTTTATCTTTTTAAGTCACACCTTTAGAAAAATAAACGTTAAATTTGTCAAACATGACTCAGCTTTAACATATCTATACTGGCAGTGTTTACATTGCAGAATACACACTGATTCAATTCACAATTATAATTTAAGTTTAAACCCTTAATTGACATTCGATTAATTAATCAGGAATAGTCTGGTTTAAACTTTTCGGCCTTCTAAAACTAGCAATTTGCACATTTCCTATCTTCATTCTTTAACTTTAAGAGTCAACCACATTGCTGTGGATCTGAGGTCACATGTAGGTCAGACCAGGTAAGGAAGACAGATTTCCTTCCCTAAAGGACATTAGTGAACCAGATGGGTTTTTACGACAATCGACAATGGATTCATGGTCACCTTTAAGACTTTTTAATTCCAGATTTTTAAAAATTGAATTCAATTTGTGTCCCAGAGCATGACTCTGGGTCTCTGGATTACTAGACCAGTGACAATACCACTATGCCACCACCTCCCCAAGACCTGGAGAACCAGTTTGCTGTCACCCTCAGAGAATACCTTAAGAGCAGGACACTACTGTAAAATTACTGGAATTTTATAGATTAGAAATTCTGTTGCCATCAGAAGGGGGTTTAGCTATTTATGCAAGGTCTGTTGGGAAAGATTGAAAAAGTACCGCTAATTTTCTTTAATTCTTTCATGGGATGTGGGCATTGCCCATCCCTAATTGCCCTTGAACTGAGTGGCTTGCTAGGCCATTTCAGAGGGCAGTCGAAGAGTCTGAAGTCACATATAGGTCAGAATTCCTTTTCTGCATGAATTAGAGGGTTTAAAAAAAAGACAATAGACAATGTTTTCATAGTCATCATTAGACTTTATTCAAATTTTGCCATCTGTCATGGTGGCAAAAAGTGCAGAGGATACCAGAAGTCTGCAGAAGGATTTGGATAGGTTAAGTGAATGGGCTCGGGTCTGGCAGATGGAATACGATGTTGACAAATGTGAGGTTATCCATTTTGCTAGGAATAACAGCAAAAGGGATTATTTAAATGATAAAATATTAAACCATGCTGCTGTGCAGAAAGATCTGGGTGTGCTAGTGCATGAGTCGCAAAAAGTTGGTTTACAGGTGCAACAGATGATTAGGAAGGCAAATGGAGTTTTGTCCTTCATTGCTAGAGGGATGGAGTTAAAAAGATTAGGGATGTTATGCTGCAATTGTATAGGGTGTTAGTGAGGCCACACCTGGAGTATGGTGTTCAGTTTTGGTCTCCTTACATGAGAAAGGACATACTGGCACTGGAGGGTGTGCAGAGGAGATTCACTAGGTTAATCCCAGAGCTGAAGGGGTTGGCTTACGAGGAGAGGTTGAGTAGACTGGGACTGTACTTATTAGAATTTAGAAGGATGCGGAGGGGATCTTATAGAAACATAAAATTATGAAGGGAATAGATAGAATAGATAGATAGATAGATAGATGCGGGCAGGTTGTTTCCACTGGTGGGTGAAAGTAGAACTAGGGGGATAGCCTCAAAATAAGGGGAAGTAGATTTAGGACTGAGTTTAAGAGGAACATTTTCACCCAAAGAGTTGTGAATCTATGGAATTCCTTGACCAGTGAAGCAGTTGTGGCTCCTTCATTAAATGTTTTTAAGATAAAGATAGATAGTTTTTTGAAGAATAAAGGGATTAAGGGATATGGTGTTCGGACCGGAAAGTGGAGCGGAGTCCACAAAAGATTAGCCATGATCTCATTGAATGGCGGAGCAGGCTCGAAGTGCCAGATGGCCTACTCCTGCTCCTAGTTCTTATGTTCTAATTGCCCTTGAACTGAGTGGCTTGCTAGGCCATTTCAAAGGGCAGTCGAAGTGTCTGAAGTCACATACAAGTCAGAATTCCTTTCCTGCATTAATTAGTGGGTTTAAAAAAAGAAGACAATAGACAATGGTTTCATAGTCATCATTAGACTTAATTCAAATTTTCTTTTATAAAATTCAAATTTTGCCATCTGTCATAGTGGGTTTCGATTCTGGGTCGCCAGAGCAGGTTACTGGGTCTCTGAATTATTGGTCCAGTGGCAATACCGTTAGAATAATAATCTTTATTAGTGTCACAAATAGGTTTACATTAACACTGCAATGCAGTTACTGTGAAAATCCCCTCGCCGCCACATTCCAGCACCTGTTCGGGTACACAGAAGGAGAATTCAGAATGTCCAAATTACCTAACAGCACGTCTTTCGGGATTGTGGGAGGAATCTGGGGCACCCGGAGGAAACCCATGCAGACACAGGGAGAATGTGCAGACTCCGCACAGTGACCCTAGCCGGGCTAACCACTATGCTACCATGCCACACTACCACCAGCAGATCCTGTGTCAAAGTGCTCTTGTGTTAAAGTATAATTCATATATTTCTTTATTTTAATAAATGGTTAACTTTAATCTAAAAAGTTACTTCCCGACTTCAGAAAACTTCCTCCTAATGCACAAATTGCAAAACCGTTCTGGCAGCTTTTTCAAATTTCCCTTTGGGTTTGTGCAGCTCAGCATTTACTCCCTTCGCTGTCATAACACCAGTTAGTTTAATATCTACCATAGCAAAAATATTTGAATCCATTTTAAAGGAGATAAAGCAGTACATTTAGAAATTCATAACCCAATCAGACAGAGTAAACATGGGTTTGTGAAAGGAAAATGTGTTTGACTAATGTATTAGGCCTCTTTGAGGAAGCAGCAAGCAGGGTGGATAATGGGGAATTCATTGATATGATGTTTATGGATTTCCAAAAGGCACTCAAAAAGGTGCAACAGAAAAGGTTACAAAGAAAAATGAGAGTTCTTGGAAATGCGGGTAAGATATTTGCATGGATTGGTTAGCTAAGTGGTACCAAGTAGTTGGGATAAAGGGCTCATTTTTGGGTTGGTAAACTGTAACTAGTGGAGAGGGATCATTGCTGGGGCTGTAACATTTCACAATCTGCATCGACACTTGGATGAAGGGATCAAGCATATGTAGCTAAACTTGCTGATGACACAAAGATAAGTAGGAAAGCAAATCATGAGGACACTATAGGGGGTGATTATGAGCCCGCAGTAGTCATGCGCAGGCGGAAAATCCAAAGAGAATCACGAAGGGCTTGAAATAGATTTTAACATTATTAACAGCTCCCCGCCACACGACTTCTCTCTCATTAAATATTGGCAGCGAGGTGAAAACAGATTTGACTAAACGGGTATTAGTCAAGGGGATCCCTCTGGGGCGTGGAGGTATAAGTATAGTTGGGGGGGGGGGGGGGTGTTAATTTATGCATGCTGGTGGAAGAGAGCGGGCAATGTGGTGGGGGGGGGGGGTGCTGCTGATTACTGTCTTGGGTGCCCCTGATACCTCTGTGGTGGGGCTAAATGCCATTACGTCTCAGTGTTGATCAGGGCACCCTTCAAAGATGGCACCCTGATCTCTGTGAAGCCAGCTGACAGCTCTATCAGGCCCAGCTTCACCAAAGTGACAGCGTAGATCATACTCACTCATTTTCTTTTCTTTAAAGAGGCTCAATATCTGGAGAGAAAACTGGTTTGTGTAACTGGAGAGTTATACACCAGTTTTTCAGTCTGAGCCAGGCACTTTTTCAAATTCTGGTAAGATTCTGCCCAGTTAGTGCAAATAAATGTGGGTAGACTAAGTGAGTGGACAAAAATTTGGCAGATGGAATGTAATGTGGAAAATGTGAACTTGTCTAAAAGGAAGAATAGAAAAGCAGATTATTATTTAAATAGTGAAATGTGTCATACATAGGGATCTGGGTGTCATGGTAAATGGATCACAAAATCTAGCATGCAAGTACACCAAGTTATTGTGAAGGCAAATAAAACGTTGGTCTAAAGTGCAATGGGAACAGAGTGTAAAGGTAGAGAGGTCTTGCTACAACTGTGCAAGGCTTAGGTGAGATTGCATCTGGACTTTGGTGTACAATTTTGGTCTCCTTATTTAAAGAAGGATAGACTTCAATTGGAAGCAGTTCACAGAATGTTCACTCAGTTGGGATGAAGGGGTCATCATAGAAGGACAGATTGAACAAGAGTCTTTGGTCATTGGAGTTTAGAAGACAGAGATAATCTTAATGAAACTACAATAGGGACTTGGCAGGGTAAATATAGAGAGGGTGTTTTCCTTTTTGGGGAAGTCGAGAACTAGGGGGACATTTTTTAAAAAGGGGGGCTCTCATTTAAGATGGAGATGATGAGGAGTTTATTTACCTCAGAGTTGTGAGACTTAGGAATTCTCTTCCCCAGAGAGCTGTGGAAGATGAGTCATTGAATGGTTTCCAGAAGGAGATAGATCTATTTCTGATTTTAAAAATGGGTTAAAGGGATATGGGGAACAGGGAGGGAGGTGGATTTGAGACCAGGAAGAGATCATAGATTATCATAGAATTTGCAGTGCAGAAGGAGCCCATTCGGCCCATCGAGTCTGCACCGGCTCTTGGAAAGAGCACCCTACCCAAGGTCAACACATCCACCCTATCCCCATAACCCAGTAACCACACCCAACACTAACGGCAATTTTGGACACTAAGGGCAATTTATCATGGCCAATCCACCTAACCTGCACATCTTTGGGCTGTGGGAGGAAACCGGAGCACCCGGAGGAAACCCACGCACACACGGGGAGGATGTGCAGACTCCGCACAGACAGTGACCCAAGCCGGAATCGAGCCTGGGACCCTGGAGCTGTGAAGCAATTGTGCTAACCACTATGCTACCGTGCTGCCCTGATCAGCCATGATTTGATTGAATGACAGAGCAGGCTCGTGGGGGTAAATTGCCTATCCCTCCTCCTAATTCCTATGTTCCTAATATATTCAAGGCCTAGTTGGATTTTTGATTAACAGGGCCAGCAAAGTGTTTTGGGAAGCAGGCAGGAAAGCAGAGATATGGCCACAACCAGATGAACAATGATCTTATTGAAAAGTGGAGCCAAGGTAAACAAGTCCCCACAAAACAGACAATTCAGCATAGGGACGAACCTCTACATGAGAAGAGCAAGGGTGCCAGAACTGTAACTGTGGGTAGAGTGGGTGGCAGCAGGTGCATGGCTCAAACCTATGTTGGTTCTGTCCACTTGTTGCCGGCCATCCATTCAGCTGCAGGACATCCCTGAACTGATGTGCCAATCCACATACAGGTAGAGTCAAAAGAAATATATGCTAGATCCAATATAGATGTAGAAACAAGTCTCCTGCAAAAGAAGAAATACAGGAAACGTGCCTCCTGGGAAGGCCTGGCCAGGGTCAATGGATCAAAGGTTAAATTGCAGGACAAACCTGAAAAATCCATGATGGTTTATCATCCTTGGCAGAACAGGCTTAAAGGGGTGAATGGCCTACTCTTGCGTCTACTTATGATCCATGAAACCTATATTCTCACTTCTACCATTAAATATATTGTTTTAGCTTTTACAACTAATCTGCCTATTGGAGCTTCATCCTCCACAATTAGAGTTTGCTCTTGATCCCTGAGCAGTCTCTACAGATGGCCGATTTATACCTCAGCTCTATGTATCTGCCTTTACTCCATAATCTTTATTGAATCAAAATCTATCAACATTTTTCAAATTTCCTCATTTTTTGAGGGAGTGTGTTCCAGGTTTCACCCCTGTTTGTGTTAAGAAGTGCTTCCTCACATTAACCCTGAGTGTCAGTAGCTCGGATTTTACGGTAATGCCCCTTGCCCTGGACACTACCACTGATTGAATATATCCAATCCTTTAATCATCTTAAACACAATGATATCATCCCTTAATCTGCTATTCTCAAAGGAATACTAGCCTGTACAACCTGTCCTCTTAACTTAACCCTTTTAGCCCTGGCTTCATTTTGGTGAATCTGCACGGTCTTTACCATATACCATACCCCCAACCATCAAAGTCAATGTATTCTTTCTGAAATGCAGCGCCTAGAACTGAACACAATTCTTCAGACAAGGTCTATCCGGAGTTTTAGAAAACATCCGTCTCTTTGTATTCCATCCCTCTTGATAGAAGGGCTATTACCACTTATCCACTGGATTTTGGCGATTTGGGTCCTTAATTCTTCCTTCCATTTGGAAAATATTCTAATTGGTCTTTCTTCAATCCAAAGTAGCCTTACACTTCCTAAAATTGAATTCCATCCACCATAGTTTTGGCCATTTACTTCCCCTATCAATGTTCCTTTGTGAACTTCCTGTTCCCATCTATAATACTCATTGTGCCACCTAAATTAGCTGTTGACGACCCTGGATATAAGGCTCTCTAATCCTTCGTCTAAGTGCTTGCTGGTGTTAATTTTAAAAATGAAAGCTACCAAGCGAATTAAAAATTCAGGCAATACTTGCAAATAAAAAGACTCCACAATTAATTTATCTGACTGTATTTCATCTCTCCCAGTACAAAAATCTAGAAGAAGGATCATTTATGAGCTATGCACCTAAAAACACTAGAGGCAAGGAAGCTGTTGTGAATGACATGGGAAGCCTTGTGAATGATTAATCAGTCAAGCTATTTGGAAAAGAAAACAGCCATATCGTATCTTCTGATTGATAATGATCTCCGTGGATAACATGTTTGGAACAAAAGAAGTGATAGAACTTGATGTAGATGTCTTTCAACCTATAAGCCCAAGGACACAAAGTAATATAACCATCTAAAATGATTAAACCACCTTGAAGTACTAACTGTACCAAGAACAGGAACGCAATATCAGGCAAATAAACATTTAGTGATCTGAAGACTAAAAGCAGTAGTTTTTAAATAACAGAACATGTACAGAAATGTGTTGGGTTTGTCTTTTTTTTAAGAACAAAGAGCCTCGATTTATACAGCACCTTTCATTATCTCGATATGTTCCATGGTCAATAAAGTAGTTGTTGAATGTAATCACTGTCACAATGCAGGGAATTGAGCAATAGGTTTACTATCAATTTAGGAACTTTACCCCTGATAATGATGCTGGTGTCAAGGACACTGGTATAAATTAGCTTTAAAATGTAAATTATGGGGCAGCATGGTGGTTAGGACTGCTGCCTTACGGCGCCAAGGTCCCAGGTTCAAATCCTGGCCCTAGGTCACTGTCCGTGTGGAGCGTGCACATTCTCCCAATGTCTGCGTGGGTTTCACCCCCACGACCCAAAGATGCGCAGCTTAGGTGGATTAGCCATGCTAAATTGCCCCTTAATTGTAAAAAATGAATTGGGTACGCTAAATTTATTTTTAAAAATGTAAATAATTCCTTTAAGTTCATTAATTCCATCCCAGCAACTCCAATGTATTGAGGCATAGCTTAAAAGTAGATTTAAAAAAACATAACATTTCAGTTATAGTCAGGTTAGAAATATTTCGGAATTAGATCCTTTCCTAACAAAACGATCCTGCTCTCACGTGACTTCAGCTGGCCTCTAAAGTATTCTCTATTGCACCTCACTATTTTTAGTCAAGTAAGATCAAGTTTCTTAATTTGTATTCTGTTAATTCAATTCTGCAAACAAATCTCCCTTTGAACAATAGATACATAATTTAATCTCGGTGATGAAAATATTTCTCCAATTTGATTTTAAATTCTCACTATAAATGGGTCCGGACTAGTAACATCTACTGCTCAAATCCAGATTCAACCTGGTCTAAGCAGTCAGTTAATCTTCCTGGCATATTTCATCTCCTTGTATTGGAAATGCAAATTAGTTTTCCAAAGGAATTGGAGTTGAACCTGTTCCCGAATAATGGATCAAAATATCGAGACCATAAAACGTGTGGCTGTGTATCTACCTAAATTCATTAAGTCTCATCTCACAGCTTATTATAAAGGGTTAACAGATTGGATATGCGAACGTATGACGTAGATGATGATGTACCACTGACACTAGTCAATACCTTGACAGTAGACAAAGGTGGAGGAGTCCAGAACTAGAGGGCATAGGTTTAAGGTGAGAGGGGAGAGATACAAAAGAGACCAAAGGGGAAATGTTTTCACATGGAGGGTGATGAGCATCTGGAATGGGCTGCCAGAGGCAGTGGTAGAGGCTGGTACAAGTTTTTCCTTTAAAAAAGTTAGACAGTTACATGGGCAGGGTGGGTATAGAGGGATATGGGCCAAATGCAGGCAAGTGGGACTAGCTTAGTGATAGAAACTGGGCGGCATGGACAAGCTGGGACGAAGGGCCTGTTTACATACGACTCAGCTATGACTCTAGTCAGTCATGTGTTAAACTCTTGAGAGAGAGGTTGGAAGCATGCTTAAGAGCTATGTGCTGACTCTGTATCCTGTTTAGATGTAGTACTAATAAACATAATGATCAGATATCAGGGTATATCTTCAGCCTACCTCAGAACCAAATCCCACACTTTGAGTCAAGGACAGAAGGACCTAATCTCACAACATGGTGGCAGTGGTGGGATAGCAATGTAAAAGATGTTGGTGTTGTCAAAAAACCACACAGGGTAAAAGAAATCTTTGAAAACAGCTAAAGAGAAATTTTGGCAGTAGAAGGCAGCAGACTGGAAAGAGGTAATGATGACCTAGTGAGCAGTGCCTGCCCTTGTACTGCCTGTTTGACGACCTCAAGAGCCCACAGTGAGGCCAACAGTGGAAATTATTGAAACACTATTTTCTCTGATAACGAGCAGTGTCAGGTCTTCACAAAAAAAAAAGTCAAAGCTTCAACATAGTTACTTTCTTGATGCAGTAGGTCCAGTGGAAAACAACATTCTCTGAAAGCAAGATTTTGATTGCATCACAAAAGCCTTTGATGTATTTTTTAATCTGCCCAGGAACCCAGTTATTGAGCAGGTGGCCCCAACTCCAAGCGCCAAATCGGGCTCTGATTTGTATCAACTATGAAGTTTCAGATGGATTGGATGGGTCCATGGGTAGCAGCCACATCCATAAAAAAGCCTGCCAGATGAGGCAAAAGGGCAGAAAGTTATACGGCACGAGAAAGAAGCATAGATGCCAAGTCTGCCCAGGAGGAAGCGTGAAATGTTTCCAGTGCAGCAAAACTGGACATTGCAAGTGTTTCTGCAAATCCAAATGTAATTGCAGACCAGTGATATTTATAAAATACATTCCCTCCAATATAATCCAGAAAGCAACGTCCCTGCAGAGTTCTCAGGGGAAGTAGCTAGTTGGGAACCAGACTACTGCCCAGTTATAGTTCAAGGCTTCAATACTTCTTTTAAAATTGATACTGGGGGCTGTTAACATATTGCAAAGGACCTCATCTGGCTTCAGCTGATGACCCTTTATCCAACAGACATCAAGTTGCAAAGTTCAGGTGGCATAGACCTTCCAATCGAAGTAAGGATTATTACGGTTATCAGCCACAGAGACAAAAAGATCATCAATTCCCTTGCAGTATAGAATGATTTCTTGGAGGCTGCAGTCTGAGAGAATTATTCATCTCTCCAGTTGATGGATGCACCTTATGAATTCTAAGTTATCTTTTTTTTTAAATCAGCTGTGCTTTTAGTAGCTTATCAGCATTCAGATCTTAGTTTCACTGAATCTCCAGTTGTCCATGTAGAGTCTTCCACAGATGATGCTTCACCCAAGTCTAATTAGAGTCCAGAGACCAACATGTGACTGGAGGCCACATGCGGCCCACCCGGGTTCTGAATGAAGTCCATGAGACATTCTGTTGACCGTTGCTCACATGCAAGGTTGCCACATTCCACTGATTTCTGTCCACATAACTTTTTTCCTACCTGTGTGACTGAAGTGATAAGCACATAAAGCAAGGGCATGTGAAGTCGGGTGTGTGCTGATTGCTCACAACACTGACTGCGACAGCCGTGCGCTCCCTCTGCGTCCAAAGTGCAAATATTTATTGTGTTATCATATGAAGTTGATAGTTCCATTAATATAGAAGTGATTAAGCATTTTCTATAACTCATTATGAAACATTTGGTGTGCATTAAATGTATTTAAATCTTATTCATGCGGTCATGGTAGGTGACAAGCCTGATTTCAATCTTGCAGCCCACTGTGAGGAACGAGGACCGCTCATGCAGCCCACTCACAAGCTCAAGTTGCCCATCACTGACAGAGGATCACACTGTCCTGGAGCTAGTACCTTCCAATCACAACAGTCAATTGGTACAAATACTGCAGTCCGAGCTGAAAGTCTTCTTCACTTTTGAGCTGGCAGTCAGCAGAGGTTACTGTACAATCTCTCGAACTTCTAAAGCGGCAGAATCCTGTACAACAACCTTGTTCCAGAGTTGATTTTCTTCAGGCAATTCCTCTCATTACAGAAGATGAGGATGTGTTGTCTTCATATTCTCAATAATTCTTTCCATTGCCATATTGGAGCAATCTCACATAGAGAGAAGTATGGCTCGCTTACCACTGCCTACAGAAAGTATCATCTCTTCTTTTACCGACAGTCTTACAAAAAGCTGGTTGCTTTATCCTTTGTCATCTATGTTTATTGAAATCTCAGATTGTCAATGCCTTTTCTGTCTTTGATACGGAAATAGATGATATGGAAATGACAGTCCTCCCTGGAGTTGAAACTCATTTCTCATCAGAAGGTTCTTCCCAGAGTGCTTGAAGGAAGCAACATGTTCCTCAGAGGGTCCTGAGTTCTCCTCTACTAGACCCAGACTAGAGGGTCCAAAGTTTCCTTTGTCGTCTCCTTTGGATCAGTCTTTCGCTCCAAGGTTGGATCAGTCTTTCACTCCAAGGTTTTCATTGGCCTGGCAGTTCAGTCATTCTGCAACCTGCACTCAGCTTGCCAGATATGCCCAACAGCAATGTTGATAAGAACATAAGAACATAAGAACTAGGAGCAGGAGTAGGCCATCTGGCCCCTCGAGCCTGCTCCGCCATTCAATTAGATCATGGCTGATCTTTTGTGGACTCAGCTCCACTTTCCGGCCCGAACACCATAACCCTTAATCCCTTTATTCTTCAAAAAACTATCTATCTTTACCTTAAAAACATGTAATGAAGGAGCCTCAACTGCTTCACTGGGCAAGGAATTCCATAGATTCACAACCCTTTGGGTGAAGAAGTTCCTCCTAAACTCAGTCTTAAATCTACTTCCCCTTATTTTGAGGCTATGCCCCCTAGTTCTGCTGTCACCTGCCAGTGGAAACAACCTGCCCGCATCTATCCTATCTATTCCCTTCATAATTTTAAATGTTTCTATAAGATCCCCCCTCATCCTTCGAAATTCCAACGAGTACAGTCCCAGTCTACTCAACCTCTCCTCATAATCCAACCCCTTCAGCTCTGGGATTAACCTAGTGAATCTCCTCTGCACACCCTCCAGCGCCAGTACGTCCTTTCTCAAGTAAGGAGACCAAAACTGAACACAATACTCCAGGTGTGGCCGCACTAACACCTTATACAATTGCAACATAACCTCCCTAGTCTTAAACTCCATCAATGAAGGACAACATTCCATTTGCCTTCTTAATCACCTGTTGCACTTGTAAACCAACCTTCTGTGACTCATGCACTAGCACACCCAAGTCTCTCTGAACAGCGGCATGCTTTAATATTTTATCGTTTAAATAATAATCCCGTTTGCTGTTATTCCTACCAAAATGGATAACCTCACATTTGTCAACATTGTATTCCATCTGCCAGACCCAAGCCCATTCACTTAACCTATCCAAATCCCTCTGCAGACTTCCAGTATCCTCTGCACTTTTCGCTTTACCACTCATCTTAGTGTCATCTGCAAACTTGGACACATTGCCCTTGGTCCCCAACTCCAAATCATCAATGTAAATTGTGAACAATTGTGGGCCCAACACGGATCCCTGAGGGACACCACTAGCTACTGATTGCCAACCAGAGAAACACCCATTTATCCCAACTCTTTGCTTTCTATTAATTAACCAATCCTCTATCCATGCTACTACTTTACCCTTAATGCCATGCATCTTTATCTTATGCAGCAACCTTTTGTGTGGCACCTTGTCAAAGGCTTTCTGGAAATCCAGATATACCACATCCATCGGCTCCCCGTTATCTATTGCACTGGTAATGTCCTCAAAAGTGTTGTTCCGCTCTGCTGATAATATCCTATCGGATGTAGAAGAAAGCTCTTAAGTCTCCAAGGAGGTCTTCCCTGTGTGCTTAAATATTGTGGGAGACTGAATCCTCCAGTACTGTGACATGGAGAGGGGAAGAGGAGGAGTTGGAGTTAAGAAGAGTCTGTTGTTGTAAAAAGGGAGTTACGGAAATGTAAGAAAGCCATGGTTTCAGAGTGTCATTAAAAAGTAGAACAGTATACTTGGGGCAAGATGTAGTATAAAGGGTTAACAAATGGGATATGCTCATTTGTGACAGTGTACCACTGACACTAATTAGTCATGTGTTAATATTCTGATAAGAATGGTTTAGCTTGGTTGGCCAGGCAGCTGGTTTGTGATTCAGAGCGAGGCCAGCAGTGTGGGTTCAATTCCCTTACCGGCTAGGTTATTCACAAAGGCTCCACCTTCTCACCTTGCTCGTCGCCTGAGGTGTGGTGATCCTCAGGTTAAATCACCACCAGTCAGTTCTCCCCCTCAAAGAGGAAAGCTGCCTATTGTTATCTGGCACTTTAGCTTACCTATCTTGTGAGAGGATGGAAACATGCCTACTCTGTAACCTGTTTAGATGTAGCACTAATAAGCCAGTGTTAAGCAGATACCAGAGTATGTCTATGAACCAGGACCAATGCCTAGAGTCTAAGACAGAAGGCCCATTCTCAGCACAAAGGCAGCTTTAAATGCTTTTACTAGTGGTAACCAAGTAGATGCTATCATGCATCAGGATGACTGGAACGGCAAAAAGTTGCATTGACTGGCAATCCCAGAAACCTCATGTTCTTGTGATGCCATTACTCTTCCTGTGGTTTCCAACCAAGCTGCATGACTGCAGCTGATCAATTTGGAGGATTGACTGAGACACTTTGAATGTATCATGATTTCTTTGACCCTGTTCATGGTACAAGAATTTATGATTCATTTGTCTTTGTTCTGATTCATGCAGATTTTTTTTTTTAATGAAGTACTTTCAGCTGCTCCCCCTAATCTGAACAATTGTTTGCTTGCTTCCTGCTTTTTCTCTTATGTTTATATTTAGTATCTTTATAAGATATATTTTGATCATTTTTAAAATGCTCAATGTGAAGTTGGATCGAGAAGGTAGAGCTTTCAACATTCCGCAATGAGATTTATTTTTGAAGGTTGGTGCATAATGACATTTTTTAAATGTTGCATTCGCCTTGGCTAAATGAAAGATAATTTGTATGTAATAAACATACACATTAAGTACTGATACTAAGCTGAGCTGAATGTCAACCAACCTGCTGTAATTGTAATACAAAGGGGAGGTAATAAAGATGCATGAGAAGCAGTGCAGCAAGCCAAAGAAGAATCACCTTGCAACATGCACAGAATAAAAAATAAAGATCAGCTGATAATAACAATGGATAGTCAGTGCTCAAACACTGTAAAAACATACTGCACATGAAGTATTTTATTACATAAGCCATACATAAAGCATTGCAATTATGATGCAATTCAAAACCTGCAATATAACAATTTTGCTCAAAGCAATGCATATTTAACCGTTCCGACAGAAAGAAAACAGCATGGAATGGAAGACAACTGCAGCCAGGCAGAGGAACACAGTAGGTCACCTCCTTGAAGAGGCATTACTGGAAGAACATCACTGGGAGCTAGTACACATTGTAGGTGGCACGTGCAATGGAAGGAAGCTTGTGTGTTCCTGCTTTCTAATTAAAATTGCATTTTGTGCCTGTAATTACATTTCAGCCAATGTGAAATAGAAATTGTTCTGGACTGCAAAATGCAGGATGTATTATCAGAG
This sequence comes from Scyliorhinus canicula, assembly GCF_902713615.1. NCBI lineage: Eukaryota > Metazoa > Chordata > Chondrichthyes > Carcharhiniformes > Scyliorhinidae > Scyliorhinus > Scyliorhinus canicula. The sequence goes on from NC_052150.1 coordinate 148,489,729, forward strand.
AAGCCACAGGATGCCCAAATATACACCCACACACGTTTTCTTCTTGTTACAAATAGTCTGGGGCCTCAGGTTGAGCAGCAAATCTCACCACAATAATCTACCAGCACCATTATATAGCAAGCACTTTGTCCAGAGACATGCACTTGCTAATTTTACAAATTTAAAGAAAAACATGCATCGATACATTTTGGGACATTTATGATAGCCACTTTAAGTTGTTGAAATGCAGTCATTTACATGGCTAAGCACTGTAATCAACTTGTACCCAGCAAGGTCTCGCAAAAATAGCAATGAGATTAATGCTTAATTTAATCTATTTGTGCATGGTTGATGGAAAAATGTCAGCAGAATACCAGAGGAACTCCCAGCTCTTCTTCAAATCTAGCCATGGGAAATAGGGCTGTTCAAGTCCTTGAATCCACAGTTGTTAACAATGTTACTCAGAAAGCTAAGTCGACCTGACAATTGAAGAGGGCAGAATAGCATGGGGTGCAGATAGATGTGAAAGGGGCAAAGGTGTGGGTAAAGAAAGGCAGGCCAAGCATCACTCGTGTGTTGCACTTTTCGATGTGTATCTCAGGGGAGGCAGTGGCAGAGTATGTCAGTGGAGGCAATGGTGTAGTGATATTGTCACTGGACTAGTAATCCAGAAACCTAGGATAAAGCTCTCGGGACCTGGGTTCAAATCCCACCACGCAGATGTTGAAATTTGAATTCAATAAATATCTGGAATTAAAAGTCTAATGATGACAAAGAAACCATTGTCGATTGTCATAAAACACATCTGGTTCATTAACATCCTTTAGGGAAGGAAATCTGCCGTCCTTATCCAGTCTGATCTACATGTGACTCCAGATCCACAGCAATGCGGTTGACTCTTAAATGCTCTCCGAAATGGCCCTGCAAGCCTCTCAGTTCAAGGGCAATTAGGGATGGGCAACAAATGCTGGCCCAGCCAGTGGTGCCCACATCTCAGGAACGAATAAATGAATACCTGACCAGCCATGAAACAGAGGATACTTTAGCAACACAAAAATCACTCTCGGTGTAGAGAATAAGGCAATATTACACTTAATAGCTAATTGGGCTATGCCAGATAGCACAGGCTTTCTTGTGTATAGACATTTTGTGGAATACACCAGGAGATTGGCAGAAAGACCTTAGGCATGCAGGCAGTGGGATCAATTGAAGTAATTGCCAGAATGCCCCCGCTCTTGTTGCATGAATCCAAAATCTAGAGCAGGCGACAACATATCTCCAGTGAACAATGAGTGAGGAATTCAGAGACCTTGCGGCAGTGCACAGGTCTGTGCTTAAGCAGAATGCTGGCCAACATAAGGACTTGGCTTGTACCTGGATGAGAAACAGAAGTCTGCCAAAGCTGCAACCACCACAGCCACAATAGAACAGCCTATTTCTGGCACACAGACCACATGAATGAAGCCCATAGAAATAAGTAGCAACTCGAGTAACAAGCAGAACTCTCAGCAAACTCTCCACACTTATTCCTGGGAGGGATAGGAGGTAGGAATAGAAAGATGATTAATCAAATGTTCAGCTACTCCTGTAACAAAATTTCCATACAAGTAGAGAGAATCTGTTCCCCTCCTCCTTGAAGAACTTTACCGAGAGAAGAGAAAGAGCAAAGACATTGCTAACCGATCACAGGATAAAGTGATTAAACTTGGAAGAGTGTAAGAGTCACCTGGATGATCACTATAGCAGGAAAGGACACAGCACCTCTACAACATTGAGAAGCTGCCAGCGAAGTTGCACATTAACACTCAGTTTCCCCGGTTAAACATCAATTATTGAACAAACATTATTTGATGAACTTTAAACTTGATTTTGAAGAGCCATTGCTTTGAAACCAAAGCAAACAATATGTTTGCCTGTATTGAAGACTAAATGTGAAGGACCGTGTATGACTTCCAATCTTGTCATAACAGGCACTCAGCGGTTCACATGAAGTACAGTAGCAACACATACGTACTTATTTCATGGTTAAGTAGTAATGGGCTGCCTCAAGTGGACTCACGAAGCAATGCTGCAGCATACAGTACTATGATGCAGGGAACATACTGAAAAAGGGGGTGCAGCCCAGGAACAAGATGGGCTATTTTCAAACTAAAACGATAATTTCCAAATCTTTGAATAGGAGGGAGGTGGCAGAAACCTTTAATTTCAAAATAGTGATTTAAATATATTGCAAAGCTATTTCACATTAAAAAAATTATTGAGTTAGTTCCAGAAATAAGTAGTAGTTGTCAATCGATTATGATATGTTTATTTTCTCTTATTCCATGCGGATGTAGTTCATGTAAGATATTCAATTCACCAACTAAAAAATGGACGGACTTGGAAGCTACAAAAATGTCTGTGTCAGAAACTCCAGCTTTCCTCACTAGAATACACAGACTTCCCACTTTTATTTAACAAGGACAGTATTTAAATATAGATGAAAGTAACCTTACTCTAGTTTCTTTAGCTTGCATTATACAATAAAGGAGTCAAGGCAGCCATCAGTTACACATAAATTAATTGTGTACAACTAGGAAATCACCTTACTCCCACCAAATCTGAAAAAAAATTAGAACTTGGTAAAGAAGTATTACATGCTCTCCCCTACAGATCCACTTCCTACATCTTTTGTAACCTTTATTTATATAGTATGTTCTATGCATTCATGTATGGGACAATCTGCCTGAACTGTACACGGAACAATACTTTTCACTGTACCTTGGTACACATGACAATAAATAAATAAATAAAATAAAAATCACAGAATTTACTGTAACTCACAATCAGTTGCAATTCCCTTTTGAGGAAGCTTTATAAAGGTGTGTAAAATATTACCAGCATCTGTTCATTAAAGCCTTCAATAAATTACCAAGTTTCATTTGTATAAAAAGCCAAGTGATAAATATAGTACACAAAATCACATTACCAGAGGGGGATTCCACTTTTTTGGAGTATGTAAAGGTAAGAATCATAGGCGATATACATTTACAAAGTACCAATGGTCTGAACATTATAAAGTATCTCAACAATCACATCTCATCTGAACTCTAAAGTCAGGATTTTATCAACAATTTAGTAATAAACACCACCCCATAACCTTCATTTCCCTATTGTGGAATATAACATAGTGAACAGGGAGACTCTCACAGTAGCAGCAGATTACACAGCATGCTTCTCAAGAATATCTGCCTCAGTTACAAATCCCCCTCATTTGACAACTTGTCTCCCTCAGTCACCGTGAGGGTTGCTGTACCACAGGACGGCCTTTTATTTGCTCCGGTCACTATCTGACCCTCAGATGGTGTAGGTCATTATGGACGATTGTCACCTTCAGAAAATGCAACCGAATCTCTTCCTCCTTCACCCTATCGCAATATTGCGAATCTTTCTGTTTCACTTGGTGCAGGGCAGTCAGACCCGTGTGTCTGGGTCTTCATCTCACGTTTGTCTCTGTGCATGTCTCTCGCTCTGTTGCCATGAACTGGCGTTTGTATAACTCAATCTATTTCTATGAAAGGCTCGCTCCCGTCTCCCCCTCTCTCTCCCGTCTTCCTTTCTTTCCCTCTCTGCTCTCCCTCTCTCCTCTTGTCTCTACAACTCCCTCCTAGTATCTATTAGCCTCTCCTTGCCGTACCTCCACAGCCGTCTCTCTCTCTGTATTACCTGCCGAGCTCTTTGCCCACCAGCGTGTAGCAGTTGCTGAAGTTGTCGCTGCAGACTCTGGTCTGGATGTCGGACAGCAGTCCACTCCGCGGCTGTGTCATGGTGGATACAGGGGGCCCGGGACTTTGGCTCTCTGCTCCGGAGCGGCGGTCACGGTGCTGGAATACAGGCTGAGCTCCTTGCACTAGCCGCTCTCACTATCAAACTCCGGCACTACCGGCTCATTCACAACACCAGCCCCACCACACCGTCTCCATGGAGACAGCCAGCTGATTGACAACTGGGGGAGGGGAAATGCAGTTAAAAAGGCAATATCATTTTTAAAACAAGGCAACACAAGGGCAACTTACACGAAGGGCATTTCACTCAAGTTTTTTGTTCCTTTTATAGGTTTCACCAACCCCTTGGATATAATTCTTATTTTTATATTAATAAATTCCAAATTTGAAATGACCTGTTTAGAAGTGAAGGCATGAAAAGTATATTGAGGCACAGTGCTGGAGAAGGTGCAAATATATTTACAAGGATAACACCAGAACTGAGCTCAGACTGCTCAGGATCGCCTTAATAGGCTGGGGTTCGTTTGTCTCGAAAAAGGCAGGGGGAGGGGTGTTTGTGGGTCACTCTGTTACCATGGACAACAACATCCATCTCTCTGTGTGTTTGCAGCTTCCTCCTCATGTCTGATAGCCTCTTCCTGGCAGTGCTTTCACACTGTCCCTCTGTTCCAGGCTCGTTGCCCACAGATGTGTAGCAGTTGCTGAATTTGTCCATACAGATTGTCTGTCTGGATGTCTGACGGCTGTCCGCTACAACACATGAAGGGCCACACTGCACAGTGACTCAGTGCACAGAGAGATAAACCCAACAGCCACAGAATCATCAGTCTAACCTCAGTGGCGGGGAAACGTTTAGAGGCAATAATCTAGGGCAAAATTAATTGATAGTTTGGAAAATAGGGTCTGATTATTTAACCAGCATTGATTTATTAAAGGCAAATTGTGTTTATCTAACTTTATTGGGTTATTTGATAAATAAATGGAGCGGACTGAGGAAGATTGTACAATTGATGTTGTGTATGATGGATTCTCCTGTGTCTTCAATGGAAGTGTGTTCAACAAGGGGCCCGATTACTCACCATCCAGATTGCGGTCGTCTCATGTAAGGTCAAGCCAAATCGTGACTTGCAGATCCGATTGCAAATATGACACATGAAAAGTCACTGTCGGAGAGGTGGGTGAAGGCAATGACTTTTCACCATGCTCGCTTGTCCTGCAAGGACCTGACTCTGTTCTCCTTAAATGTTCAGATTGCTTGATGACAGAGATTTCTGTTTTCCCATGTCGTGTGATCCAGTTAGTAGGCCCTGAAATTGGCTTTCAGAATGTCTTTGTATCTGAGGTTGGGACATCCTCTGGTGTGTGTTCCCATGTTCAACTGGCTGGAGATTACGTTGTTTGATATGCGGGACTGCTCTGTGTGAACGACATGATCAAGTCAGTGAAGTTGAGCTTTGATTAACATGCTCTCGATACCAGGTATGTGATTTTTTGAAGAACTTTGGTGTTAGCGATTTTCTTCTGCCATTTGATGTTGCAGATAGATGTTAAGCAGCGAAGTTTGAATTCATCTAGTTGTTTAATGTGAGCCAGTAGGTTGTACAGCCACAAAGAAGTGATGTGAGAACTACTGCCTGGCAGATTTTAATCTTTGTTTTTAGACAAAGGCCATGCTTTCTCTAAAGTCTATGGATAGACCTACTGAGCTTGCTTTTGACAGGTGATGGGCAATTTCATCATCCAACCCGGTGTTGTTGAAGAGGATACTCCCAAGGTTTCATATCAAATTGTTCCTTATGTTATATATGTGGACTTTCAAAAGGCATTTGATGAAGTAACACAAAACATACTTGTTGGAAAAATTAAAGCTCATGCTGTCAAAACCTTTCATCCAGCACTCATCAAGACAGTACCTACTGAGTGTACCTGCACCACATGGACTGCAGCAGTTCAAGAAGGCAGCTCACCACCACCTTCTCAAGGGCACCAAATGCTGGCCTACCCAGCGAAGCCCACATCTCGAAAAATGAATTTTAAAAAAGGCACAAGAATGTCAAATTTCAGAGGGAGCAAGGATTTAGGAGAAAAGGGCATTGATTGGTGGGCAAGTTGATTCAGATTGACTGAGGCATTTCCATGAAGAATGCCCATGAAACTATTGTCCTCTCAAACTTTTGTTTCATTCAAAATAGGTGTAATGTCTGGACATGTTCTTTTATTCTGCAGAGGACAAATCCCTGCATAAGAATATTCTTAACTTCCAACAAGCGTAACTCAGACTTCATTCATTCATTTTTTTATGCATTCATGGAATGGAAGCCTTTTCGAAATGGCCAGTACATGTTGCCATCCCTAGTGGGCCTTCTAATGGCTTCCGATCTGCCAATGCTTCAAATTGATAACCACTTCCTAGTTGCACTGCTCCTTATCAGAAGTTATGAGTGCTTTGGATCTGAACTGCATTGCCTGCATGGCCGAAGCAAATGCATTGGGACTTAAGACAAATTGGATCAAGCTAGGGGAGTGAGACTACACTTGCGGAGAGCTGGCACAAATATGATGGGTTGAATGGTCTCCTTCTGTTTTGTATCTGTTCTATAACTATACTATCTAACCTCCTTCAGCACTAAAACTCCCATACAAGCTGAACCTATTAGTTCCTCTGACTCCACTGTTTCATAAACTCTCCTCATTCCTCCAACTAATGGTGGTTTTCAGTTGCCTAGGCTCCACACTTCAAAATTCTTTCTCTACACTTCTCAACTACTTCCATGTCCTTTTTAATGACCATGGGTGGAATTCTCTGAAAATGGGGCTATGTCCCCACGCCGGCAGGAAAACCGGCGCCAATGACTCCGACGTCAATGGCCCCCCAATGTGAGGAAGTCTCACCTTTCTAGAGGGCTAGGTTGCCGCCGAAGTCATTGGCGCCGCTCAAGCCTGCGCCGAAGTGCCGGTGCAGGTTCACACATGTGCGGAATGGCCGGCGTGATCTCGTGCATGCACGGAACGGCCGGCGCATTTCCGCACATGCGCAGGGTTCTCTTCTCTGCGCCAGCTTCCAGGCAATATGGCAGTGCCCTATAGGGGCCTGGCGCAGAGGAAAGAAGGCCTCCACGGAAACAGCCCGTCCGCAGGATCAGTAGGCCCCGATCGTGGGCCAGGCCAGCGTGGGGCCCCACCGGGGTTGGATCCCTCATGCCTCCCCAAGGACCACCTCCGCATACACACCTGCCAGGTCCCACCATGTGTGAGGTGAGTAATTCACGCCGGCGGGACTGGCCAAAACTGGGCGGCTGCTCGGCCCATCGGGGCCCGGAGAATCACCGCCTGAAAAACGGCGCTGGAGAATAGGGCATCTGGCGTGGCGGGATTCGTGCCTCCCCCCGGGGATTCTCCAGCCCAGGGTGGGGTCGGCGAATCCCAGCCCATATCTTTGACCATTTTTAGTTTTTAATTCTGTTGTCTTCCAAAAGAGACAGATAACGTTTATAAATAAATTTGAGCTTGCAGTGCATGATTGAAAGGATCACACAAGATTACAAGTTTTAAGACTTTTACTGTAACACGTTAACTGAAAACATGATGAAACACTATTTCATTGTATAACTTATTTTCTAAACTTCAGAAAACATCCACCATTTAACTTCTCCAATGACCAAGAATCCTCCACTGTAGCTATAATTTACTCTCTCCCTTAAGTGGATACTTCTTTCTCCAGGAACCAATTCAAAGCTATTCTCAGCTTCTTTTCGCCTTTTCAGCCAACTAACTAACTTTCACAGCGAGGGACAAATTGGAGATAATTTTCTCTAGCCAGAGCTAGGCAATTCTCCCGACTTTGTTTAAACATTTGTGAACTTTTGGTGTTTTCAATCCTAACAGCACCTTTCACCCGTAATAGAGACTTGTGGCCTCTATCTCGGATTTTACAGACTGACCATGTTGGCAAAGTTCAGTGATATTTTTCAGAAAACCTCGAGTCCGATTATACAATGACTCTTCCCCTCTCAAAGCCTTTCTCATGGCAATGTGAATCACAAGTGCCTTGTCTCCCAATAGAAATATAAATTAGGTGTGGACACCCAATTTTATTCTATCTTGGAATTAAATAGACAGTTTAAGGTATAACCATTTACAAAACATGACATTCCTAAGACCTTGCAGGTCTATCCACATCAGCACAGTTGATCTGGTCATTGTTTACAGGTGTAAATATCTTGAACCTCCTTCCCAGTAAATCAACCTTGGGTCCTCCTTTAACCTTTTTCTACCAAGTCACCCAAGTTTATTGTCGGACAGAATTTAGAGCAGGTCATATGACCCCCTTCATTTCTCCATTTTACCCTAAATTAAAGATGCAGCCCAAAACCATAATTACCTTATACATTTTGTATTTGTAAAAATCCTAATATCTCCTTTGGCTTTGCATTCATTTTTATCATAAACGCTTCCGTTGTTTTCCTATATTAAAGGAACTATGTAAATATAAGTAGTTACAGTTATTTTTTAACTCAGGGTTGACAAAATTCTAAGGTCCAGTGTAGCTTGTTCAACTTGGGTGTTTGGCCAGAGATGGAGGTGAAATTAGCAGCAGAAAAGTAGATTTTGTGCCAAAGCAATGACCTTCATTTTCCTGATGTTTAGCTGAGGAGGTTGTCACTCACCTAATACTTGATGTCAGCTAACAGGTCTAACCTCGTAAAAGTAGTATAAACGTTATGCAGCAGGTGAGGCAGCGTTTAGGGATAATAGACAAATAAACTTAATGTTTCAGATGGATGACCTTTCATCAGAACTAGTGGTCATATGATAATAAATTGGATGATTATGAAAAGTGATGGAACTATAAAGTTTGGGTTCAGTAAGGACTTCAACTGGTTTTATTATGGTTTCCTAACCATTCATAAGATTCCACTAGCATTTCCAACCTCCACATAGCAGGATAATTATTATTTAATTCTACAGCCTTGCAGAAGAACATAACTCATCAATCCCACTTGTTCCCCCAGTGAGTTTGAATATCTAATGAGGCTGGGAACCAGAAGTACAATTTTCTGCACAGTGAGTGAATTTAAAGTAAGGAACTTAGATTTTCTGTTTCTTCACCATTGATTTTCAATGGAAGTGGAGTGGGCAGGGGCAAATTTGTTTCACAGCTGTCAATTTCTCATCAGAAATCACAGGTGATGTACAATAAATGCCTTTGCTCAAACATGGGTGGGTGCATTGCAGTATGAAAATGACAGAAGTATGAACCAATCATTAGCTTCATTGCAAACCTGTTTTTCCTCTGCATTGTTTTTTGCATGCAAAGGTGGAATATAATCTTTAAAAGACCAAAACACCTCTGAAATTGATTGCTGTGCAATAGATTGCATGTAACTGGATATGTCTTGAAAGCATATATAAATGTATATTATAAATCTTTTAAAATCCAGCAAAACAGCACTATACTATGATACTGCAGATGCCTGAAGCCTGTCAGAGCAATCACCATCAAAATTATTCATATGACCCTACCTCTAGAAATTCGATTGGCATCAGGGGTACATTTTTCTGACAGGTAGGATTCTCACCTCCCCACACCAGATCCGGATTAGTATCCACATGATACGAACAAAACATGGCGAAAGCTTGGCTAAATTCGGCTGACATTGAGGACACATTACAAACCAATTACAAATACTGAGAATAAGATCATGGCGGATTTGTTTGTGTTGAGTTCCACATTCCCATTCGCCCCTTGATAACCTTCGATTCCTTTGCCCAACAAGAATCTATCTACCGCTGCCTTAAAAATACTCGCTTCCACTGACTTCTGAGGCAGAGAATTCCAATGTCACACAACCCTCTCAGAGAAAGCAACTCTCCTCATCTCTGTCCTATAAAGGTGACCCGTAATTTTAAAATAGTGCCCCCTAGTTCTGGACTCACCCGCAAGAGGAAACATCCTTTTCATGTCCACCTTGTCAAGACTATTCAGGATCTTATATACTTTAATCAAGTCACCCCTCACTCTTCTGAACTCCAGTGGAAACAAGCCCAGTCTGTCCAACCTATCCTCATAAGACAACCAGCTCATTCCAGGTATCAATCAAGAAACCCTCCTCTGAACTGCCTTGAATGCATTTACATCCTTTGAGCCGCTTCCAACGCAATAGTTTATATACATTGTAACTTATGCTTTTTTATCATGCAAATAATTACACCTGGATATCACAGCTTTTTTGCAGCATATACATAGAAACAGTTTTTCCAAATCCATTTTACCTTCACTGAAGAAATCCTTAAATTTGATCCTATTACGAAAAGTAGCATAGTTTGGGGAAAAATGAAAAAGTAATGACCTTTGTAACAGATGATGTTAATAAACTGCTCAAGTTGATGGTTACATATATTACAATTAATATTATTCCATTTGTTAAAAAAATTCTATTTCCAAGTTACAGTTATCAATTAAACTCTTTATTGGTTTGAAAGTGGAGAAAGGAACATAAATCCTGATATTGCGTGACTGGTAAAATCAATGCTGGGAATGCCTACAAGCTGAGCCCGGGCCAATCTGGCCCATAGTATTCTGAATTGTCTGTGTACAGTCTACTGAGGTCACCTCATCTGAATGAATAGTGTAAACTCTGCACAGCTTTGGCCTGCCTTGGAAAATAGTGTAATGTGAGTAAAATCTAGTTACAGCTCAATTTTAAAGAAATGCAAATGCCTGAACGTGAGTAGCAGCATAATGAGCCAAGTCTTTCAACTTATATAAAGCTTCAAAACGGATGTTAAGTGCTGGGCAAGAATGAAGTGAATGGAAGCATGACATAGCGTCTTTGGACAGGCAATGGAGCAGTGCCACACAAGATATCGGGCTGTAGTGCCTCCCGCTGACAGTGAATTTGGAGGTGAGGGGGTTTAATCAGGGTGTAAGCGGGTGTGGGTGTGGACCTTGCCACTTCCTGCCTCCACTCAATTCCGAGATGGGAAAGCTCACGGATGGCCTTCCCTCTCAGGGAATTGAGTCAGTTGGGCAATTAATACCAAATTAAGGGTCTCATCTGCTGCCGTGGATGGGGAAGTCACCATGTGGGAAGCCCAACAATCAAGGCCTTTGCAGGCTTCGAAGGGCACTCAGTTCCTGATTGAGGGACCAGGTAACAGCAAGGCGGGGGTCCATTCCATTTCTTCTAACTGCCCCCACTTCACCATCTAACGAACAACCCTCTCCCATGGCTTTCATCCCACCCTCATTCACCTGTTGCCTGAATTTGGATTGGATTGGATTGGATTTGTTTATTGTCACGTGTACCGAGGTACAGTGAAAAGTATTTTTCTGCAAGCAGCTCAACAGATCATTCAGTACATGGAAGAAAAGGGAATTAAACAATTCAAGAAAATACATGAGAATACATAATAGGGCAACATAAGATATGCAATGTAACTACATAAGCATTGGCATCGGTTGAAGCATACAGGGTGTAGTGTTAATGAGGTCAGTCAATTTTGTGGTGATCCTAGGCCTCTGGTGGGTGCATTGCCAGCAGATGCCACTGCTCCCAGTGGCATTGATGGACAATGAGAGTTTCCATCCTCTGATTGATTGACAGCTCTTCAGAGTGTAGGATTTCTGCCCCCAATGTCCTACATCCTGGAAAATGGCAACTGCTGGCCAGTCAGGAGCCTCACAGGCACTTGTAATTTTAGTGGGCCATCACCAATGAAGGCGATACAGGACTCCGATCATTTTGTCAGCTGGCAGGTGAGACCCATATCACCAACATTAAATGACCAACAAAGTATATGTGTGAGGTATATGCAGAAAATATTGTCCAGTCTGACACATTTTGGCACTGTTCCAAGAGGGTAGCTGTGCATCTTGTCTCATCAGTACATGGGTGTCCACATTCCTCAGCAACCAGGCACCTGGGAAACAATATCTGTCCTGACAGGGTAATATCTCCTTCCCAAACGGATAGTGATGCTCTGAGCAAATGATTAATATATGTGTGGGCGGGAGAGTGAGTGACCAAATTAGTCTAAGGAGCCTTGGAATGATCTGACATCATAAAACTTTGATGCCTATACCTATTTTCCCCTGCCTCAGAGTGAACCTAGCTTTGTGACACCCTCTCCTATGATGCAGATCACATTCTGTGATCTGTTCAGGTGTTCCTGGTAGGTTCTGTAAGAACATCAGATCCCTGCTGGGTCTGAGTCGGTTCCATCCTTGGCCGACTTTATTTGAACTCAACCATGATCAATCTCGCCCACCGCCTCCTTAGCTGGGCAGCTTATATTCATCGAGACTCGCGGGAATAATAATTGCTCCCACCCTATAAATTCCCTGCAGGTTATGACATCCCTCTCCCCCAAAGTCCGAAGACTCTTCTGTCGACTGTGGAGTGGGGAGGGCTTTGGATTCTCATTGCACTTGGCTGTGTCTCCTGCACGTGCGATGTTGGGTCTGACGGCGTTTATCTGAATAGCGCATGCCGCTTCCAATCGGAACATTATGGTGGATGCACTGTCTGAGGCTGCTGCACTGCTTGCTCCCCATTGGTGACCTCCGACACCTGAGTTTCCATGTCATAATCCCTATCTATGACTTTGCTCATTTCGGCATCTTAACTCACTTCGGGTAGCATATTAGCCTCTACGGGCATCGGATTTGGCTTAATTATTACTTTCCACTCCCAAGGCATTTTATGTAGAACTGGCTGTCTGGTTTGAACATGATTAAGGTGCTTACGCATGATTCGGCCTTGTGACTGCACTTGATAAGATACTGACCCAGACTGGCGGACAGTCTGGTCCAGAGTCACTGTTGTGACATCCAAGGACCACTCCCTCCTCGATACTGTATAACATTGTGTTGCCACCTCTGGTCAACCAGTTGCCCAGTACAAACTGAGGCATGGTGATGGAGAAGTCTGGAACATTGGTTATAAGGTATGGTTCAGTGAGTAGGACTATGTCAGGTTGTTGCTTGACTAGTCTGTGGGACTGCTCTCCCTAGGTGTTAAGGAGGAAGACTTTTCAGGGTTGATTGGCTTTGGTGTGTCTTTGTCATATTAGAGACCTAGATTGATGTTAAATTATTTTCTAGACCATTCCAAAGGGCAGTAACGAATCAACTGCATTGCTATGGGTCTGGAGTCACATATAGGCTAGACGAGGTAAAGAGAGAAGATTTCCTTCTCTAAAGAACAACAGTGAACCAGTTTGGTTTTAATGACATTCTAGTAGCCTCATGTTCATCACCACTGAGACTAGTTTTTTATTCCAGATTTACTTAATTGAGCCTAAATTCTGCTAGGTGCCTTAGTGGGATGTCTCTGAGCATTAGTCCAGGCCTTTGAATTACTAGTCCTGTAACATTGCCATTATGCAACTATTTCCTGTGCTTTTCCACAAATAAAAGTGGGATGGGATCTTTTACATTCACTTGGGGAGCTATGTTAATGTTTCATTCAAACAGCAGCACCTCTAAAAATGCAGCACTCCCTCAGTATCATCCAGAAACCAGCAGCTGGAATATGGGCAGCACAGTAGACAGTTTCTTCACAGCTCCAGAGTCCCAGGTTCGATTCCTGACTTGGGTCACTGTCTGTGCGGAGTCTTCATGTTATTCCTGTGTCTGCGTGCGTTTCCTCCGGGTGCTCAGGTTTCCTCCCACAGTCCAAAGATGTGCACGTCAGATGGATTGGCCATGATAAATTGTCCTCAGTGTCCAAAAAGGTTAGGTGGGGTTACTGGGTTACGGGGATGTGGTGGGCTTAAGTGGGGTTCTCTTTCCAAGGGCTGGTGCAGACCCGATGGACTGAATGGCCTCCTTCTGCACTGTAAATTGCGTCAAAGTGGCGCGCTGGGAATGACGCAGCCAGCGGCGCCGAAATGACGTCAGCCGCGCATGTCGTCTTCCCCTCCGCTGCCCCGCAAGACATGGCGGCTTGATCTTATGGGGCGGCGGAGGGAAAAGAGTGTGTCTTTTAGAGACGCCGGCCCGACTATCGGTGGGCACTGATCGCGGGCCAGACATCTGCTGAGCATGCCCGTGGTGCTCAAACCTCCCTCCGCCCCCCACAGGCCCCACACTCACCGGTCGCGCGCTGTTCATGCCGGCAGTGACCAGGTGTGGTTGGTGCCGGCGTGAACCGGTCGGGTTAGGCAGGCCGCTCGGCCCATTTGGGCCGGAGAATCGCCGGTGGCCGTGAGAAACGGCAAGCGGCGATTCTCCGAGCGGCCTGTCGCAAAACACGACACACCATTTCTGGGGGGGGGTGGGAGAATCGCGGGGTGTGCCAGGGCTGCTTGGCATGATTCGCCCGGCCCTCCCGCGATTCTCCCCCGGCGTGGGGTGCGGAGAATCGCACCCACTGTCTACGCCTCTCGTTATTTTGTAGACCTCTATCAGGTCTCCCCTCAGCCTCCGTCTTTCCAGTGAAAACAATCCTAGTTTATTCAACCTCTCCTCATAGCCAACACCCTCGAGACCAGGCAACATCCTGGTGAACCTTCTTTGCACTCTCTCCAAAGCTTCCACGTCCTTATGATAATGTGGTGACCAGAACTGCATGCAATACTCCAAATGCGGTCTGACCAAGGTTTTATATAACTCACAGATATTAAGCGCAGTCTAATAAGAAGCTTAATAAAGACTTACTCACATTTCTCATTGAACCTGTCAGGTGGGTGTAAAAAGTCCTTGGGTCTGCTAAAATCTGAGTAGAAATGCTCCTGGTCTGTCCTGGACAATATTTATCCCTCGACCAGCACCACCAGAAACGGATTATCTAGTCAGTTATCTAATTGCTATGAGTGGAAACTGATGTGTAAATTAGCTGCCACAACCTCCTCCAGTATAAATGTAAAAACAGCATCAATGGTTAACTGTGAAGACTTTTGGAGAATCCGAAGATCATGAAAACAAATCTTTCCCCTTTTGATCGACAAAAATGACTTCCATTGCAAATCTTTTCCTTCTGGACGCTGACAGAATAAAGGTTGTTAGCATGCACATACATCATATTAAACTGAAAAGCAATGCTAGAAAACTCATTTGCAAAATGTTATGATGAATTATAACACCTCAGGAAGGTTAAAATGTCATTCCATATTGCAAACTTGTCGTACCAAAACAATTGGCTCTGTTGGTGGTATAACAGCTTGTTTGAATTCAAATTAAGGCATTGCTTATATAAAACAATGGAAAAGGAGTAAAACAGTTCAAGTGCGCTCGTTACCCTGCTGGCTTCAATTCATTAGCTGGAAAATGTTCATGCCATGTTAAAACCACATCAGAAAATAATGATATACGTGAATGGTGTGACCAAAATATTAAACAAGTAGTTCTTTCACTGAAGTCAATAAATAGACTACCCCAGTTTTTGATATCATGTATTGTAGTTCTTAAAACGATACTTTCCTGCTGAAGTCTGCAGTGACCCACCATCACTGCTGACATTGATAATAACTGTTGCATAGGCAATTGATTAGGACAATCGGAGGAGGGGCTGCCTAACGAGAAGACCATAAATATTGTGGCATAACAAAGTAGTTTTATTGACATTCTTATACAGCAGCATGATTGTACAGGAAGTGCAGCCTGAGTATCATGTGACTTTCAAACCAGCCAATCAGCTAATTAATATGTACTTTTCTGAGAGTGAAATTCCATAAAATCTTCCACAGATCAAAGTTAGATCCTTTTTGTGATTCTGCAATTGAATTTGAATACAATCCATGGCTCTTACACATTGATTTGTGAAGATGTGCTAATGAGGTTACATTAGTTGCCTTTAACATTAAGTGGCCCTGCCAAGAAAAGAATGGCTTTAATTGCATGAGATTGTCTATAGTCCATTCATTTGGGGGAAATGTTTATTTACAAAAATTAAAAAAAATGAAACCAAGCAGGAAATAGTTACAATAGTTCAACATTAATGTTTTTTTTTCTTCCTTTCTCGGTTAATTCAGAAATCAGGAAGTACTGTCCATAATACTTTACATATGAGGCATCCTCTTTGTACATGCACATTTTGTGCTTCTCATGTTGTAAAGACAAGGTTGCCTGCTGTCCACTGCAGTAGTGCGATTCCTCATGAGAAGCAAGTGCTTCCTTCACTCAAGTCCAAAAGTGTTGGTTTCTTCCACTGCTGTGAGAAGCTTTTCATAAAGCATAGAATACGATGGATATGGGGGGAGGTCCAAGCGATTGAAACATGTGTGCGCCCTGGAACAGTGCAGAAGAGAAAACAGTATTAACAATACTAACATATTCTTACATGGGGATTAGTCAGTAGCACACTGTGGAGGTAATAAAAGTGGCCTAGTATTGTCTTACTGTTGTTTCACTGGCATAACATTGATGGTGTATAAAACAGTGTTAACCCATTCGGCTGAGAAGTGCTAACCTATTTGGCTGAGAAAACTAAGGTGTGGGAACTAACTGTGCAAACAGCCAGGTTAATCTATCTCAGCCAAGAATACATAATGAGGCTTGGGTGAGAGCCCAGACATCCATTAGATTATTAAAACAGCTGAGCCAAAGGGAAAACATTGTTTGATTGGAAGTTCTAGCTCTCTGATCTCTGCTGTGAATTTGACAGTGTTTATTTACAAGAAATAAAGAGATTGCAAGTGCTTGCAGTTTCTGCTTTCAATACTGTAATGAAGGCCCTGCCTTCTCAACCTTTCCCCTTGCCTGAGGTGTGATGATCCTTAGGTTAAATCACCATTAGCTCTCCCCCTCAAAGGGAAATGCAGCCTATGGTAATCTGAGACGATGGCGACTTTATCTTATCTTTACTGTATAGGGTCTGGATGATTGATATTTTTATTGCCCTGTAGTGAAAATTAGTTCTTTTTAAGAAAGTAGAAAGTTGTCAACAAATTACTTTCTTAAAAAGCTTTTTTATGCATCCACTTTCCACTGTAGGATTCATTGGTTCTAGAAAGTATATAGTAGATGAATGGACATAGAAGTACCTTGGTATGGCATAGGGAGGCATGGGGTGGGGGGTCTCTGGAGGGTGGTTAGGGAGACATGGGGGGCTCTAGAAGGTGGTGAGGGGAAATAGCTCGGCATGGGCATGAGGGCCATAGGGCGTGGGTGGGAGAATACATTTGGCATGAGGATATGACAAGCACCCTTTGAACCTCCCTTTCAAAAGGTCCCCTCATGATAAATGGAAGGAGGAGCTGGGTAAATGGAAGGAGGAGTTGGGCAAATGGGAGGAGGCGCTGGGTGAATGAGAGGAGGAGCTGCAACCCATACTAGAGGAGGGGATGTGGAGTAAGTCCCTCCGCAGGGTGAATGCTACATCATCCTGTGCGGAGCTAAGTCTGATACAGCTCAAGATAGTGGTTACGGTGCACCTCACCAAGGCCAGCGAGTTATTTCTATGAGGGGGTTGAGGATAGATGTGAGTGCTGTTTGAGAGGGCCTGCGAACCACAGGCACATGTTCTAGTCCTGTCCTAAGCTTGTGGGTTTCTGGGTCTCTTTTTTTAGCACCATCTCGGCAATCCTGAATATTGAGCTGGAGCCCTGTCCTTTAGTGGTTATATTTGGGGTATCAGACCTGCCGGAGCTGTGGACAGGTGCGGGGTAGATGCCCTGGCATTCGCCTCGCTGGTTGCTCAGAGGCGAATATTCCTGAGTTGGAGATTGGCGACGCCACCTAGTGCCTCAGCGTGGCTATGTGATTTAATGGAGTTTTTGCACCTCGAGAAGGTCAAATATACCGTGAAGGGGTCAATTGAAGGGTTCTACCATAGACGGTTGTTACGTTCTGGTGCTTGGCCAATAGGAATTATGCACAATAGAACGTCTAGTTCTTGACTAGTTAAAATGTTTTATTATAAAATAAATGCGTGGTTCAGATAACTATGAGAAATATATTGCAAACGA
Organism: Scyliorhinus canicula; assembly: GCF_902713615.1. Lineage (NCBI taxonomy): Eukaryota > Metazoa > Chordata > Chondrichthyes > Carcharhiniformes > Scyliorhinidae > Scyliorhinus > Scyliorhinus canicula. The sequence continues at coordinate 148,507,383 of NC_052150.1, forward strand.
ATTATGATAAATTATCCAAGAGCTACTGCCAGGATGACTATCCAGGGATGGCGGGACTGTCATACAAGGAGAGATTGACTTGGTTAGGATTGTTCTCGCTGGAGTTCAGAAGAATGAGGGGGGATCTCAGAGAGACTTATAAAATTCTAACAGGACTAGACAGGGTAGTTGCAGGGAAGATGTTACCAATGATGGGTATGTCCAGAACCAGGGGTCACAGTCTGAGGATTCAGGGTAAACCATTTTGGACAGAGATGATGAGGCATTTCTTCATCCAAAGAGTGCTGAGCCTGTGGAATTCATTACCACAGGAAGTAGTTGATGCTAAAACATTGAATATTCAAGAGGCGGCTAGATATAGCACTTGGCGTGAATGGGATCAAAGGCTATGGGGAGAAAGCAGGATTAGGTTATTGAGTTGGATGATCAGCCAAGATCGTGATGAATGGTGGAGCAGGCTCGAAGGGCCTAAAGGCCTCCTCCTGCTCCTATCTTCTATGTATGTATCTATGTATCCACTAACACGGCTATCTCTAGAGTCCTCGAGGTACATAATCATGTGGTAGTTTTACACTGCCACCTACTGGTTGGAGGTCATTGACATTACTATTTACATGATTGCTTATGCATATCATCACAATACCAACTGTTCATATTGTACTTTAAGGAGTTTACTGTTGTTGTTTGTCATTTTTGTACTTTTTGTATTCTTTGCACATAAAATGATGAAGTTTAATAAAAATATTTTAAAAAACATGTCTACTCATGCACCTCTGAGGTGCGAATCACTGCTCTTTTACAAGCTGGCCCAACTGCATGAAAATTGCGGTGGACTAGGACATGCCTATACCCACAGTGGAGCCAGCCAGGTCGAGAATTTAGGGTATAGCTCATGACCAAAACCAGCCCACATCCTTAAAAGTAACTCTTGAAAATCAGAAATGCCGGGAATGGGGTCAGGAATACCAAAATCAGTTTCCCGTCCCCGAATTCTACGCACCTCCGAGAGTGAAAATCTATCCTCAGGAATTGAGTTGTTAGAGAAATGAAAAGCTGGAGAGACCCCATCTAAATGATGCAATCAGTGCTCCATTTATCTTTTCAACATTAGACCAGTTAAATAGTTTTGACTGTGTAAGCATCTAAAGCACATCTCCAAACATCTGTTTGACCATACTAATGTAGGTTTTCTTACCTACTGAAATGTATTTTTTGCAAACTGAAACCAAAAAAGTCCCAGACATACACGATGTTATCAGCAATGGAACCGGATGGCCACAACCATTTCTATGAGATCCCCCTTCATTCTTCTGAACTCCAGCGAGAACAATCTCCCCATAGCCTTTGATCCCATTCTCCCCAAGTGCTATGGGCGGAATTCTCCGCTCCCGGGAAAAATCGGGAGGGCCGTCGTGAACTCGGCCAAGTTTCACGACGGCCTCGGAGGCTGCTCCTCGCCCCCTATTCTCCCCTCCCGGCGGGACAAGGAGCGGCGCTCCGTAACTCTCGGCCGCCGGACGGCGCCCCGAGAGTGACGCAACGGCGGCGCCTATGTGACGTCAGCCGCGCATGCCCAAGTCTCTCGATTGTCTAATAATAATAATAATATTTATTGTCACAAGTAGGCTAACATCAACACTGCAATTAAGTTATTGTGAAAAGCCCCTAGTCGCCCCTTTCCAGCACCTGTTCAGGTACACAGAGGGAGAATTCAGAATGTCCAATTCACCTAACAAGCACATCTTTCGGGACTTGTGAGAGGAAACCGGAGCACCGGAGCAGACATGGGGAGAACATGTAGACTCTGCACAGGCAATGACCCAAGCTGGGAATCGAACCTGTGACCTAGGCACTGTGAAGCAACACTGTGCTACAGTATAGTGCCGCCCAATTTCTTCTCATCTGTTTTAATCTGTCACCCGTTATCCTAAAACTATGACCTCTTGTTCTAGATTGCCCCACAAGAGAAAGCATCCGCTCTATAACTATTTGTCAATACCTTTTATCATCTTACATACCTCAGTTAGATCTCCTCCCATTTTTCTAAACTTGAGAATATCGGCTTAAACTGCTCAATCTCTTTTCATAAGACAAACTGCATATTTGGATGTACCTCCTCTGAGCTGCTTCTAATCCTTCCTCAAATAAGGGGAACAAAACTGTACACAGTATTCCAGGTGCAGTCTCACCAATGCCTTCTACAGTTGCAACAACACTTCCCTATTTTTATGCTGCTGGGAGCTTCCCTCTGGGAAAATCGATAGGAGGCGGGAACATGTTGCTGAGCCAGTTCGATGTGAAACTTTCCTCAGCCCTGCCTCCAAAGGGCAGCACGGTGGCCTAGTGGTTAGCACAACCGCCTCACGGCGCTGAGGTCCCAGGTTTGATCCCGGCTCTGGGTCACTGTCCGTGTGGAGTTTGCACATTCTCCCCGTGTCTGCGTGGGTTTCGCCCCCACAACCCAAAAATGTGCACATTAGGTGGATTGGCCACGCTAAATTGCCCCTTAATTGGAAAAAATAATTGGGTAATCTAAATTTTTAAAAAAAAAGCCCTGATTCCAAAGCTGCTTTCGCGGATCCGGGAAAATTCTGTCCATAGACCAGATTTTTTTCCTCCAGGTTAACAGGAGGAAAATGGGCGAGGGAAGCCTCTGATGACAGGCCCTTCACTGGACAAGGGGTTTTTATGTCACTGTGTTCTTGCCCTTTCACTTTCAAATGAGTCAATTCCTTCACCTTCCGTTCAGATGCTGGAGGCAAAAAGGCAAACCTTTCGGGATCTTTCTACTTGCTGACTGTTAGTTCCATTGTCAAAGGTGAAAGGAAATTGGTAACATTTTGTCAAGATCTTTTACACATAAATACCACACAGAGCATGATTATTTTCTTACATGAAGGTTAGACCTAGCTCTAAATTAAAACAAAATCAAATTACTGGACTATGAAACAAAAACAGAAGATACGGGACAATCTCAGCAGGTCTGACAGCACCTGTGGAGAGAGAAGGGAGCTAATCTTTCGAGTCCGAATGACTCTTTGTCAAAGCTGATCTAAAATGGTTGGTTTGAATGCCCAACTACCACATTATAATTTTACTTACAACCCTGTAGTTTTAGTATTGCCGGCTGGGCTTTAGCAACTCTGGGTATCTTCCTTAGGCTTCACCTCATTCCTTTGCTTCAAGGTGGAGGATTACAAAATCAGATATGCCCACAGCAGGGATTTCAGGCTCAACAGGCACCACAGGGAACCTCTAACCACATGTCCTCTGGTACCCATTCCTCACGGTCTGCAAATCCAGGCACAAATGCTTCACTATGACACACCCACCGCTGCAATGCTCAAGAGGGATGCACTTGCCCAACTGTCAGACAGCTGTGGGCACAGATCATAAGTGAGCTGACTAACATCTTCACTGCCAAATAAGCCCTGGCATCATGATCCCATTTTAGCAATATACGCAATCCAATTGCTTTCTGACATTGAATTCGCTTCCACAACTGTCAAAGCTTTGATTTGGTGATCATCCGACTATTACTTTGCGTAGGCATCCTGCCACCTTGTTCCAGATGGCACTGGATGACACTGCACATGCCTCATCAGTGGAAAAATGTTCTCCCTGGCAACAAATGTGACAGCTTTCTTAGTTGAACATCGCTGCAATGTCTACTATTGTATGCCGTACCATGAGCCTCCACCTTCCCCATGGTGGAAGGAGGCTCCATTTATTCATCATTTGAAGGGCAGCTTTGGGGCACTGAGGCATTACTTCTTTGTCTTTGGTTATGGGCTGTTTTCTCTTCCAAGAAACGTAGGGGAAGTGTAGGTCCTCTGTGCACAATCATGTGGATTGCAACTCTAGTTTCGAAATGGAGGTGAGGTGGTACTAACTACCAAGGCCTGCTTCTGTGGTCTAAAAGGCTGGGCCCTCCTTTGCTAGGTTATAATTAATAATGGGCGTGATTTAACGGAAATGAAAGAGAGTCCCGTGTCGCGCGCGTTCAGCTGTGTGTTTCCTGGCCCCGGCAGGAAGGGATAGGAGTGCCAACAGGCCTCCTGGTCCTCCCAACACCAAAACGCATCTATAAGGGGATCATCGTGCCTCCCACATTCACCTCATTAGGCCGCCTCTTTCATTTCCTCCGGGTCCCTTTCGGCGTCACTAATGGGGTCTCGGTGTTCCAACGAGCAATGGACCGAATGGTGGACCAGGACGGGCTGTGGGCCACGTTTCCGTACTTGGACAATGTCACCATCTGCGGCTATGACCAGCAGGACCACGCCGCCAATATCCACCGTTTTCTCCATACGGCACAGAAACTGAATCTCACGTACAACAAGGAGAAATGCGTTTTCCGTACAACCAGACTAGCCATCCTCGGCTATGTTGTGGAAAACGGAGTCCTGGGCCCAGACCCAGACCGTATGCGCCCCCTCTTAGAGCTCCCCCTCCCCCATTGCCCCAAGGCCCTCAAACGGTGCTTGGGCTTCTTCTCCTACTACGCCCAGTGGGTCCCTCAATATGCGGACAAAGCCCGCCCACTCTTTAGGGCCACACGATTTCCCCTGTCAGCCGAGGCACGCCAGGCCTTCGACAAAATTTTGGCGCATGTCCCGTGGGATAGGGCATCCGGAGGCTCGGTGAGCTTCCCGGGTCGATATTTAATATCGTAATTGTAGGTGGAGAGTTCGATCCTCCACCTCAGAATTTTGTCGTTTTTAATTTTGCCCCTTTGCGAGTTGTCGAACATAAAGGCAACCGATCTTTGGTCGGTGATGAGGGTGAACCTCCTACCTGCGAGGTAGTGCCTCCAGTAACGGATAGCCTCCACAATGGTTGTGCTTCTTTCTCGACTGAGGAGTGTCGGAGTTCTGAAGCGGAGAGGGTACGGGAGAAAAATGCGACTGGTCTCCCTGCCTGATTTAACGTGGCTGCAAGAGCTACCTCTGAGGCGTCGCTCTCTACCTGAAATGGAGTGGAATCATCCACTGCCCGCATGACCGTTTTGGCGATGTCCTCCTTGATGCCGTCGAAGGCACCCAGAAACCTGAGGGTGGAAGCTGCTTTGCGATGCATGGGTGTGTGTGGCTCATTTGTGATGTGGGCGGGGAGTTGGCCAGCTGCGGGACTTCACTGTCGGACCACCTGCTCAAAAAGATGCCCCATTGCAGGAATCCCTCATATTCCTTGTCATGAATAAATTTGCGTGCCGAGGGATACTGAATTGCTGGGAGCGTAAATCAGTAGAAATCCTCTGACGGGAGAACATGCGGTGGGATTCTCCGTCCCTGAGACTAAGGACTGGATTCTCCAATTTGAGGCTATGCTCAGAGGAAGTGCCTAGTTTTACGATGGAAAAATCGGCGAGGCCCCAGCACTGACCAACCCTCCGACCGGTGAGAGGCTAGCAGCGGCGCCACGTTTATTTTACGAAATAAACGGCTGTAGAATTGCCAGGTCTGTGGCCACGCATGCGCACAGCGATGACCTACAGTGGTCGCAGGGTACAACATGGCGTCAGTCGCCTGCAGACCCGACCTGCCAGATAGTGTCCTTCTGGACACCCCCTCGCTACCCCTGGACCACCCCTCACCAGACTCCCGAGCCCTCGCCGAAGCCCCCCCCCAGCCAGTGACACGGCTCGTCCCCCCCCCCACCTCCTGTGGCGGCGCTGGAACACAATCAATTCCAGTGAGAAATGGTGCGAGGTTCGACAATTTCACAATTGACACTCAGGAGGCTGCCAAGCTGCAGCTACATATACACACTTCATTCCCCACACACACCATCCCAGCCAACAAGATGGCAGTGAGGAGAGCAGCTCCACGCTTCACTGATGCCCAGCTGGAGTCCCTCCTGGAAGCAGTGGAGGAGAGGAGTGTGACCCTGAACCCTGGCCCAGGAAGGAGGCTGCCAGCTGCCGCATTTCGCCTGAGCGCAGGTAGCAGAGGCGGTCAGTGCTGTCAACAACACCATCCGGAACGGCCTGCGGTGCAGAAAGAATTTGCACAACCTCCTCAGGGCGACCAGGGTGAGTAGGCAGCACTGTGCTCCCGGCATTAAACCCTGTCCCGCTCACCCGCAACCCGATCCCCCACCCCAAAAGCGGAGAATGCCTGATCCTCCACCCTGCCCACATTCCGGCACCCATACCATTCACCATAGCCGGGTGCCCTGGCCACTGATGCCACCAGCTACCTACCCCCAGGGGTGCATGGGCGCCGGACTGTTTAACACTGTCTTTTTCTGTTTGCCCCGGCAGGAGAAGGCCGCCATAACCGCCAGGAGCGGGAGAAAACTGGAGGGGGACCGCCGGACCTGCGGTCCCACACCGTCTCTGAGCAGAGGGCCCTGGACATGGTCGGTGGCTCAGAGGAAAGGGAAGTTGCCGGGGTGGAGATCGGCCGCGGGTGAGGAAGTGAGACCCCGCTGAGTTGCAGTTCCCAATGCCATGTGTGTCAATACCCCCCCAACAACACCCCCACACCACCCTCACTCCCAACCTAACCCCATCACCCCACCTCCACACCACCCTCAACCTTACCCTCACACTACCCTCACCCCCACATCACACCCACCCGCACCCCCACCCTCAGCCCCACACCAACCTCACCACCCCCACTCCACCCCACCCACAGTCTAATCATGCGTCTTGTGTCTTGTAGGACCTGCTGGTGATGGGGTGGGACAATCTGGTGTCCCCTAGCCAGAGCTACAGTGACAGCCTGAGCCCCGCCCATGTGCCGAGCAGTGATGACGGCAGCAGCATGGACAGCAGCCCTCCACGAGAACCGAGACACCCAATAGGGTCAAGTTCAGAGATGACACCGATTTCCTGTCACAGCTATCCCCAACACCCTCCACCATCCCAGAGACACTCACCTCGGTTGGGCACTTCAGTGAAGAGGCTCCTGGGACATCCTCTGGTACTCACCACACAGCTGCTCCGATACATCAGGTGGAGTGAGGAACTCCCGAGGATTAACCCCAGCGATTAACTGCTATCCAGACGGGTTTCTGGAATGGACAGTGCCATCTATAGTGGAGATGCAGTCACACAGACAGGGGCTGCAGGAGGGGTTGTTGACGAGCATTCGGCATCTGCAAGTGCAGTTGGACACGTCTAGGACCATGTGCCGGCCGTGTGTGCCACCCAGGCCAACACTGCACTGGTGATGTCCGCAGTGGAGGCATTGGGACGATGGTTGTGACTATGCATCAGCCTGGACATTCTGTGCAGGTGCAGGCCAAGGCCCAGGACAGGGTTGCCGCCTCACAGGCAGCCATCTGAAAGAACCACTTGGAAATTGCAGTGGTGCTCCTGAGCGTGGTCCAGTCACAGCAGACTATGGCTGGGAACGTTGGCGGCATTGCCCGGGCGCTGGTCGATGTGCCGCAGACACAGAGGGAGGTGGCCCAGTCCCAGAGGGAGATGGCGCAGCCACTGGCTGTTGTGACACAGGCACAGAAGGTGGTGGCACAGTCAATGGGTGATGTGGCACAGTCCCAGGCGGTGATGGTCCACTCCCTGTGCTCAATGGCCACGAGTAAGCAGACCCTGGTCGAGACCAGAGCGGGCCTGCAGGACTCGCAGCGTCATATGGCTGGGAGCCTCAAGGGATAGCTCCACTTACACACCCGTCCCATGGAGTAGCCCTGGGCCATCAGGCACCCAAGGTAGGAAGAAGTGATGGGGCCTGTGCCGGTGACTCCAGCAGGGGAGGTGTCGGAACACCGCAGCACCTTGGACTCCCCCCGTCCTGTCACTGGCACCTGGTGGGCAGTGGGCAAAACAGGTCAGTGCCATGCTACCTGGGCACCAAGCAACAGCCAGGCCCATCCAGGCCCGGTCACACCAGAAGACGCCCGCCAATGGGGACCCAGATCGCAGGGCGGGAAGCACAGCAGGCCGCCTCCACTCCTGATGTACCGTCTGGGATCCACCTAGACGTAATGATAGGGCCCGTAAGGCCAGAAAGTTAGGCACCAGTTAAGTTGGCACGGGTGCAGGGCACAGTTTCGTTATGGAGCTAGGGCACGTATCTGCGTATATTTGTGTACACGGTGGCCCTGGTCTGCACTGCATACCATGCCCCGCATGTTTCCTTCCCCACCCTCCTCCCCCATCCCCACACCCACCCCAGCCATTCCCTTAGCACCCTGCTCACCATTACCCTGGCCCCGTCAGTGCCCGACACTGCAGCGGCTCAGGCTCTGGCGCCCAACCCTGTCGCCTGGGGCTCAGTTGGCTGGTGCTTCCCATGTCAGCATTTAGCTCCACATGCCCCTTCCAGTGTCCCCCTACAGGGGCTACTGTGAACTTTGCCCTTGGGTGGGCCATGCGTGTCTCCTTGATGGGTGGAGGGTGAAGTATGGGGTGGTGGGGTGGAGGGTGGGAGCTTGACTGGTGAGGAGGAGGGTTGGGGGGAGGAGTGGGTGGTGGTGGGTGGAGGATGGAGTATGGGGGTGGTAGGTGTGGGGTGGATAGTGTGGGGTGGAGTGGTGGGGTGCCCATATGGCCGGCATCACTCTGCACAACCAGGGGCCACATGGGTGGTCAATGGGGTCGCAGTAAGATGGCTGCCTTGCAGGCTGAGGCAATGGCGGTCCGTGCTGCAGCTCTCCACTCCCGTGTGGGGCCACTTCGACCCCACGGCCCAACCCCCGGGCAACCCCAGTTGCCACCCCTTGGCCGGGTGAGCACCCCCCCCCCCCCCCCCCCCCCCCCAGCCAGCCCTGAAAAATCAAGTGGGGGCTGGTGTGTCTGGTGACCTGAGGGCATTTTGCCACTCTGTGGCACATGGAGTGCCCTCTTGGTAGCAGCAGCCCCCCCTCCCCTCCCCCCCACCGAGTAGCCAATGCTCCCCCATAAAATGCTGGTCTGAGTGTGTATCAGGCTCCAGAGGTGTTTGTGCATCTGCCTTTTTTCCCCTCTGACTAAATTCCTTTCTCTCTTCCAAATCCATAAGTTATGTGTATTTCAAATGGAATGTCCGCGCTGAGCAAATTGGGCATTGGTAAGGAAGCAGCTGCTGTCAGCTGCAGTTCTATTGGAAAACACGTCTTTCAGAATGGACGGTAGTGCAAAACCATCTTGAACAAACATCACCCTGAAGAAATGAAAAGCATTCATGGTTCCAAAAGATATCTCAACTGTCAAACTTTTGGGAATGCCATTTCTCAAGTGCAGAGAAGAGGTGAGAAACAATTATTTTATGGATGTAAGCACCGAATATCCACAATTGGGGTAATAAAAGCAGAAAATGCTGGATACACTCTGCAGGCCTGTCAGCATGTGTGGTGGGAAACAGAGCTAAAGGGTGCGATTTAATGGCCGCGTTGCACCCAACGCAGATCTGTGCGCGCCGGTCACATCATGGGAGAGGCCGAAATCAGGCTCTGCGCCGGTGCCGATCGGTTTGCGATCTAACTGGCCTGTTCCCATTGGCAGGTTCTAGATCCCGATCTGGTACTTAGAACATCTCCCGTTAGATCATGCTCAATGGCTCAAGTGCAACTCTATTCCTCTCTCAACAGATGCTGCGAGACCTGCTGAGGTTAGCTAGCATTTTCTCTTTTTATTTCAGATTTCCAGCATCTGGAGTATTTTGCTTGGATTGGATTGGACTTGTTTATTAATTTGCTTTTGTTTAAATGGCCCAATTGCGGAATCATCAGAGGAATCATCGGGAGCTCTCGTGCCTGTAGCTAAGGAGGTGTGACTGAAATGTTTCAAACAGGGAAGAGAATTTGATGAGATAAACAATCACTGTTTCTCTGATAGTAGAAACCAGGATAAGGGAATGAAAGTTTTGAAGTAGAACGAAAAGGCAATCCAAACTGCCTTCATTCACACAATAATTTGTGAAGGGCATTAATACAAAATCAATGACAGTTTTTTAAAAAAGGATGCATCTAGCTGTTTAGGGGCTGGTTTAGCACAGTGGGCTAAATAGCTGGCTTGTAATGCAGAACAAGACCAGCAGCACGGGTTCAATTCCCGTACCAGCCTCCCCGAACAGGCGCCAGAATGTGGCAACTAGGGGCTTTTCACAGTAACTTCATTGAAGCCTACTTGTGACAATAAGCGATTATTATTATAAATATATTAAGGGAAATAGGAAGGCTGAGGAATTGTCACTACAAAGCTAGTGGCGTCATGACCAACACAGTTGTAGACAGTGTCGATAACCTGAAAGGTCTGCTCCTGTGCTGATGTTGACAACTCTGCAATAAGGTAGGTAAAGTTTAATTTCTATTCCTGTTGCTGAAATCAATACTCCTCCTTCGTAATCAGAAGAAAGGGGCTAAAGCCAGAGAAGTGAGGCTCTGACCAATAGAACAAAAACAGAAATAGTTGCTGGGACAACAAGCCACATGCCGGGACTGTGAGACATAAGATTGAGACACAAACCACAGGAATGAGGCAGAAGCCAAAGAAATGAGTCAGAACCAGTAATGCAACACCTGTCAGGGCATTAAAACATAAACTGGGAAAGGGAAAAGTACTGATACTGTCTTTGGTAATGACACCACCAATTGCTGAGAGGTTACTCTTCCACCCACCTTGTGATCATTAAACAACAACTGAATCACGACATGACAATCTATACAGGACATATCTATTGGTGGAGCAATGATGTATTATGTACATCGTTGAGTTATGTACACTAGTAATGTACAATAACTGTTCAGAAATATTTGCATGGGGCTATGCAACCACTGTTGAATTATTTCCATAGAATCCCTACAATACAGAAAGGCGACCATTCGGCCCATCGAGTCTGCAATGACCCTCTAAAACAACACCCGACCTAGGACACTCCCCTGCCCTGACCCCGTAACCCTACCTAACCTGCACACCTTTGGACTTATCAAGCTTTAAATTCTCCTTTGATACCAGCACTTAGCTCAATTTGATAATTAGGGTAGTGGCTCTGCAGATTTCATCCATCATAGACATAGAACAGTACAGCACAGAACAGGCCCTTCGGCCCTCGATGTTGTGCCGAGCCATGATCACCCTACTCAAACCCACGTATCCACCCTATACCCGTAACCCAAAAACCCCCCTCTTAACCTTACTTTTTAGGACACTACGGGCAATTTAGCATGGCCAATCCACCTAACCTGCACATCTTTGGACTGTGGGAGGAAACCGGAGCACCCGGAGGAAACCCACGCACACACGGGGAGGACGTGCAGACTCCGCACAGACAGTGACCCAGCCGGGAATCGAACCTGGGGCCCTGGAGCTGTGAAGCATTTATGCTAACCACCATGCTACCGTGCTGCCCTGATCCATCACCTCTCCAGCTTCAACAGAATATCATTGGAAACACTGCAGAAATGGTGCTGGCTGGAGTTTGGGAATAGTTCCGCCAAAATTCCAGGTGTCGATCTCATTGGCCTCGTTTCAAATAACCAGCAAATATCATCGGAAAAGCTGACGGAGAAAGTGTTACGATGGAATAGTGTCGTGAGAATACCTTTAAGAAATGAGTGTTTATAAAATAGCTCTAGTGGATGTACTTTTAAGAAGTGAGTGTTTATCAGTGATGTCAGAGTGTGGGTGGAGCTGGGCTGTTTGTCTGCTTTTACTTTCACTTTGGGCTGTCTGCTACAGAGTGTGTTTAGTTTTGTTTTAGATTTGGAGAAGCTGCAGTCACAGCAAGATGTATATGAATCTCTGCAAGTTAAAGAATGTTCATTTGGTGATTTCAAAGTGGTAATTGCTCTCAATAGAGAAGTTAAACCTGATGTCTTTCTGTAAAAAGGGTTCTTTTTTGTCTTATGGATGTTGCAAGGAAAGAATAAGAGTTACTTATAGGGTACTGTATTCTTTGGGGAATTTCTTGGTGTTGATAGTTGTTAAGATGTTTACTGTGGGTTTATAAAGTGTCAACTGGTTTCATAAATAAACATTGTTTTAATTTAAAAGTACTGTAGATCTCTGTTGCACCACACCTGCAAGGTAGGCCCGTGTGCTCCCCATAACCACAATCTATTAAAAGTTGCGGGTCAGGTGAACTTCAAGATACACTTTGGGGTTCTCTAAACCCTAGCCCATAACAGTAGATACAGAGAAGGTAGGCAACCAGAGGATACAAATGTAAGATAATTGGAACAAAAGCCAAGTGGGAACTGAAGATAAATTTTTACTCAGCAAGTTGTTATGATCTGACTGCATTGCCTGGAAACAGATTTAATAGTAACTTTTAAATGGGAAATTTATGTATGAAGGAAAATAAGTTCAAGGCTATGGGTAAAGAGCAGGGTTGTGGGACTGTTGGATAACCCTTTCATTGAGCAAGCTGAATATTGGGCTGAATGGCTCCCTTCCATGCTGAATGATTCTATGAAAGAAAATTTTAAAATCTAGACTTAATGTTCCCACCTGTATGGTTCTACCATCCCTGTATCTGTTCAATGACATAATATTGTAATCCTGTTTGGCCACTTGTGCAGAAATCCATTCACTGGTTTTGGATTCGATGTATGTTAGTGTGTCTGACTAGGTGGCATACTCCACTCCACAGTCCATCCTCAATAATCCCAAAGAGGCAGAATTTAATATCTTATTCCATCCACTTGATAGTGGGACACGATGTGAGCCACTCAACTAATTAGGTTGTGTGATGACTTTTGACCCAGACGCAGTAGAATAAAAATAATTAGCAATTTCTTTTAAATGTCTTTGGAATTTGTAATTGATTTTAAGAAAGTTTGAAAAGAATTTTTTAAGAGTTTGCATCAATTGTAAAGGGATCAATAGTAATATTCTTGGGTAATAAGAAATTCTGGTCCATATGACTTGGAAACCTTTGACCTGGAAGCGGTACCAATAGGACATAAGTAAAGAAAGAAGCCGTGTAGCTAGCAAACACGAAGAGCAGCTACAGACACAAAGGAGAGCTACAAGCAGATGAGCTGGAGAGTGAAGGTGATCATCGCACAGGTGCAGATGCAAATGGAAAACATACAGAGACAGGAAGAGACACATGGAGAATTTTGCGGGATGAAGCAAATCATACTCAGGAAGAGATCAGTTTTTCTGTTTGGCAGAAAATGAAACAGGAGCTCTTGGAAGCAATGTGTGAGCTGGCTTTAAATGTCTATTGTGAACAGCCCGTAAACACTAAAGAGTTGGCTATTTTCGTAGAAAACAAACTGGACAGCCACATTATCAGTATTGGCATGATGTGAGGGAGAGTGGTTGTGCTGAAGCATTCCTTGCTGATGATATTCATATCCTTGAAACTATAATGTGAAAGCTGTTGTCAGATAGGACTCCTGACCTACCATGCATGAATAAAGAGCAGCATATTATGGAACTGTGTAGCTATATAGTGCCACATTTGTGCAGGGAATGATGTGAATATTTTGGGATATGTTCTCAGTGGGGAGGTTTGCGGGGCTGGGGAACAGCAGGAGAGGTTTGAGTTACGAAATGGGAGTGCGTTCTGGTACTGGCAGGTGCGGACATTTGCTCAAAAAGAACTGCCTTCATTCCCCCAATTACCAGATTTCCTGTGACTGGAGAGAATGCTGCTCCTAGATGAGGTGTGGGAGAGCACGATTGGGGATATATATGGGTGGTTGGGAGAGCAGGGCAGGACAGTCGTGAAAAAGATCAAGCAGCAGTGGGAGGAATTCTGAAGGGAGATAGGATGGGGACTCTGGTGTGAGGTGATGCGGCAAGTGAACTCAACCTCCTCCTGCGCAAGAATGAGTTTGGTGCAATTTAAAGTGGTGCACAGGGACCACATGACTCGGGCTCGGATGAGTTTTTTTCCAGGGGTAACAGATGGATGTGAGAAGTGCGGGCGGGGGCCGGTGGATCAGGGGTAACAGACGGGTGTGAGAAATGTGGGCGGGGGCTGGTGGATCAGGGGTAACAGATGGATGTGAGAAGTGCGGGCGGGGGCCGGTGGATCAGGGGTAACAGACGGGTGTGAGAAATGTGGGCGGGGGCTGGTGGATCAGGGGTAACAGACGGGTGTGAGAAATGTGGGCGGGGGCTGGTGGATCAGGGGTAACAGATGGATGTGAGAAGTGTGGGTGGGGGCTGGTGGATCAGGGGTAACAGACGGATGTGAGAAGTGTGGGTGGGGGCTGGTGGATCAGGGGTAACAGACGGATGTGAGAAGTGTGGGCGGGGGCTGGTGGATCAGGGGTAACAGATGGATGTGAGAAGTGTGGGCGGGGGCCGGTGGATCAGGGGTAACAGACGGATGTGAGAAGTGCGGGCAGGGGCCGGTGGATCAGGGGTAACAGACGGGTGTGAGAAATGTGGGCGGGGGCTGGTGGATCAGGGGTAACAGATGGATGTGAGAAGTGTGGGTGGGGCTGGTGGATCAGGAGTAACAGATGGATGTGAGAAGTGCGGGCAGGGGCCGGTGGATCAGGGGTAACAGACGGGTGTGAGAAGTGTGGCCGGGGACCGGTGGATCAGGGGTAACAGACGGGTGTGAGAAATGTGGGCGGGGGCTGGTGGATCAGGGGTAACAGACGGGTGTGAGAAGTGTGGCCGGGGACCGGTGGGTCAGGGGTAACAGATGGATGTGAGAAGTGTGGGCGGGGGCTCGTGGATCAGGGGTAATAGATGGATGTGAGAAGTGTGGGCGGGGGCTGGTTAGTCTTGCCCACATGTTCTGGAGATGCGAGGGGTTGGAGAGCTATTGGGAGGAGGTTTTCGGGACCCTATCGAGGGGAATAGGGGTTGAGGTGAAGCCGAACTCTATGATGGTAACCTTTGGGGTGTCGGAGTTGCCGTATCTGCTGGAGAAGAAGGGACCAATGGCATGGCCTTCCCATCCCTGATTGGCAGGCGACGGATTCTTTAGGATTGGAGGTCGGATACCCCACCCGTAATTGGGGCTTGTCTGGGGGGTCTGTACATGTTCCTCTGGTTGGAAAAGATTACGTTTGCCTTAAGGGGGTCGGAAGAGGGCTTCAAGGTATCGTGGAGGCCGTTTGTGACTATATTTAAGGGGCTGATCATCGCATGGGGGGGGGGGATGGAGGGAGGGAGGGGATTAAATGGGGGAAAATGTACAAATTGTGTATGCTGCTTTGCGTGGATGTAGAATTGATGTTATTTCTTGTGTTTGGAATAAATATCTTTAAAAAAAGGAATGGACAATAATTGTTGGTTTTACTAGTATCATCTACATCACCAGAATGTTTGATATAAATCACTGACAAATTGTTTGATTTAGAAAAGGGATACAGAATGACAAGCAGGTCAATGTAGTGTTTAAGGGAAATAAGAATTGGAAGAGAAGCATTACAATGAAAGTAGTTTGGATACATAAAATAGCAGAATATTCCAAAGTAGTACGGGGAGAAGACAAGATTAGATCTGGTGAAAAGGACATTATGTCATCACGCTACTACTATTGGCATGTCTGTTCGAGAAAAACATAGCTAATTGGGGAAACTTTCGAAAGAGTTAAAGAGTTATTGAACAACAGCCAAGTTTCTGTCTGTGTCAGGATTCCAATTTCTAGAATTAACCTGCTCAACAGCAGCATAACATATCCTAACTAAACAGGTCACTTCACATCCCTGGTAACAGCCCAGTGAATCTATGCTGCGTATTTTCCATTATTAGTTTCAGAATTTCTAAATTCTACTCAGTACTCCAAGTTTTTAAAAATAATTTTAGAGTACCCACCCAATTCATTTTTTCCAATTAAGGGGCAATTTAGCATGGCCAATCCACCTAGCCTGCACATCTTTTGGGTTGTGGGGGCGGAACCCACGCAGACACGGGGAGAATGTGCAAACTCCACACGGACAGTGACCCAGAGCCGGGATCGAACCTGGGACCTCGGCGCCGTGAGGCAGCTGTGCGAACCCACTGCGCCACCGTGCTGCCTCAATACTCCAAGTTGATAGTTATCGTATTGCTTATGCATCCTGAGCTGGACCCTCTGCCCCGCTGCACCACATTTCTGCCCCGATGTGCCGGCGGGATTCTCCGTTACACCGGCTGGTCAATGGAGTTTCCCATTGTGGAGCAGCCCCACGCTGTAGGGAAACCCTTGGGCGCTGGCAAAATGGAGAATCATGCCGGTGGAGAATCCCGCCCCCTATACCTTCAGATAGAAAGCCAATGGCAGGGTTCTCCGTTTCGGAGTCTATGTCCGGAACACGTGTCTAGTCTAATGACCAAAAAGTAGGCTACGTCCCCACACCGATGCTCCACCCGGTGGGGGGCTAGCAACCGCGCAATGTAAAACTCCCAGCTTTCCCTGCAGATCCGAACGGAGAATTGGCGGGTCCGTGACCGCGCATGCGCACAGCGGCGACCTGCAGCGGTCGCGTCGTACAACATGGCGTCAGCCGCACGTGGACCCAGCCTGCCAGATAGTGCCACCCTATAACCCCCCCCCCCCCCCCCCCCCCCCCCGACCACCCCACCACCAATCCCCCCAGCCTCCGCCAAAGCCCTCCCGGCCCCCCCCCCCATCCCCCCCCCCCCCCCCCCCCCCCCCGGACTGTGGCAGTGCTGGACATAGTCCGCAGCCGCCACACGAGTTGACGAAACCTCAGACCATAAGTGATCCACACCGTTGGGAAGTCAGCCAATCGGTGGTGGAGCATCGGGGGAGAGCCTTCAGGTGACGTCCTGGGGCCGTGCCAATGGCGTGCGGCGTACTCAGCAATTACACCATTTTGGAGGGGATGGAGCATCCGAAAACAGGTGCCCTCCCTGATTTCAGCATCAAAAGGGATTCTCCGGCCAATCGTCGAATGCTAGTGCCACATTCGGAGACCCCCGTGAGCCGAACAGCGACGAGGAGAGCAGTTCAGACACCACATCTCTGCCCAAGATTCAGGACACTCAGGACAGTGATTTTCCGTCACAGCTATCTCCAACACCCTTCACCATCCCAGAGACGCTCATCTCAGTTGGGCAAGTTAATGAAGAGGCTCCTGGGACACTCTCTGGTGTGCACCACATAGCTGCTCCGGTACAGCAGGTGGAGATAAGAACACCCAAGGGGGTGGACAGTCGGAGGAACTAGATGCCGTCTAGATGCGTGCAGGAGCAGGGGGTGATGTCGACCATGTGTGCCACCCAGGCCAACACCGCACGGATGGCATCTGCGGTGGAGGCAGGGACATTCCATGCAGGTGATGGGCAAGGCCCAGGACAGGGTTGCCGCTTCATAGTCTTGAACATGTCAGTAATCGTCGAGTATACTAGGATGAAGGTGTTGTGCACACTGCTCGGGTACGGGGCGCAGACGTCAATGATGTGCAGCTGATGGTTACATGTCAGCTGCACGTTCATACAGTGAAACTCCTTGCGTTTGGTGTAGAGCGGCCTGTCAGGCGCTCATAGGGGGACATGCATCCCGTCGATCGCCCTCTGGACCCGGGCATTCTGTCGATGGCGGCGAACCCCGCTGCCTGGGTTTCCTGGTGGGCTCAGTGTACACTGAAGTAGATGTATTGATCCGCCTGGGCATACAGGGCCTCCATGACAGCGCAAATTCACCTGTACATCGAGGTCTGTGAGATCCCAGACAGGTCTGCACTCCGCGTCTGGAAGGACCCCATGGCGCAAAGGTTCAGGGCGACCGTCATCTTGAAGGCCACCGGGAGCGGGTGTCCTCCCCCATGGTGCCAGGTGTGCCATCATCTGGCAGATATGTCAATCTGTCTCCTTGCTCAGCTGGAGTCTCTGATGGCATGCCCAATCTGGTAGGTCCTCGGTACCCACGAGGCCTTATGCGGAGACTCCTTGATATCTCCACCTCCTCGGCCTATTGGGCAGCTGGCTTTCCAACCTGGGCGGCTGCCACCTGTCCCTTAGCTGCATATCCTGCTTCTACCCGCTCCGCTGCTGCCCACTCTGCTGCTGCACGCTCCGCTGCTCCGCGTTCGTCCTCCTCCTTGAGCAGGAACCCAGGGCTGCAGTGTTCCATTGCCTGTAGGGGGGGGGGAAAGGCAGACATGTGAGCATGGTGCAAACCCCCGTGCCCAACCAGGTCCACCGGGCTATATGGTGGCCCAGTTGGTACTGCGGACTCTGCCCCCGCATGTCCCTCCCCACTTCCTCCCAACCCCGCATCCCTGGCCCCATTGGTGGCCTGCACCATGGGGGCCTCTCGCCTTGGTGCCCATCCCTGATGCCAGGGGTACCATCGGCTGGCACTGCCCTCACTAGGAGTATGCAATGCAGCCCCCTTAGGGGCCACTGTGGGTGTTGCCTGGATGGGCCTCTCGTGGATGATGGTTGGGTGTGGGTGGGGTGCAGCGGAGGGTGGGGTGTGGGGCACCCATATGGCTGGTGTCACTCTGTAGAACCGGGAGCCAAGGTGGGTGGTCAGTGGGTGCGGGGCAAAATGGCCGTGGTAGTGGGGTTCCATGCCTGGCCACCGCCCCAGACCCGTGGGGATCACCCCAGCCACACGGCCTGTTCTCCCTATTCCCCCCTCCTCCCCAGGCCGTGGCAGCACACCCCTGATGTGTTAGGCAGGTTGGATCGATGTGGACTGCACTAGATGCAGGGAGTTTAGAAACAGACGTCTAACACTGGAGGAGATCCAACACTGTTTTATTCAACTATAGAACTGCTATACATATTCAGCTGTGGGTCGACACTATACTGATCTGACTGGTGACCTTGTAGTCGCCTGACCAGACTTACAAGCTACCGCATGGTGTTTGTACTTTCTAGCTCGTGGACTCTGACTGTCTCAGTAGCTGGGTCACGAGAGAACGGGAAACCTAGTGCCCTCTGGCTTTATAGTGGGAGTGTCCTGTCTGGTGATTGGTTGTACTGTGTTGTATGCTTACTGGTCATCCAATGTGTCAATCATTGCCTGTCTGCATCTCATTATATACATGAGTGGATATTATGACATCTCCCCTTTTTTTTTGTTAAATAAATACTGAGGTATGTATACGTATATATATATACATATATATATATGTATATATATATGCCTGACTATATACAAACGGTGCTTGAACAAACGTATATACATGGGAAGGTGTCGATAGTGCAGATACATGGCAAACAAAGCAATATTTACGAAGGTTAAATCGATGAATTCTGTCACAAAATTTACAAAAGTTCAGTCTACAGATTCAGTCTTTGTGGTGGCCGACGAATTCTTGTTGATCGCCGCAGAGGTGGATCAGGAGCCGCCTGCACATGGATAGGTGGGATTGCTGCCATTGCTATGGTTGCGTGGGCCGGCAGGATCGCTGGCAGATTGGTGGCCTCGTGGCAGGGTACGTCTGGAGGAAGTATGATGGCTGGCGAAGCACTGCGGTCAGGTGGTGGGCGTGGAACTCTTCGCAATGCCCGTCTGCTGCGCCGAAGCAGGGAGCCATCAGCCATGCGGACAAGGAAAGACCTTGGGGCAACTTGTTTGACAACAACAGCTGTGGCTGACCAGCCGCCCTCAGACAACTGGACACGAACATGATCGGCTGGAGTCAGCTCGGGTAGATCCGTGGCATGAGCATCATATGTGGCCTTCTGTTGGACCCGGGACTGCTGCATTTTTTTGTAAAACCGTGAGTTGTATAAGGTAGGGAACATGGATGGCTGGAACTGTGGTCCTCAGAGTGCGATTCATGAGCATCTGCGCAGGAGACAACCCAGTGGACAGTGGGGTTGCCCTGTATGCCAGCATTGTCAGGTTGAAGTCGGAGCCTGAGTCTGCAGCTTTGCACAGCAACTGCTTTACAATATGGACCCCTTTCTCGGCCTTCCCGTTTGATTGCGGGTAGTGAGGACTGGAGGTAACGTGACGGAAGTTGTAGGACCGTGCAAAATCAGACCATACCTGGCTGTAAAAGCATGGACCGTTGTCCCTCATTACTGTGAGCGGTATCGCGTGTCTGGCGAACGTTTCTTTGCAGGCTTTGATGACTGCCTTCGACGTGAGGTCGGACAGTTTCACCGCTTCTGGGTAACTGGAGAAGTAGTCGACCAGGAGTACGTAGTCACTTCCCTTGGCGTGGAAAAGGTCTACACCTACTTTGGACCACGGAGAGGTCACAATCTCGTGCTGCTGCAGTGTTTCCTTGGGTTGAGCAATGGTATGCCCAGATCGAAAAGGAGTGTCTCGGTCTCCTGCACAGTTGAAACTTCTGACAGGTGGGGCAGTTGAGGATTGTGTTGGCAATGTCCCGCCAATAAACCGCTTCCTGAGCTCTGTGTCGGCATTTCTCGACTCCAAGGTGACCCTCATGGAGTTGACCCAGCACCATAGCCTACATGCTCTGAGGAATAACGATCCTGTCGAGTTTCAGAAGGATTCCCTCCACAACTGTCAGCTCGTCTTTCACGTTAAAGAATTGGGGACATTGTCCCTTCTGCCAGCCATGGGTAAGGTGCTGCATCACATGCTGCAGTAGAGGATCCTTGGCCGTTTCCTCACGAATTTGGACCACCTGTTCGTCGGAGGCTGGGAGGTTGGTGGCACACAATTGCACTTGCGCTTCTATGTGGCAGATGAAGTCACCTTGTTCACACGGTCTGGTGATGGACCGGGATAGGGCTCTGTAATGATCAGCTCTTTGCCTGGCGTGTAGACAAGTTCAAAGTCATAGCGGCGGAGTCGAAGAAGAATTCGCTGTAACCGAGGTGTCATGTCATTTAAATCCTTCTGGATTATGTGGACTAGAGGCCTGTGGTCCCTTTCCACCGTGAATTTCGGCAGGCCGTAAACGTAGTCATGAAACTTGACTATTCCTGTCAGGAGACCGAGACACTCCTTTTCGATCTGGGCATACCATTGCTCAGTGGGCGTCATGGCCCTGGAGGCATATGCCACTGGAGCCCAGGATGAGGAGTCATCTCGCTAAAGGAGCACCGCCCCAATGCCGTCCTGGCTTGCATCAGTTGATATCTTGGTTTCCCTGGTTGGGTCGAAGAACGCTAGAACTGGGGCTGTGGTGAGCTTTGCCTTCAGCTCACGCCATTCCGCTTCATGTGTGGGCAGCCACTGGAATTCCGTTGACTTCTTGACGAGATGGCAGAGGGCCGTGGTGTGGGATGCCATATTGGGGATGAATTTCCCGAGAAAGTTGACCATCCGGAGGAAGCGGAGGACCGCCCTCTTGTCTTCCGGGGTCTTCATGGCGTTGATCGCCAAGACCTTGTTGGCGTCTGGCCACACACCCTGCTGCAAGATGTGGTCACCTAGAAACTTAATATCCGATTGACCAAATGAGCACTTGGCCCTATTGAGCTGGAGACCATTTTCATGAATTCGCTGGAAGACCTGATTGAGACGAGCGATGTGTTCCTGGGGCGTTGTGGACCAGATAATCACGTTGTCCACATATACTCGCATCCCCTCGATGCCCTCCATCATCTGCTCCATGATGCGGTGAAAGACTTCGGAAGCAGATATGATGCTGAAAGGCATGTGGTTGTAGCAATAGCGACCGAACGGGTTGTTGAACATGCACAGCTTGCGACACAAGACTCCCAAAACCAGCACTGTACTTGAGCTCCGCAATGGCAAGCGATCACTAGGAGGGCAAGGGAACCGTAACAAGGACACTCTGAAAGCCTCCCTAACTAAATACAACGGGCGCGATTCTCCGCTGCCCAGGCCGGGTGGGAGAATCGCAGGAGGGCCACTCTGGCCCCCCCGCGATTCTCCCCCCCCCCCCCCCCCCCCCCCCCCCCCAACTGGCTTGTCGCGTTACGCCGCTCGGAGAATCGAGGGCCGCCATTTTTCACGCCAATCCGGTCCGGATGGGCTGAACGGCCTGCCGTTCCCGACCAGTTCACACCGGCGGCAACCACACCTGGTCGCTGCCGGCGTGAACATGGCGCCAAAGGTCCGATTGTAGCTTGTGGGGGGCGGAGAGGGGAGTGAGCACCACGGCCGTGCTCAGGAGGGGACTGGCCCACGATCGGTGCCCACCGATCGTCGGGCTGGCGTCTCAAAGGGACGCACTCTTTCCCCTCCGCCGCCCCGCAAGATTAAGCCGTCACGTCTTGCGGGGCAGCAGAGGGGAAGACGGCAACCTGCGCATGCGCGGCTGACGTCATTAGGCGCTGCCGGCGCGTCATTCTCGGCGGCCGAGATTTACAGCACGGCCCTCCTAGCTCCCGGGAGGGGGGGGGGGGAGAAATAGGGGGCACGGAGCGGCCTCCGACGCCGTCGTGAAACACTCCGGGTTTCACAACGGCGCCGGGCCTTGCGGAGAATTCCGCCTAACATCCCCACCGATACGTGGGAATCGCTTGCCTTAGAATACACAAATTGAAAAGCAGGATATGCAAAGTGACAAGGGATAGTGGTACACCAGAGGACTGGGAAATGTTTTGCATCCAGCAGCAAAAGACTAAAAAGCTCATCAGAAGGGGGAAAATGAGTTTTGGGAGGCAACCTGCATGCAGTAGAAGAAGCAGTAAGAGTTTCTATGGATATATAAATCGGAAGTGAGTGGCCAAGGTAAATGTGGGTCCTCTATGGAATGAGGCTGGTGAATTAAAAGCAGCAAACAAAGAAATGGCGGATGTGCTTAATCTAGAAAAAGCACAATCGCGAAGGCGGCAATCGCCCTGTGTGTCGCAGGGTGGAGCACACAGGGGCCAAGCATAAATACTGCAGGGACAGCACGGAATCCAGCGCGTCCGACCCACCCACCTCATCAAGCACCACCTGCCAGAGCTGTGGCAGAGTCTGCGGATCCAGGATTGGCCTTTTCAGCAGAACCCACCTCCCCGGAGTGGAAGCAAGTCACCCCCAACACTGAGGGACTGCCCAAGAAGGCCTATAGTTACCTGCCTTCAGCCTTTCTCCCTTTTTAAACAAGGGAGTCACATTGGCTGTTTTCCAACCTCCCTGTACCCTCCCAGAATTTAGCAAGTGAGGAATATTTCAACCAATGGGTCCATTACCTCTGCAGCCACTTCCAATAAAATCCTAGTGTGCAATTCATCGGGTCCTGGCGACCTGTCTGCCTATAGCCTCTTGAGTTTCTCTAATATTCTATCCCATGTGATTGAGACTGTTGTAAGTTCTACCATGTTATTTTAAATCGGCCCATCTGATATCTTAGGGATGTTTGCAATGTTTTCCATGGTGAAGACTGATGCAAAGAATAGATTTAGCACATCCGCCATTTCTTTGTTTGCTGTTATTAATTCACCAGCCTCATTCCATAGAGGACCCACATTTACCTTGGCCACTCACTTCCGATTTATATATCCATAGAGATTCTTACTGCTTGTTCTACTGCATGCAGGTTGCCTCTCAAAACTCATTTTCCCCCTTTTTCTGAAATTTTTAGTCCTTTGCTGCTGGATGCTAAAAAATTCCCAGTTCTCTGGTGTACCACTATCCCTTGTCACTTTGCATATCCTGCTTTTCAATTTAACATTATCCTTGACCTCCTGTGTCAACGATGGATTTTGCATCTTTCTCGTGAAATCCCTCTTTTTAATTGGGATAAAGTCCTGCTGAGCATTATGGACCAGCTTTTTGAACATCTACCACTGCTCATCTAGTGACCTGTATCGTAGCTTGTTTACCCAGTTCACCTTAGACAATTCCTCCTTCATACCATTATAATTGCCCTTATTTAAGTTGGTGACATTGGTTCACCTTCAAATGGTATCTACTCTCGTCTCAACCATGCCCTCAACCATGGAGCAGGGCCACATCCCTCAACGAGTGAGTCATGTCCCTCTGCGCATTGGTCATGTCCCTCTGTGGCTGGCCCAGGTCATTCAGCGCCAGGATAATGCTCTCGCTGCCCTCAGCCATGACCCTTTGTAAATGGGCCAAGCTCTGCAGTGCCGAAGCAATGTCCATGTGGGTCTGGTGCATGGCTATCTGTGACTGATTCCCCTGTCCTGAGCCACAGCCATTGATTACACAGTGTGCCCCAACCCTTGGACTCTTGACCCATGGCTGTGACTTTTTTACCCAAGGCTTCCACCAAGGACGCTACCCATTCAGTGTTGGCCTGTTGCATTGTTGGCATGATCTCAAGCCGGTGGTTGGACGCCTCCAACTGTACCTGCAGGTACCGGAATGCTGCTGACACCCCGTCCTGTAGATCCTGCCTCTGCACCTGAAGTGACGGGGTCATACTTTCCAGAAGCGCAATACCTGTCTGGACTAAAGCTGGTTCCTGGGATCGGGCAGCCCTCTGACTTCCCGCTCCCTCGGGAGTTCCTAACTCCACCTGATATGCTGCGGCATGTGTGACGTGTGCACAGATGATCACCCAGGGGCCTCTTCACTAAAATACCCCACCACGGTAATAGTCTCTGTGATGGTGGAGGGTGCAGGTGAATTTAGTGCCAAGAAGCCAATGGTCCTCCGGGGTGTGCTGGAGTTGTGGCTGGGGGCGAGTTACCCCAGACAGGCCTGCCTGGCCTGATGGTAACCCTGCAAGGCAAAAGACATGACATATAGTGAGATCTTGGGAAGGAGTGGTCTGGTGGAGAGTGTGATTCACTTGCTATAGGGGCATCATCTTGCATTAGGGGCTCACTTAGTTGTTGCATACTGACCTCTCGCCGTGGAGACTGCCCTCTCCTGCACCTCCCCAGATATTGTCAGCACCCTTTGCTCGGCGGGGGTGAGAGCCTGGGGATTTGGGACACCCCTCCGTTTTCCCCCCGCTCCCTTATGTTATGGCCATATTTTTCTAAGGGACACATAAAGGACATGGTGAGACATATGGAGGCGAGTTACACAGCGGGTCTGTAGCTGGTATTTGTGTGCAAGGCATCTGACCAAGAAGGACAATACAGGTGTTGGGGTTTGGTGCAGGGTGGGATATGATGAAGATGCAGGCAGGTTGATTGGCCTCTAGGGGAGTGAGGGTGTGATGTGAAGAATGAGGGACAGGAATGATGCCGGGTAACAGAGATGGTGACTCACTCGAGCTGCCCCGTGGTGGTCATTCATCGTCTTGCGGCATTGCGTGCCAGTCCGCATGGTGAAGCTCACCACACTGAGCACCTTAACCACCTCCACCCAGGTCCGGTTAATGACCATCTGAATAGGTAGCCTCCTGCCCTCCATGGGGAAGAGGGTGTCCAGACTCTCCTCAACGGCATCCAGAATTCTCTCGAGCTCCGTGTCTGTGAAGCGAGCTGCTGCTCTTTGTGGAGCCATCTTCTTGGTTGGAATAAGAGTGTGTGGGGAGTGGAGTGCTTACAAGCAGCTCCAGCTTGTCAAGTTCGATAGTGCCAATTCCGGCCTCAGTGAATCTGATGCCGGCGGGAATGAGATTTGCTCTAGATTCACATGGGCAGAATGCTGGCCCATTAGCATGTCCTGAATGACTCCGGAAATAGTGCCCCAACAGGAACATGAACCAGCTTCAACACTTAGGGCTGGATTCTTCAATTTTGAGTCTATGTCCGGAGCATGTGTCTAGTCTTACGACCAAAAAGTCGGTGACGCCCCTGCACCGATGCTCTGCCCGGTGGAGGGTTAGCAGCCGCGCCACGTCTGGCTTTATCTGCAGATACGGATGAAGAATTGCTGGGTCCATGGCCGTGCATGCGCACGACGGTGACCTGCAGCGGTCGTGCCGTACAGCATGGCGCCGGCTGCGCGTGGACCCGTCCTGCCAGATAGTGTGCCCCTGTTGCCCCCCCCGCCATCCCCGAACCACCCCCACCAGTCTCCCCAGCCCCCGCCAAAGCCTCCCCTGCCAGCGGCACGGCTTTCCCCCTACGCGAGGTCCCCGAAGACTGTGAGCACACCTGCCCCAGCGTGCGGTGTACATAGCGATGAGGCGATTTTTGAGGGGGTGGAGCATCCGAAAGACACCACCGCCCCTGATTTCGGCATAAAAATGGGTTCTCTGGCCAATCACCCAACGTTGGCAATCGGAGAATCCAGCCCTTAGTCTCCCAAATGGACAATTTTGACCTTAAGTTATCACAAATGCAACTGACTCTAGAACTTCCAAAGGACATGATTACTATTTTTTGTGCTTATTATGTATCAAAGAATACATTCCTGCTGGTTATTCATCAGGTGATGTGCAGTGACGTCAGCAGAGTGTTTGCGCCCGCTTTGGGCAGATCACCATCTTAACTGTATGAGCAACACACTTAATAAACCTCTCATCGTGTTTTACAATAATCCAGAGGGTGGGCATCTCCAAAACCTTTACTCTTTGCGGCAACAAAAAACATAAGTGATAAATTCCTATCTGTACTATTTTAATGGAGAAATTCTGTCCTTTATGCTGAACAGATTTTCAACAAAATTAAAATAGCGCACAGAGGATCTTAGAGGAAATATGTTAACTCATTAATCAAAAATAGAGCAGAGCAGAAATTAAAACCCCTTGTGAATAAAGGACTTTAAAATTAGAAGTCATTCATCAATCAATGTTTCCATAAATTGTTATAAATTTCAGCTTTGTGTCTCTGACGATAAAAGGTTTGCTGCTTTACTTCTGTGCTTACTTCAAGAATATTGAAAAGCAAATTTATTAAATAGCTGTTTGGTGACAATCCTGGAAAAAAACAGCAATTATTTCTTATAAGGGTAGAATGGGTGGGATAGGGGTGGAGTGGGGTGGCGGGGCGGGGGTGGGGTGCTGTGGAAGGAGGAGACAAGGAGAGAACATTGTGTAAATCAAGTCTCACAGCAGATAACCAGGAAGCAGCAGACTGATTCAGGGCTTCAAGAAGTCAGAAGCTCTTATTTATCTGGCTTAGTAGATTTGGCTGGTTTAGCATACTGGGCTAAATCGCTGGCTTTTAAAGCAGGCCAAGGCAGGCCAGTAGCACGGTTCAATTCCCGTACCAGCCTCCCCGAACAGGCGCCAGAATGTGGCGACTAGGGGCTTTTCACAGTAACTTCATTTGAAGCCTACTTGTGACAATAAACAATTTTAATTTCATTTCATTATTAGTGTCACAAGTAGGCTTACATTACCACTGCAATGGAGTTTCTGTGAAAGTCCCCATGTCGCCACATTCCAGCACCTTTCGGGTACAAAGAGGGAGAATTCAGAATGTCCAATTCACCTAACAGCACCTCTTTCGTGACTTGTGGGAGGAAACCGGTGCGCCCGGGGGAAACCCACGCAGACACAGGGAGAACGTGCAGACTCCGCACAGACAGTGACCCAAACGGGAATTGAACCTGGGACTCTGCCGCTGTGAAGCAACAGTGCTAACCACTGCACTGCCATGCCGCCCATCTCATCCTTACAGCAGAATTCTTGGGTATGAAGCATCTGGGTCTTTGCTACACATTGGAAAACGATCTGTGCATTTATTTGGTGTGATTTCTTCATAAATACCTTGGCAGTGATGTTACTTTACCCCACTTCTCAATACAGAATCGCCTTAGTCCATTGCTCCCTCTGAGGGCCGCAAAGCCTTCATATGGTATACTGGATGTCCCCGTTACAAACTGTTAAAGAAGATAAATAATTGTCTGATATAAACCACACAGACATACATTACAGCTCTGAAAATCATAATGACTTGCAATGTGTAACATTTGCTTAATTGAATGGGTCTCATTATAACCTCAGTTTTATAAATTAAGTGCCTGTCCGCATCATTTTGTGTTGAGGTTCAGGCAGACAGGAAATGGTCTTGAATAAATATTTCATTTTGTTTATAGTTAATAATTATAAAATAATTTAATCAGCAGGGATTTTTGCTATTGCAGTCTATGGTGTGCTGTGACTTTTTCGTAACATTCTAGGCCAGAAATTAACTTTGGTGGTATCATAGGCCAATGTTCAATGCATTCTTCTAACATCTTCAATCTGTTACTTTAACAGAGGTATTAGCCTATTTAAAATAAGCAGATTATTGCTCTTGTTGAAATATAGCTGTGAGAAATGTTAAACAAAAGCATTAAAAGCTTACGTTAAATGCATTAAAAGCATATTGTCAACATGGGTTTCCAGCCTTCAGAAACATGTAAAGAAAGATTTTGTTTGCAAAAACCGCGATTGTGTACCTGTAAAAGCCGCAGTCGCTGCTCATTATTGAAGTGCTCCACAGCTGTCCAGAACCATTTTATGACAATATGACCGTCGTGGTAACCTGAGGAAGGGGAACAAGCATTACAGACAGAAACACATTCTCAGCAACTTGGCTTTGTAGCATCAATCAGCAGGGTTGTCTACGTAGATCTGAAATTTTCTTCAATAACGTTTCCACTTTTCCTAAGCGGGGGCTGAGGTGCCCCATGTGTGAATATGTAGATGTAAACATCTTTCTTATTTTGTACCAGGTTAGATTTAATTGATTTTAAACCTCTTTTTGTGATGTTGAGGAAAATGAATTGAATCAAAACATTGTACATCCAAAATTTTGCAGTTTTGCGGGTCAATGGAAATAATTTAGGCACCCTTGTTATTGTACATGGACTTCAGGGCCAAGTACATGAAGCAGTGTGATTAGCTAAAATAGCAACATAATCCCCTCACAACAAAAGACTTGCTGTGATGGGGAAGATTTGTGGGATTAAGAGAGACGTAGCAAAATAATCATGAATGAGAAGTTGATGTGGTGGGTAATAATGAACATTATACAGTGGAAATACATACGAATTAGTATTATGTTCATTGCTCATCCTGCCTCTATTAATCATCAATGGAAATGAGGCGACAGTAAGTGGGTTATCAATTTAAGAGTAAATTGCGTAGAAAGCCATAAAATATTGCAGGTGCTGTTGTTATTTAGAAGGTCTATTGTGATGGTCCATTTGAAGAAATGATTGCTAAATTACCTTTAATATGGATAATTACTTGGCAAAATAAAATGCACATTTCAACTTGCAACATGAATGCAATTATGCAATCTTACAGACGAGGTTTGGCAAAGGTAGAAAATGAACTGGATTTGGAAGTTGAAGTTCTCAGAGCAGTCTCATTTCGAAATAATCATCATAAATAAATACTTGTGCCTTACCCTGACTCTTAGAAGCATTCCAAAATGCTTCACAGACAGAGGGCGCGATTCTCCGCAAATGCGGCGAGTCGTAAAGGCTGCCGTGAAACTGGCCGTGTTTCACGGCAGCCTCCGCGACCCCTCCCAGGACCCGATTCTCCCCCCCGGGCGGGGCTAGCAGCGCGGCCCCATGAAGCACGGCATCGCGGGCTTAGCGACCGTCGTTAAGTCCGCGCGGCAAGCGTCACGGCGGCTGACGCGCACGATGACGTCAGCCGCGCATGCGCGGGTTGGACGGCTCCAACCCGCGCATGTGCGGATGACATCATCACGCAGACGCATCAAACCCGTGCATGCGCGGGCCGTCATGCCCCTCAGCCGTCCCGCGGACTGATCCTGCGGGGTGGCGGAAGAACAAATAGTGCGCGGGTATCGGACCCGCTGCCCGCGATCGGTGCCCACCGATCGCAGGCCCATGCCACCCTTGACACGGCCATGGTGCGGCCGTGCCAATCGGTGCCATGGTTGTCCGGGACGGCACTTTGCGGCCGTTTTCACGAACGGTGAGAGCAGGTGTGATTGCGTTCGTGAAAACGGCCGTAAAGGCCTGGGAACGCGGCCCATCGGCCTGGGGAGAATCGCTGTTCGCCGTAAAAAACAGCGAGCAGCGATTCGTGTCGTGGGGCGGCTGTGGGGGGGGGGGGGGGGGGGGGGTGGGGGGGGGGGAATAGCGGGAGGGCGGGAAAAATGTCGGGAAGGCCCTCCCGCTATTCTCCGACCTGTCGTGGGCAGCGGAGAATCGCGCCCATAGACTTTTGGCATGATCTAATGACCGCGCAGCACCCGAACGGGGGCGCAACATGGCTGATACAGCCAAGAGAGGCCTCCCCCGGGCTTTCCAACAGCCATTGCGCCTCGTGAGATCTGACCAGATCTCGCGAGGTTTGGCAATCTGCCCCGTCAGTCTCACACGGCTATGTGGGGCCGACGGCTGATATAACCGGCTCAGAGCATCAATCGGCCTCCCTAGGAAGACCTCAGCTGGACGGCAATTAGTACTGGTCCACGCAAAATTGGGCCAGGTGGAACGGCACAGGGGGTGGGGGGGTGGGGGCTCAGCCCATTGGAGGTCCCTGGGTGGTCAGGGACAGGGCACTGGCTCTTCCCTGGAACTGAGGCATCTTGGCACTACCAGGCTGGCACCTTGGCACTGCCACTCTGGCACTACTAAGACAGCAGGAGCACTACCAGGATGCCAAGGTGGCAGTATCAGGTTGCCAGGGTGACACTGCCAAGGGTCAGGACCTGAGGGGAGTCATGCCCATGAAAGGAGGAATGTAGGATATGAAGGGTGGGGGGAGGGTGAAGGACCTCTGGAAAGTTAGAGGTTTGAAGGATGGGGGTCCTCAAAGGGGGGGACTTGAACAGAACCGCGAGAAGGCCTGAAAAGGGGCTGTCAGCGACCCCATAGTAGGTTGCCTCACTTTGGGGGATGTGGGGGGTGACATTGCCCATTGGTGGGGGACCCTCATGCTCACTTAGAGATCAGGGCACCCTTTCAAAATGGTGGCCTGATCTCTGAGGAACCTGTCTGTCCTGTGACTTCAGCTCCCCAGTGATGAAAAAAATTCAAAGGCTGCTCATGCCGGTGGGATATTCCAGTTCCACGGATGGCACACGGATTTCCCGGCAACGAGGGCTGCAGTCAACGGGAAATCCCGCTGGCGGGCCACTTCTGCTGCCGAAAACACGAGGCGGGTTGGTCGGCAAATCCCATCCTAAGTGTGGGCTCGCCCTGAGAGAAACTCCCCAGGGCACGGGAAATTTACTAAATGTGTTTAGATAGTGGTGGGGAACACGATGACAGAGCTGGTGGGAAACTCCCAGCAAAACCCGCCTGAAATGACAGTTAGAAACTTTTACATTAGATCTTGCCCTTTGTTTTGTAATGGAGTTTCATTTATTGCTAGGTCACGGTTTCCCAAGCTGGTGTTCCATTACATGCTGGGATGTATAAAATTTGAAAAATGCCATGAAGCTGCTTGTCCAACCAGAGGCTAGTTTCTCCCTGTATGAGTGAGAGGTGAGAGAGTATGGGCGTGATCTAACGGGAGAAGCACTAAGTGCAGTAGTGAGCGCAACTTGCTGGGTGCTTCCTGATGGCTGACTTGGCAAGACCGCGACAGGTAAATAATATCAATTAGTGCTGGAAATGACCCCCATTGGCTTCACAAAGGAAATGCCCGTCCTGCCAGCTGATTCACCTGGATCGTGCCTGGCAGCTCCCCACAATCAAGGGGGAGCCATATAAACCGCTCCCTCCAAACACATAAACACACTTCAGACAGCACACAGCCACGTGATCACAGAGACCTGCTCCACATTTCAGAGATGCCGGCCTGGCTAGGCTGCTGGACGCCCTAGAATCGAGATGGTACACCCTGGTCCCGTGCATGGAGGCAGTGGCAGAAGCCATCAGTTTGGACAGTGTGACCAGGAGGACCGCTGTCCAGTGCAGGAAGAAGTTCAATGACCTTCACGGGGCTGCACGGGTAAGTTCACATCCGCCTCCTGGCACTGGTCCTGCCTCCACCCCCAGACCTCTCCCCAGTCCGTGAGTCAGTAGCCGGTGCCACACACCATGCATCACCCCCTCTCCCCCCCCCCCCCCCCCCTCCCTACCCCCATGGCATGGGTTGAGGAGCACCAGAGCTTTCCTCACAGCGGGTTATCAACACCCTCCTGCCATGTATAATGTCCCGGTGACAGTGCCGATACAGGCCCATCACCCTGGAGTGATGTTACACAGACCATGAGGGGGTGGGACAGGGTAGTCAGGGGGGAGGGGGTGGGTATGAGGTGGGGAAAAGGGGGGTGGGTATGAGGTGGGGAAAGGGGGAGGAGGGGGGAATGGGTGGGGGGGGGAGGGTGTGAAGTGACGGACAAAGCCTGGTCCTATGAGAAGTGGGTGAGGACAAGGGCCTCACTGGCCCTCTGGGCATGCCGGACACTTTCAACGCTTGTTCTCCTTCCACCGGCTGCTCCCGTGGGTCCTCCCCAGGCTGGTGCTCCAGCCCTCCTGGTCCGGATGGGTTTGATCCAATTCAAAGCATCTTAATGGGCTTGATCCAATTTGAAGTTTATACAGTCAGCAGCCCAAGCCTGCAGGGCATCCGTGACTTCACGGATGCACTTGTGGGCTGTAGGTTGGGAAATGCCGCACAGGTTCCCACTTGAGCCCTGGAATGACCAGTGGCAAAGTGGTTAAAGGCTGCGGTAATCTTGATGGCCACCGGGAGCGGGTATCCTCCTCTTCCACATGGTGCCAGGTCCACAAGGACATGGCACAGGTGCCGCACCATCCCCTTGTTGAGGTGGAGCCTTCTGCGGCACGTGCTGCACATCATCTCCTCGAGTGACCAACGATGCCGTTACACCTTGGGCCGTTGCTGGTCTCCCCTTCTGGGTCCCTCCACTGCCTGATGGGAGCCGGGTCCTCAGGTTGTGGGCCCTTGCACATGAGTTGCCTCCTGGGGCCTGCGCCAATGCTGCTGCTGCCACTTTCTCTGGCGTCTGGCAGCTTGGACTGTCACCAGCATTGTCCACAATACCATCCATAATGTGATATCTGTAAGGAATTGGAGAGCGTGAGAGACCGACAGGCTTCCACCCAGGGACCTTCAGTGACCCTCAAATCCCCCATCCACCTAATGAGCCAGCTGTGCTGGGGGACCCCGCCCTGTACAGCGGACCCCAGACCCCCGCCGGAACATTATGTGTGGCCCAGGCTTGGGTACGTAACTTCACTGATCCACATACACTCACTGTCTGGCCGTGGGGATATCCCCAGTGCTGAAGCCAGCTCTTGAGGGTTCGCTGTTATGTCTCTATGGTGTAGATGCCTCCAGGTTCAGGCAAATTGTCCAGGCCTCAGAGTTTGACTGGGATGCTTGGCAATAACACTCGCCTACGACATGCCATGTGTATTCGCGAGATTCAACTCGAGAGCTCTGAAGTGCTCATATAACTAACAATGCCAATTCCCAATAGCCTTCAGCTGTGGAGCTGGAGGCTGCTCATAGTCAAAGGGAGGTAAAGTGACCTGCACCACATTATCATGGACAGGGCTCTGCCTTGGGGGTGTTCCCTAGGGGCTGGTTTAGCTCACTCAGCTAAATCGCTGGCTTTTAAAGCAGACCAAGCAGGCCAGCAGCACGGTTCGATTCCCGTACCAGCCTCCCCGGACAGGTGCTGGAATGTGGCGACTAGGGGCTTTTCACAGTAACTTCATTGAAGCCTACTCGTGACAATAAGCGATTTTCATTTTTTCATTTTCATTCAGTGGGTCAGACAGGCAGCAGCTGGAGTTGTCCCTGTCATGGGTATAGACTTTTCAGGGTGTGGCCAGTAGAACCATGGGCACTCTGCCCCTCATCCACCCATTTCCCCTACCAAGCCTGTACCCATCAGGGTCTCCCCCACCCCCCACCAAGCACTGGAGCAGCAGCTCTAGTGCCCCTGAGCTGCATCCTTAAAAATGAAAATGGTTACTCACTTCCTCCGATCACCTCAGCAGTCTTGCGCTAGCTTCCCATTTTTAAGTAGGAGTGTTAAAGGGAACCCACATGACCTCCCGCTAAGGGAGCCGGTTACAGCTCAGGAGGCCATTAGATGGGGCATCCATTCCATTAATGAGATGGAGATTGCCCTCAATTAGTGTTAATTAGAACCTCGTCATGTCTGGGCAGGACCCGAAACCCGCCAATGGAAGTGGGCCGGTTTGATTGTAAACTGATCGATGCCTGGTGTGGATCCTGATTTCGGCCTGTTCTGCCATCTTACCGCATCTGCACCGGACACAATGTGGCCATTAGATCGCGTCCTGAGTGTGTGAGTGAGGGAGGTGACAGAGTGAGCGTGTATTTGTGTGTGAGAGAGAGAGAGGTGAGTACGTGTGCGCATGAAAGGAAGGTGACTGTTGTGTATCTGAAAAAGAGAGAGAGAAGGATAGATGCATGACTGTATGTATGAAAGAGAGGTGAGAGGGTGAGTGTGTGAGAGATGGTGAGAATGAATGCCTATGTGTTATATATGTGATGAGAGAAGTGTGTGAAGGAGGTGACTGCGTGTGAGAGGGAGAGAGGAAGAGAGAGATGAGAAAGTGAGTGTGTGTGTGAGAGAGAGGTGAGAGTGTGAGAATGATAGAGGTGACTGAATGTGTGTGTGAGAAGTGTGAGTGTGAGTCTGTGTCAGAGAGTGAGTGGGTATTCGTGTGTGTGTGCATGTGCGCTGCATACGGAGGGCACTCTAATGTTAAACAAACTTGTGATCAAAAGAAGCAGCATCAATCCTCCCATTAAAGTGACTAAAAGGGAAGACTTAAGTACTTCACTGAATATGAGAACATTTAATTAGAATAAATGTATACAGAAAATTTAAAAAAGGCTTTTGTAAATTATAAATTCATTTTTGTATGTACTTTTTGTGCAAAAACAATCACTTTTTTGTGGTTTAACTATTCAACACAATAAGAATGCTTCTCAGCGGTTCCGTCAGTTCCCATGGGAGGACAACAGGGTTCCGTGGTTGGAAAAGTTTGGGAAACCCTGGGCTAGGCAATTGTTGCAGTTATTTTGCAGACAGTTATTTTGCAGATCTTATGAACTGGATTGAGGTAAATGACCAGGGGGAGGCCAAAAGAGAAAATGCTGGAAAATCTCAGCAAGTCTGGCAGCATCTGTAGGGAGAGAAAAGAGCCAACGTTTCGAGTCCGATGACTCTTTGTCAAAGCCCAGCTTTGGGTCATCTGGACTCGAAACGTTAGCTCTTTTCTCTCCCTACAGATGCTGCCAGACCTGCTGAGATTTTCCAGCATTTTCTCTTTTGGTTTCAGATTCCAGCATCCGCAGTAATTTGCCTTTAACCAGGGGGATGCGGTGGGTTAGTGGTATTGTCACTGGGCTAGTCATCCAGAGACCAGGGTAATTCTCTGGTGTCCTGGGTTCAAATCCCACCAAGGCAGATGGTGGAATTTGAATTCAATAAAAATCTGGAATTAAGTCGAATGGTCACCATGAAACCATTGCCGATTGTCGTAAAAAACATTCTAATGTCCTTCAGGGAAGGAAATCTGTCACCCGTACCCTGTCTGGCCTACAAGTGACTCCAGACCCACACAGTGATGTGGTTAACTCTTAACTGCCCCCCACTGAAATGGCCTGATGAGGCAACTCAGTTCGATTAGTAGTTCCCTCAGTAATTAGCGATGGCTTGACAGAGTGGATATTGAGAGGGGGTCATGGGGTCGGATAGGGTTGGGTCAGGTATTGGGAGGAGCACTCTAGTCAGGCCTGGGGTAGGGGAAGTTGGGCCGGGTTGAGCCTGGAGGGCTGCAGTTGGGTTGGGCCTGGAGTGGGGGGGAGGTGGCGGGAGGGTGTTTAGGGAGATGCATTGGGGGGGGAGGGAAGTGGGGGAAAGTTCCTTTGGGGGGAAAAAGCCCTGATGGGGGAGTCCCCTTGGAGGATCAGGGGATTGGGCAGAGAGCTGTGAGGGGTCGGGGTGTGTTTGTGGTATAGCTACCCAGAAGCTAGAAGTGGTTTTAATTCTTCTAACTGTTTCTGGGTAACTATTACTAACTATTACCGTAGGAACCCTCTGAAGTGTGTGAGTTAAATAGCATTTCTGGGTGCTTGCCAGTGCAGGGCAATTTTCCATCAGAAGTTTAAACTTCCGTACAATCATTACCTGGGAACCTCCAGGGGTGGTTCCATAGTGCATATGTGTGACACTGCGGATTTCGGTGGTTACATTCCAGTATTGCTATTCTGTCATTTTTTTTTAATTGCAGCTTCCCCAGAAGAAGAGTATGGGTTTCTGCCTGCATTTTGTTAAGGTTGCATTGTACAATGTCCTGCTGGAATGAGCGATCTGCTGTGTCACATGTATAATGTCAAGGGTTGCATTCCTAAGGGCTGAGAAGCAACGAAAGACTCACCGCTCCGATACTCTGTATTATTGCGCCAGTCAGTCAGGTCAATCTCTGCCGTTCCTGCAATAACCAGTTCCAGCTCTCGGGCATCAAATACCGAGACTAGTCGTGAATCCACCACCTGAAACACAGAAATTACTATTAGCCTTTGCCAAATCAAGGAGCAAAAGACAGCATTCCTGATGGGCGGCCACGTTCTCAGGGTGTGGGCGGGGCCCAGCACATTCTTATTGTGTTGAAAAGTTAAACTTGAAGACACAAAGTCTAGCTGGAGACACAAAGTCTAGTTTCATTGACTATAAGTATGTGGTGAATTGTACTTCTTGGGTGTTATTTCATGGAAAGGTTTCTAAGTGCGGTAATGAGGAGGAAATGCTGTGGGATTCCTGAAGCTCGGCCCGGAGAGGCCGTCACCGTTTTAAAACTTTAATTCGCCCAATTAATGATGCCCCATGGGATTCACGTCGCAAATCATGGTTCGCCGGCTGATTCGCCGGGGACGGCGCTCGCTAGACCGCGCGAACAAGTGACCCGATCCTGCAAAGCCAACCCCATCCCACTTGCAGTCATGCCGCCATGTAGACTAGCCCCGTGCTTTGGTGATGCCGACCTGGGGTGACTGTTGAACACGGTGGAGATCAGACGGGATACCCTGTTCCCCTGGGGATAAAGGAGGGTCAGCCTTAAGACAGCCACCGACCCCCGACTCCCCTCCCGCCCTGCAACATACCCTACCCCTAGACTCCCCCCCCCCCCCGATATGGTCCATAAGGGGGTGGCAGAGGACAGGTCAGTCACCAACGGTGAGGTTAGCACATGGCACAGGGGTGAGGTTAGCACATGGCACAGGGGTGAGGTTCCACCGGCCCCCACCCAAATGACCTGTCAAACGTGAGTTGTTAACGCCACACAGACAGACCCATCCCTCCCAGTGATCACATGTCTATTCTCCCACAGGATCTGCAGCTGACACCGCTGGCCCATCCACCCCCCACCACCTCCCATGAGAACACCTTGGAGGTGAGCTTCGACGATTCAACCATAAATAGTCGCAGCTGTCACCCCCACCCTCCACCAGCACGGAGACACACACCTCGATGGGCAATGATAGTGGACAGGAATCTGGGGCACAATCTGGTGAGCACCACACAGCTGCTGATGCACACCTGGTGGAGGCAGGAACACCCAGGCAAGACTGCAGTCGGAGGTCTGCTGGATCCCAGGACCCAGCTGGGTCCCAGTCAGATGTTGAGCCGTTGGGCCAGGTTTATCCGGAGCTGATGGAGACGATAGGGAGCGGCCAGGACATTCAGAGGGAGATGCCAGCGACACTCCAGCATGTCCATAGCCACTTGCAGGAGTCCCAAGGGCTACGGGTGCAGGAGATGCAGCCGGCAATGCATGGCACCGAGGCCAACGCTGCTAGCGTGGCGACCGCAGTGGTGAACCTGGTGCATGATGCCGGTAGCATGAGTGAAGATGTCGAAGGCGTGGCTGAGTCAGTGATGGCCATGGCTTGAACCCTGGAATGATCCTGAGGTGCAGAGGTTCAGAGCTGCGGTGACTTTGACGACTGCCGGGAACAGGTATCTTCCTCCTCCACATGGTGCCAAGTCCATGAGGACATAGCACACGTGCCGCACCGTTCCCTTGTTGAGGAGGAGCCTCCTGCGGCACAGGCTGTCCGTCATTTTCTCAAAGGACCAGCGAATCTTATGCACCTTGTACCATCGCATGCCTCCCCCTCTGGTCCTGATGGGCGGCCATGTTCGCAAGGTGTGGTGCCTTGTGTCTCTGTCAATGCTGCTAGCGCCACCTTCTCCAGCATTTGCCCTGCTTCTGCCAGCAGCACCACTAGGGCAGTTCCGCAAGGTTCAAAACATCGTGCATACCGTTCAATATCTGTAAGGAATTGGCAGCCAGTGAGAGACTGACAGCCAGTGGTGTCTTCCTCCCTGGACCCTCCAGCCCCCATTGCTCTCGCCCCTCTCTCCCGGCACGCTCTGCCCATGCACCCACGGCCGCAGTTGTGGCCCCAGCTCACCGGGCCTCACTCCATGCACCCCTGACACCAGGGCCGGCTCAAGGCACCGGCAACTCGGCCAGTCGCCCGGGGCGCCATGTGCTAGGGGGCGCCAGAGACTCGGGTCCCGCGCATGCGCAGTTGGGCCTGTGCCATCCAGCGCATGCGCGGTGGCCGCCCTCCCCCAGGGCGGCCCCCTCCGCCCGCCCCCCCCTCGGCCCCGCCCCCCCCGCCTCGGGCCCGCCCCCCCACCCCCGGCCCCCCCTACCCCCCGCCCCCCCTACCCCCCAGCCCCGCCCCCTACCCCCCAGCCCCCCCCTACCCCCCGGCCCCGCGCCCCCCCCCCCCGAAGGGCGCCGAAGTTCAGCTTGCCCGGGGCGCCAGCAACCCTAGGGCCGGCGCTGCCTGACACCCGCATGTAACATTACCTGGACTGGCCGCAGACCCCCTCTCCAGTGCACTCACCCACCCTCCGGCTGCGGTAATCTCCATGGTGCTGGGGCTCAGCCCCTGGGTGTTCGGATGTTGGATGCTGCGTCCATGGTATTGGTCCCTGCAGTATCCAGGCATCTCAGTCTGATTGGGATGTTGGGCAATAACCCCCACATGCACCATGGCATGCATACCCACGGGGATCCACTTGGGAAATGTGAGGTATTCACTTAACTACGATTGCCAGAGGCCTCCGCGGTCAGTGGGAGTTATGGGTGGTCGGTGGGGCAGGTGGGTAGGGGCTAGGGTTGCCCCAAGAATGGGTACACCCATTCCAGGGTTGTCATATGGTGGACCTGCGGGCAAATAGAAACCCCCCCCCCACCGCCGAGACCATGGGTGGCCACAAACCCCCCAAACCCCCCCCCCCCCCGCCGGCTCTGCACCACTCCATCCCCACCACCGATGGAAGCCCACTACGACTTAGCATGGCTCCCCGATTGCTCCCCCACCCCCTCCAAGCACAGGGGCAGCCACCCCAGTGCTCCAAGCTCTTTGCCTGTGAGCGAAGATGGCTACTCACCTCCTTGGGTCTCTGCAACAGCTCCACCACCGGTTTCACGTTTTAAAAAGGCATACTAATCGGCGCCTGCATGACCACTTTCTGGGGAGGCCGTTATATCACGGGTGCAGTCAGATGGGGGTCGCTCCCGTTAATTGTATGGATGTGGGTTTAAGTGTTGATTATTGATTTCTTGCCATGCTAAGGCGAGAACCAAATTTCGGCAAGGGGTGTGTGCCGGTTAGATCGTGAACGGAATGGCGCCCGGCGAGGCTTTTTTGACCTCTCCTGCCTTTTACCAACCTCATCGTGCTCTCGCTTAAGCGCAACGCGGCCATTAAATTGTGCCCCATATCTTTGTTGCTGCATTATTAACTAACAATATACAGAAATGAATAAAAATTAGGAGTTGAGAGGACAATTTTTGTTAATGATGCCAAACTCACAATTGATAAATTGTGACAATTCTTGTGAAGAAGTGCAAGGGAACAAAGACAGACTAGAATTCACAAAGAGGTGACAGATGCTGTTCAATGCAGAAAAATATGCAACGATATGCTATCAATAAATTTCTGTTCATACAGAAGGGGATCGGTTAACTCAGTTGGCTAGATGGCTAGTCTGTGATGCGAAGCAACAGCAGCAGCGCAGGTTCAATTCTCATACTGGCTGAGGTTATTCATGAAGACCCTGCCTTCTCAAGCTGTGGTGACCCTCAGGTTAAATCACAGCCAGCCAGCTCTCTCTCAAAAGGAGAGCGTCCTTGTGGACTATGGCAACTTTTATTTTAATGCATATGGTGAAGAGATGGGTTTAACTGCATCAGATGTATGGCTATCTCAAAGAAGGGGCATGCCCTTCATTTGTGGCCCTGGGTCATCTTAATGACTCAA
The DNA here is from genome assembly GCF_902713615.1 of Scyliorhinus canicula. Classification (NCBI taxonomy): domain Eukaryota; kingdom Metazoa; phylum Chordata; class Chondrichthyes; order Carcharhiniformes; family Scyliorhinidae; genus Scyliorhinus; species Scyliorhinus canicula. Next base: position 148,547,178 of record NC_052150.1, read on the forward strand.
GGAGGAAGGGGGGGCAGCTCCCAAATAGCATGCATTTTCTCTCTCACATACAGACGCTGATCTGTGTTTCAGCAGCAACAGCAAGAAATATCTGTTTTCGAAGTTTGGACCACTGAAGAAAACTTTATCTAGAGAAGGAAAGCCCTTGCTCAAGAGCTACTGAGTTAGCCCTTTACTGATTTACATACTTAAGGTGCTTGGAGAAACTGATTGCTCTCACTGTGTATTTTTCATTCATACATAAATACACCAGCTGGCTGTTGAAACTATTGCAGCCAAACTTTTCTATGAAGATGTGAATTCTTGTGGATCATGATATTGTTGGCCAAGATATGACTGGAAGAAAAGTTCTATTCCAGACTGTAGGGGCACATGGTTCCTTTACAGGAGCAATTGGTGACACTGAATCCAAGAGATTATCTCGCAGAACCACAACCCCCCCTCCACTGTGATGATGGGCAGAATATTTGGAGGTTAATGAGGCTGGGACCCAAAGTGAGGGCAGTTTCGTGCTGCTGGCTGGCATGATGGTTTTCAAGCATCATCCTGTCCCTGGGTTATTTTTACTGGCAGGCTGGATTGGGAATGGAACAGCCAGTCGTCCGCAAGAGGCGGGTAGTTTTTTTAAGGCGAGTAGCAGGCCAATTAAGGCCACTGAACAGAGGCCGATGAAATTGGGAGCACAGCAGTTGCCTGGGGATATCCTCCCAGCAGAAGGCCAGGAGGTCAGGACTCCAGGATATCTTTGACATCACTTCTGCCTGCGTGGCCTCAACTGCAGCCTCAGGCCAACCTTTGAAGGGGTTTCTCCTCCACAATGGTGGCCCAGCAGCTGTGCCATTTTTAAATTTCAAATATTTTATAAAAGATGAGAGGACAGCTCGAGATGGAGGCTCTTTCTCTCTAAACTGCAATGGTAGGTTGCAATGGTCTAAACTGCAATGGTCCCAGCCTCATTAACCTCCAAAAATTCTGCCCATCATCACAGTGGAGGGGGGGTTGTGGTTCTGCGAGATGGTAGGTTGCAGCTCTTTCCATGCTGCAGGGCTTCCTCCTGGCTCCCGACACGGTGCAGCGTCGGCTGTTGCATTGGACCACAACGTCGGGGTCCCAACCAAAAACAAAAAATCCTGCCCACTGTGCGTCCCTCAAAGGTCACCTTCTGCTTCTAGGCACCTTAACAGCCAGGGACAGTACATGGTAGTTCGAATTTCCAGCTGAAACTCAAGGCATCTTTTATTTTGCTTTCTGTCTGTCATTTCTGCCTTTTCAGGTTTGGGAATGGATTGAGGGCTTTCTGAACCTTTCTAAAGGCGCTGGGTGGGGTTAAGCGTGGAGGGCAGGTTGGGTCTCCTTTGGAGGGTGGGTACAGACCTGATGGGCTGAACAGCCTCCTCCTGCACTGTAGGGATTTTGTGATTCCAGGTCATAACCAGTCACTGCATAAAAATGTTCTTGGTTCTTGCTCATATCCTCCCTTTATCTCTTGTTCAAAATCTTAAACCTGTGCTGCTCGTCCTTGTATTAACAGCTACTGGGAAGAGTTTTTCTTTGTCTACCTTATCTAAACCTGTCTTAATGTTGTGCACCTCTATCAAATCTCCCCTCAATCTCCTTTTCTTCAAGGACTTATGTAAAAAACTGGTTATAAAAGTTTCAAATTATATCACGGCTCTCACAGACTTGTCTGGGTGTTACATTTTAAAACATTTCATGGTGTTACGATACAATTGTGCAACACCATTCTGAAGAAAAAAACTCAGGGAATTTGTAAGTCTAATGCATCGTGTCAGAAATTTACTTGTGATTCATAACTTCCATTCGTCATAACTTTCATTAGATCACAGTGGAACTGATTCTGAATGAGGCAGCATTATAGGATATTTTGTTCAACATTAAAGTTTTCACTTTGGTGTGGCTTTGCAAATTACCTTTACCCCCTATTTCTATCAAGAACTGACTGAGAGACAACAGGTAACCTCTTTCTGGCCCTGGATAATTGACTGACCACAGGCTTGATTCTCTTTGACCACAAACAAGGCAGCAATTGGCCTCAATGCGGCTGGGAAAGGTTGCAGGTCCAAAGTCCGGCTGCTGAAAACCGTAATTGTTCGAAAATTTGACATTTTCAAACTGCCACGCCTGTCTAGTTCCCAGTGCTCTGAGTCAACCTGAATGACCCTCGACCCCACCTGACATAGTCCGAACTGCCTGACCTCTGCCCATACACTGTTAGTGTTGTTGGCTTGGGTCTGTGTGGAGCCTGCACATTCTCCCCGTGTCTGCATGGGTTTCCTCCGGGTGCTCCAGTTTCCTCACACAAGTCCTGAAGGACGTGCTGTTAGGTGAATTGGACATTCTGAATTCTCCCTCCGTGTACCCGAACAGGTGCCAGAGTGTGGCGACTAGGGGCTTTTCACAGTAACTTCACTGGATGATTTTCAAATATGACGGACACCTTATTGTTCCTGAATCACAAGGCAAAGATTACGAGGACTTTAAACTTCAATTCACAAATGACCGTAATGTTAATGTAAGCCTACTTGTGACAGTAAAGATTATTATATATATATTATTCTGATGGGATGTCGTTGACCAGAACTTTCTTGCTGTTTACGCTGGAGGCATTTTTCAATCCTGCCGACTGCACACCCCCTCCGCGTGTTTCCCTGTGGCGAGCGCTGCATTCAACGGGAAACCCAATTGACAACGGCAGGACCAGAAGGCGGGTTGTATGGCAAATCCCACCCTTTGTGTGTGGACAGTGATGTTCATTGACAACAAGCAGCACTGTCCAGGATCAAGTGATAACATTTGGTTGAGGCTCTGAAGGTCGGGCAGTGCCACCAAGGATTAAGCACCTTTACAAAAGCAGGAAATCAGTGTTGAGGTGTGGTGGGGCGGTGGGGAGAGGGAGAGGTGGAAATGCGGGGAGTGGGGGGGGGGATTGTGGGCAGTAGCAATTGGAGATAGAAACTCAAATACAGATTAGGGGCTGTATTCTTCACTTTGCAATACCGGAAATGTGAATTGCGATTGGACGAAGAATCGAGCTCAATGGAAAAATCGAGACTTGTGCCCGATGCCGATTCGGGCACCACACTCCGGTCCCTCCCTGGCGGGCCCATCAAAACCATTCTTTGCATAGATTTAAATCTACTTAGCGGAGTAGGACACAGTATGCTCTGCCCTTCTGTGATGCTCCACCCTTTTTAGCCAGAAGTCAAAGAGATGCAAATTAAGTGATGGACCACATCACTTACTCCTCCCTCAGGGTGCCCGATGGCCCCCAGATTACACCATGGAATGGAGGTGAGGGTGGCGTGTGCTCTGGAGGCTCCACTGTCACTTGGTGTTGCCAATTCTGGATGCCCGCTCTCGTCTGAGCCATGGTCTTGATGCCCTCATCCATGGAGCACTGAGACTCGCCATGTCTCTCAATTATTGAGACATGACCTTCACTGTCTCAATCATGCCCTTCACTGCCTCAATCATGTCCCTCACTGCCTCTCACATGTCCCTCACATGTCCCTCACTGCCTCTGACATGTTCTTCTGTGACTTTGACATGTCCCTCTATGATTGGCCAAGATCAGTCAGCGCTTGGCCAATGCTCTCGATGCCCTCATCCATGACCCTTTGTGACTGGGCCAAGCAGTGGAGCGTCGCAGCAATGTCCATGTGGGCACGGTACATGGCTGTCTGTGACTGGGCTCCCCTGTCCTGAGCCTCAGCCATCGACTGCATGTGCCCCAAGCCTTACACGTCTTGCCCCAGGGCTTTCACTGTGGGTGCCACTTGTTCAGTGTTGGCCTGGGAAGCAAGCATTATTGGCACCATCTCCTGTGCCTGAAGGTGGTTGGACTCCTCCAGTTGATACCCCCGCCTGTAAATCCTGGCGCTGTGCCTGCACCTGTACCAGTGATGGGATTATAATTTCCAGAAGTGCGATACCTGTCCAGATCACAGCTGGTTTCTGGGATGGAGCAGTCCTCCGACCCACCACTCCTTTGTGCCTCCACCTGATGTGCTGCAACATGTGTGACATGCACACCAGAAGATGACCCAGGAGCCTCTTAACTAACATCCCCATTGAGGTGATAGTTTCTGTGATGGTGAAGGGTGCAGGTGACAGCAATGATGAGACGTTGGTGTCTTCCCTGGACTGGTACTCCGGGGTATGCTGGGGATGTGGCTGGGGGTGAGGTACCCTAGCTGGGCTGGCATCATCTGATGGTGATCCTACAAGACAAAATACCTGGGGCGGGATTCTGCCGTAATCGGCGGGGCGGGCAACTCCGGCGGGACGGAGTGGCGTGAACCACTCTGGCGTCATGCCTCCCCAAAGGGGCGAAAACTCCGCATCTTCAGGGGCTAGGCCCGCCCCGGAGTGGTTTGCGCCCCACCGGCCAGCGGGAAAGGGGCTTTACATCCCACCAACCGACACAGAAGGGCCTCTGCCAGCCGGCACAAGTTGGCACATGCACGGGAGCGCCAGCGTGTGCTGGTGTCATCTCCGCGCATGTGCAGTGGGCTTCGTTTCCGCACCGGGAATGGCGGACTGCTACAGCCGCCAGTGCGGAACAATAGAGTGCCCCCACAGCACAGGCCCGCCTGTGGATCGGTGGGCCCCGATCGCGGGCCAGGCTACCGTGGGGGCACCTTCCGGGGCCAGATCCCCCCACGCCCCCCCAAGAACCCCAGAGGCTGTCCGCGTCACCAGCTCCTGCCGGCAAGAACCTACTCCAATTTACGCCGGCTGGACTGGCAAAAAACGGGCGGGACTTCGGCCTATTGCGGGCTGGAAAATTCGGGCAGCCCTGGACCCCATTGAGTCGCGCCGTTCCCCGCCATTCTCCGAGGCGGGCGGCGTGATTCACGCTGGGCCGATTTTTGGGGGCCCGGCGGGGGGTCGGAGAATCCCGCCCAAGATACATGGTGAGATCTTGGGAAGGAGTAGTCTGTGGGAGAGGGGTGACTCACTTGCTATAGGGGCATCATTTTGCATTGCGTGCTCACTTGGTTGTCGCATGCCGATCTCCAGTTCCGAGACAGCCCTCTCATCAGCCTCGCCCACTAGCTCCAATGCCCACTGCTCCGTGGGGGTTTGGACTTCGAGGTCCGGGGTGCCCCTACCAGTTTTCTGTGGCTCCTGGTGATTATGGGTTGCCTTGTCCTAGGGGAAACATAAAGGACACAGTATGGAGGTGAATTCTATGGGGGCTTTTAGCTGGTGGCATGTGTGTGCAAGGCACCTGTCCAAAGAGGACAATACAGGTGTTGGGGTTTGGTCAAGGGTAGGATGTAAAGGAGATGAGTTTTGGCCTCTAGGGGAGTTGGGGGCTGTGATGTGAGGAGTGAGGGACAGGAGTGATGCCAGGGTCACAGAGCAGAGACTCACCCGAGCTGCCCCACGGAGGTTGTTCATCTTCTTTCTGCACTGGGACCCAGTCCTCCTGGTGAGGCTGGCAGCACTGACCACCTCTGCCCACCTACTCCCAAGCCCTGTTTACGATGGTGGGCTTCAGTCACCTGCCAACCCATGGGAAGAGGGTGTCTCTCCTCTCCTCAACTGCATTCAGCATTCTGTCAAGTTCAGTCTCCAGTCTCCTTTGTGTAATCTTGGCTGGAATGCGGGTGTGTGGACAGTGGAGTGCTTATAAACAGCTCCAGCATGTCAGGCTCTCCAACGCCAGTTCCGGCCCCAACGAATCAGACACCAGCCAGAATGGGAATTGCTCTAGATTCACATGGTTGCAAGCTGACCCATTTGGATGTCCTGACTCATTTCCCAAATAGCGTCCCAATGGGAATGCGACTCGTACGCAATTTATTCTCGGCAGCAACACTCAGGGCACGATCTAGTGTCCGCACCACACCCGACTCAGGACGCAGGGGCCTCTCGTGAGATTTACCTGGCTCTTCACACATTGTGAGATCTAACGGAATGTCACTAGATATCACGATCTGGATCCCACCCACAATGAGCAGGACTCAGATTTGCATATTCAAGTGTGCAGTCAGGCTCACAGGCAATCGGAGCCCCTTGGGTGGTTGGACTCTGGGCAGGGTTGTACCCTGGCACTCCTGATGCTGCCTTGGCACTGCCAGCCTGGTACCCTTGCAGTGCCACTTGACCACCTTGGCAGTGCTGGCTGGGTGCCACCTTGCTATTGCCAGGGTGCATTGTGGTACTGCAAGCCTGGCGGGGCAGTGCCAGGGGACTGCCTGGGGGGCATCTTTGTTGGGTAGCCCAGAGGCCACATTAAAAATGGCGCCCGATCTCTTCCTGCACTGGCTAGCGGAGCTTGTTAGTGCAGGAAATGGGAATAAGTGTGGATTCAGCGCAGCGTTCCTCACCGAGACCCCAAAATGAAGCAGAGTCCCATTTAATAGTGGGGTCTTCTCTCCGCTGTTTCATTTCTGTTAAATTGCACCCTTAGTCTCCCAAACGGAAAATCTCCACCTAGAATTTCCTCAATGGTAGAAGCGTTTATGGGGGAAGAACTTATTCATGCACATTATTGAAGAACACCTGGCAAAATCGATGTAAGTTGAGCGACATGAATGCATTTTTCTTCCGATTTTAAGCAGTCAAAGATATCTCAATAAAATAACAAGCTGAATAAACACGGAAACACGGAGCAGGACATGTGGCTGCAGTTGCATTTCTAATCCGTGCAGTTTTTCCGCTCAGGTATTCAAATAATTCGTCTGGAGACTTCTATCTACCTCATAGAAACCTCGAACCAAGGCTTCAGTCTGTTGGACAACACCTCTTTCCACTCTCCACTTCACCATACGCTCAATGTATTCCTTTTTGTTTTTCTCTGAAACTTGAGTATTGGCCCCACCTGTCTTGAGTTCTCGTTCTGTGACCTATGAGAAGCAAAATTAGTCCTTGAAGAAAACAGTGGGAATAGAGGGGGGAGGGGGGGTAGAAATCAGGATTGTTTGGTTTATAATAACAATTAACAATTTGATTCTGTATCACTTAGGGTTCCCCTGCCTTTCTAATAAGTAGAGCTTTCTTATTCTGATTGCTCCACAGGGAATCCGCTGCCCTTTCTCTTTAATTCTTCAGTATCCGTGATGTAGTAGCTGAGGGTGACAGCTCCATTCAGTCACCAGAAGGCTGAGCCATCCCAGGGGGTGATTATTGTGGGCAGGTTTGCCACTGAACTAAGTATCTTTGCAGAAATTGAGTCAGATTGTACTGACGTTGGATCGCACACCTAATTATAGCTGGGGGAAAGGCAATTATGATGCTATTCGGCAAGATTTAGGATGTATAGGATGGGGAAGGAAACTGCAGGGGATGGGTACAATCGAAATGTGGAGCTTTTTCAAGGAACATCTACTGCATGTCCTTGATAAGTATGTACCTGTCAGGCAGGGAGGAAGTTGTTGAGCAAGAGAACCGTGGTTTACTAAGGAAGTTGAAGCACTTGTCAAGAGGAAGAAGAAGGCTTATGTTAGGATGAGACATGAAGGCTCAGTTAGGGCACTTGAGAGTTACAAGTTAGCCAGGAAGGACCTAAAGGGAGAGTTAAGAAGAGCGAGGAGAGGACACGAAAAGTCGTTAGCGGATAGGATCAAGGAAAACCCTAAGGCTTTCTATAGGTATATCAAGTACAAAAGAATGACTAGAGTAAGATTAGGGCCAATCAAGGATAGTAGTGGAAAGTTGTGTATGGAATCAGAGGAGATAGGGGAAGCGTTAAATGGATATTTTTCGTCAGTGTTTACACTGGAGAAAGACAATGTTGTCGAGGAAAATACTCAGGTTCAGTCGACCAGGCTAGATGGAATTGGGGTTCAAAAGGAGGAGGTGTTAGCAATTTTGGAAAATGTCAAAATAGATAAGTCCCCTGGGCCAGATGGGATTTATCCTAGGATTCTCTGGGAGGAGATTGCAGAGCCTTTGTCCTTGATCTTTATGTCGTCTTTGTCGACAGGAATAGTGCCGGAAGACTGGAGGATAGCAAATGTTGTCCCCTTGTTCAAGAAGGGGATTAGAGACAACCCTGGTAATTATAGACGTGTGAGCCTTACTTCGGTTGTGGGTAAAATGTTGGAAAAGGTTATAAGAGATAGGGTTTATAATCATCTTGAAAAGAACAAGTTGATTAGCGATAGTCAACACGGTTTTGTGAAGGGTAGGTCATGCCTCACAAACCTTATTGAGTTTTTTGAGAAGGTGACCAAACAGGTGGATGAGGGTAAAGCGGTTGATGTGGTGTGTATGGATTTCAGTAAGGCGTTTGATAAGGTTCCCCACGGTAGGCTATTGCAGAAAATAAGGAAGTATGGAATTGAAGGTGATTTAGCGGTTTGGATCAGTAATTGGCTAGCTGAAAGAAGACAGAGGGTGGTGGTTGATGGCAAATGTTCATCCTGGAGTTCAGTTACTAGTGGTGTACCGCAAGGATCTGTTTTGGGGCCACTGCTGTTTGTCATTTTTATAAATGACCTGGAAGAGGGTGTAGAAGGATGGGTTAGTAAATTTGCAGATGACACGAAAGTCGGTGGAGTTGTGGATAGTGCTGAAGGATGTTATAGGATACAGAGGGACATAGATAAGCTGCAGAGCTGGGCTGAGAGGTGGCAGATGGAGTTTAATGCGGAAAAGTGTGAGGTGGTTCACTTTGGAAGGAGTAACAGGAATGCAGAGTACTGGGCTAATGGCAAGATTCTTGGTAGTGTAGATGAACAGAGAGATCTCGGCATCCAGGTACATAAATCCCTGAAAGTTGCCACCCAGGTTAATAGGGCTGTTAAGAAGGCATATGGTGTGCTAGCCTTTATCAGCAGGGGGATTGAGTTTCGGAGCCACAAGGTCATGCTGCAGCTGTATATAACTCTAGTGCGGCTGCACCTGGTGTACTGCGTGCAGTTCTGGTCACCACATTATAGGAAGGATGTGGAAGCTTTGGAAAGGGTTCAGAGGAGATTTACTAGGATGTTGCCGGGTATGGAGGGAAGGTCTTACGAGGAAAGGCTCAGGGACTTGAAGTTGTTTTCGTTAGAGAGGAGAAGGCTGAGAGGTGACTTAATAGAGACATATAAGATAGTCAGAGGGTTAGATAGGGTGGACAGTGAGAGTCTTTTTCCTCGGGTGGTGATGACCAACACGAGGGGACATAGCTTTAAATTGAGGGGGGTAGATATAGGACAGATGTCAGAGGCAGTTTCTTTACTCAGAGAGTAGTAGGGGTGTGGAACGCCCTGCCTGCAACAGTAGTAGACTCACCAACTTTAAGGGCATTTAAGTGGTCACTGGATAGACATATGGATGACAATGGAATAGTGTAGGTCAGATAGGCTTCAGATGGTTTCACAGGTCGGCGCAACATCGAGGGCCGAAGGGCCCGTACTGCGCTGTAATGTTCTATGTTCTATGTTCTAAGCCATTTCTCACTGTTGGCACAGATACATTTGCATTCGTGAACTGCAGGACCATGTGACTTGCACGGGGCAAGAGGGAAATGAATGAAAAAGGAGGCTATCTAAATGGGGAAAAGAAAGAAGTACAAAAGAGAGTTCCTCCTGGTCAGAAATTCTCTAATAATATGCCATCACGAATTTTGTCAGAATGATCAGAAAAAAGAAACCAAACAGAAAGAGAAACCTCAGAATTGTTTCTATGGTGACTGAGTTTTAACTGTGTGCCGTACAAAACTTTACAGACAACAATGTTTTTGCAGCGCAACAATTGCAATCATTTGTTACGTGTAACAAGGAAGCTGAATTAACATTCTGGCTTTTCCATTTCTGCAGGGCCTCCAATCACATCAAAGTTGAGGACCAGACCACCACTAACCTTCCAACCTCAGGGTCATATTGGAGGCAGGTCACCTGGCCTCAACCAGAGACTCCTTTCAAAAGGTGGGGGTGGGGAGGAGCACGAGCATATGAGGGCAAGCAACCTCCATGCTGCCCAGGAAACGTGCAATTTTTAAAAACTTTTTAAACTTAGCTTTTGCACCTGAGCACCCATTGCTCAAAGAGTGATTACACCAGTCCTCACACTTTAGAAAAAAAATATTGATCTTTTCCCAGCTGCTTGGGATGCTACATCCTGGCATTTCTTCTCCAGGTGAAAATCGGAAGTTCACCCCAAAAATTAGCCCAATCTATCAATGTCAAAGTACTTTCACATTTCCTGCAAATCTCATTGTAATATGTATAAATGTAAAATGGCAGAAATCAGTGTAAACGACAGGGGTTCAAGTGGCAAACTCACACCATTAGTATCTTCTTTAAATATGAAAGTTAAAGTTTCAACTCATCATCTGTTCACATCAGGGACATCTGGGGAACTTCTTACTTCCCAACAAGCTGGGAGCAGGGATTGAGGGGTTGGTGGAAGGAAGGACAGGGGTTTCAGTAGCACATGGGAAACTTGTAAGTGTGGGTCTGGAGTTTCAATATCATGGAGTGTGTCACTTGTCATTGACGGGGGTCCCTGCTTGGTGTCATCCTCATTGACAAGCTTGGTTTCTGTTCTGCAGAGAATGTGGTGCGCTCACCCCCACCCTGGTTGAGGGGTGGGGTGAATCTGCTTTCTGTCCTGCTTCGCAGGCACCTCAATGTTAATACTGGATCATGTGCAACTTAAAATGATCAGAAAGTAAAACATGATCTTTTCAAAGAATTGAAAAAACAAAGTTCAGGATTAAGACTATCAAGTTTTAAGTTACAGCCCAAAAGGAATAGGAGAGAAGCAGATTTGTTGCTGACATACAGCAGGTTGTGGATGGAGAAGGTAATGTTGTGTGATTATAGCACAATTCAATGCACAATTTTTAAGCTTGATCAGGGTTAAGTGCCAAAAGCAGGAGATAAATTGAATAATGTTTGCACTCAAGTCTCAAGAGTCTACATCAAAATCAAGGTAAATTAGGTGGAATGATGCCAGTTTGTTGTACTGCACAGGCCATTTAAGACTGACGAGCAGCAATACATGCCTAGATCTTTAAAAAGGGGACATTGCTTGTGAGAAACCTGACAATTCCCTCTCTGGTACATTCCAGATTGCTGCACAGTTTTGAGGGAACATTAGTGGAGATGTGTTCAGCTGCTGTGACTGAGAGATGGCGTAATGATATTATCACTTGACTAGTAATATCGTCCATTATGTTTCAATAATTTTATGTCCATAATTACACAGTTTAGTTTGTTTGTTTGATTTGCACCAGGATTGCTCATGTCTCAGGCCTAGATGTTTGGGTCTGACAGGTAGCCTTTGATAATGTAATTGGGGCAGCAGGGTAGCATGGTGGTTAGCATAAATGCTTCACAGCTCCAGGGTCCCAGGTTCGATTCCCGGCTGGGTCACTGTCTTTGTGGAGTCTGCACGTCCTCCCCCTGTGTGCGTGGGTTTCCTCCGGGTGCTCCGGTTTCCTCCCACAGTCCAAAGATATGCGGGTTAGGTGGATTGGCCATGCTAAATTGCCCGTAGTGTCCTAATAAAAGTAAGGTTAAGGGGGGGGGTTGTTGGGTTACGGGTATAGGGTGGATACGTGGGTTTGAGTAGGGTGATCATGGCTCGGCACAACATTGAGGGCCGAAGGGCCTGTTCTGTGCTGTACTGTTCTATGTTCTATGAACAGAATATTTTCCTCATTTGCATGCCATCCCATTCCACTGATAAAGAAATTCAACTTGCACCACAAAATGGGTGGTGCAATCCAAATGCATGTCCTAAACTTTGGTACAAGGCCCAATTCAAATGAGCCTCCAGCTTTATCTGCAGTACACACTGATCTGAGAGTATTAATCAGGCTTCAGTTCCTCAGTGCCTGATCAATTCTGGCCATCTCCAAGCTGGAGCTGGCCTGCTGTTGGAACATCAGCAAGGAGGGAGGCAGAGCAATACTGGGGCTGGCGGTGGGCTAGGCCAGCAGTAACTCTCTCACTTTTAGTTCTTCAATGTTAATCTTTATGTTTTGCCATAGACTAGTTGCTGCTATAGGTGCAAACCACACAAACCTGCCCAAACACCTCCTCATTCACTGTAAAGGTGAGGTCGAGAATATCAGTGATGTCATTGTCTTTCATCCATTGTAAACTCTGGTGGAATTCTTCATCCAGGTATTCCAGGTCACTCAGGTCACATGGTCTGAAAGGATAGAGCAAATAATTGAAATTAGCGTGCAATGGGTTAACACTCAACAATTTATGATTGCAGTTGATCAGTTTCAGAAACATTGGAAAGTATCAGATTGGATACACAATGTAGCAGTGGTAGCTGCAACTGCTTGATTAGAAAGGCTTTCCACCAACATCAAATGCTTGGACATTAGCCACTCATTAACCACCTTCCAAACCTGTCCACATCTTTGTACTTGACTTGTTCTTCCCTAAAGTTTGAATACCTGCAAACTCTCTCTTCCCACATTTTTGACATGGACAATCCTCGACAACTTTATTTCAGTCTGCAGCTCCAAATCATTTTGATACAATGTGAACAAGCATGGTTTCTGTGCTAAGGAATGCCATGTCGATGCTGCTTCATTTGCAATAGCTGGCTAGTCTGATTTAGCCAATTTACCTCAGAATGCTCAGTAAGTTCCCGGGTGATACAAACATTGGTGGGGTGGTAAAGGTGGTAAAGTGAGGAGTATAGCCTTAGATTACAGGAGGATATAGACGAGCTGGTCAGATGAGCTGATCAGAAGCAAATGGAATTCAATTTGGATAAGTGTGAGGAAAGCACTTGGGCAGGATAAACAAAGCAAGGCAATACATGATAAACGGCAGGACCCTAGGAAGTACCGAGGATCAGAGGGACCTTGGTGTGGATACAGTGGTGAAGAAGATATGGTGTACTTGTCTTTATTAGCCGTGGCATAGAGTTCATGAGTAGAGAGACTGTGCTGGAGCTGTAAAATGTTGGTTACGCCACAGCAAAAGTATTGTGTGCAGTTCTGTAAACTACATTATAGGAGGGATGTGATGGCACTGGAAAGGGTGCAGAGGATATTTACTAGGATGTTGCCATAGTTTTAGTTCTGAAGCGAGATTGGATAGACTGAAGTTATTTCCCTTGGAGCAGAGAAGACTGAGGGGGGACAAGATTGAGATGTATGAAATTATGAGGGGTGTAGATAGAGTAGACAGGAAGAAACTATTCTCCTTAGAATCACAGAATTTACAAAGCATTGAGTTGGGCCCTTGGAAAGAGAACCCTACTTAAGAGCACCTTTCTTGGTTGAGGGATCAATGATCAGGGGGTATAGATTTAAGGCAAGGGGCAAGAGGTTTAGAGGGGATGTGAGGAAAAAGGTTTCTACCCAGAGGGTGGTGGGAATCTGGAACTCACTGCCTGAAAGGGTGGTGGAGACAGAGACCCTCATAACATTTAAGAAGCATTTAGATTTGCACTTGCGATGCCAAGACATACACGGCTATCGGCCAAGTGCTGGAAAATGGGATTAGAATATTTAGGTGGTTGTTTTTGACCGGCGTGATGGGGCCATAATAACTCACAAGGAAGCTGTCGTTAACGTTTACAGTTACATGCTTAATGCAGAATATCACTCCCAGTGCAAACTGGGAGGATCGGTCGCACCAGGCACTGAGTTGGGTACGCTTTTATCCTACACCAAAAGTGCTCCAGGTTGTTGGCCTCTGCCCCCTACCTGAGAGCTCGAACTCCATGAGGACCACAGGGAAGGATCAATAATGGTTTCTCCCATGGTCCTTGTGGGGGCTAAGATACCCCTCCCCCCCCCCCCCCCCCCCAAGTCCAAAAGTCTCCCTATAGCCATAAATGACGGGGGTTCTCCGCATCGCCATGTCCGTGGCTGTGTTCTCGCCTGTGGTGGTGCTGGGCCAGGTAGAGTGCAGCATCATCGATCACCGTTTTCCGGCCGACCACCGAAAAGTTGCTGCCAGGGCTTTGGTGTGTCCATGTCAAACCTGGAGTTACTTTCCTCTTGTTGCACCTGGCATGATGACCTGGGTGGCTGGGCCCTCAATCTGAGGGGCGGCCCATGGCATAGCAACAGCGGTACCACCATCAGTAAGGAGTGCCCAAGTTCCTGATAGGCTGGGCGACTGTTCAAAACAAAATCCTCGATGTCCCCATCGATACCCGGCCCCCAAACATAGCTCCGGGCCAACATTTCCAGGTTTGGTGCCCCCGGATGGCCAGTATGCAAATCTCATAACTGGGCTTCCTGTCTCAGCGGGGGAATCATTACTCAAGAACCCTACAACATTATACCATCCTCTAACTCAGCTCTGAGAATTTCTGAGCGAAGGGTTGAAGAGACACTGGGAAGGCTCCCTTTTTACCACCGGCGAGTAACAGAAGGCGAAGCTTCGCCAATGCTAGGCCCTGTTGTCCATGCACGCACTTGAGCAGCCATCACTGGTAAGGTGTCCACAAAATTCAACGTTGTAATCACCTCGTCCACAACTGGTAGGGACGGGGCGCTTCCGGGCAATGGCAAACAGCTGAGAGTGTCCGCATGGGCAATCATGGTACCCGGACGGTGTTGAAAAGTGTGCTCATAAGTGGCAAGCGTTTGTCTCCACTGTTGGATTCTGGCCGACACAATAGGCAGGATGCTCTAGTCCTCCCGGAGTAGGCCGAGCAACGACTTGCGGTCCATTACAAAACTAAAATGGCGTCCATACACGCACTGCTGGAACTTCTTAATTCCAGAGACGACAGACCTTCCTTCACCACGCTCGTCATTGCCAGGGTCCTCGAGGCAAACACAATCGGGAGTTTCTTGCCGTCATTCTATTCATGGACCGCTTTGATGCCATAAGGGAATGCATCACATGTTAAAATCAAGGGCCTAGTTAGGCCATAGTGCATCAAGAGTTCTTTTGACGATAGGCGCCTCTTCACAGCCGCGAATGTCTCATCCAGAGATTCACCCCAGCGCCATTCTTGGTCTTTCCGCAACAGCGCATGCAACGGCGCCAATAACAAAGCCAGGGTGTTGATAAACTTGACACATTAACAAGGCCAAAAAAATGACCAGAGCTCAATGTCATTCCGTGAGGTGGGGCCCCCATAATAGTCCAGACTTTATCCTCGACTGGGTGCAGTCCATCACTGTCCGCGCAGCATCTGAGGTATGTTACTGGCTTGGCATGGAAAACACATTTACTCTGCTTCAATCGGACGCCCACATGGGCACAATGGTGGAATACTTCCTGGAGATTCGCCATGTGTTCCTGCTCCGTGGAACCAATGTTGAGAACATCATCCCAGGAGATGTCCACAATTGGCATGCCCTTTAAGATGTTTCCATCACTCTCTGAAATATCATGGGGGCTGATGAAACCCCAAGTGGAAAGCAGGCATATTTAAACAATCCTCGATCTGCTCATAGTGGCTACTTTTCTAGCCTTCGGGTTGAGCTCCACCTGCAGGTACACGTGGCTCATGTCTAACTCTGTAAATGTACTGTCCCAACAAACTGAGCATAGAGGTTCTCGACCTGGGGCATTGGGTAGCCATCCAATCGCCATGCCCTGTTTGAAGTCCCCACACAGATAGTTGGTGTTATCAGGTTTCATCATGGGCACCTCAGGCGCAGCCCATTCTGCAAACTGTACTGGTCGTATGATCCTCAGATCTTGTAGGCGTTGCAGCTGTGCATCGTTTTGGAAGTAGTACATTTGGGATAGGCCTCGCTCAGAGGTACCTGGGATGAGCAGAAGATCCACATAGATATGGGCTCTGGCACCTTTTGCCCACCTCAGACCTTCCTGGAAACCCTCCGACTATTTATTCAATACATTGAAACAATTTCCAGAGGCCATTCAGGAGATCCAATACCAATTAAATCTAAGGACTTTCAATCAGTCTCTTGCTGGTAAATTTGGACCCTATGGACATAGGTCACTGGCATCATGATGGTCCCCACGATTTTCAATTTTTCCCCTGTATATGTAGCCAAACGCGCTTTGGTATCCCGCAAGGCCAGCGGCATAATCTCCGTACTAAAGCATTGAAACGTGCGGAGTGCTACAATGGAGACCGCGGCCCCTGTGTCCATTTCCATCAGCATTGGATGTCCATTGACCGGTATGGTGATGTGGATTGGTGCAACATTTGGAACTGAGACACAGTTTAATAACAGCAAACCTTCATCCTCTTTCGGGTCGTATTCTCCAGAGTCCTTTGACCAGAAAGTTGGCAACGCAGCCGGCTCAGACCGTCACCCTCGGGTGAAGGTTCCACTGGGCATTGGGAGGCCCGACTCCACCCCGAACTTACCTTGGGAGCTGCTTTTCAGGAAGGAATCTGCCCATACCAGTGCCACCCTTTGTCCTGGGAAAGTCTGAAAAGGGCAGCCCAAACTATGCACACCATAATCAACAGATCTCTGCAGTTCCTGGACAACCTTCTCAGCATTTGCGCGAAAGAGGGAAAGCTCAATGGTTTTCTTTAAATCCAGCATAGTTTCGACTAACAGCTTCTGTTGAGTGGCTGAACTATTAACACCCCGCAACACAACATTTCTGAGAGAGATGGCCCAAACTTGCAATGCTCAACAAGCGCCGTAAATGAGTTAAAAGGTCCATAACTGACTCATCAGGGGAACGTATCGCCATGTTAAACCGGTACCTTTGCATGATCAGAGGCAGCTTGGGGGCGTAGTGGTCTGAAACCATTGCCATTAGTTCATCGAATAATCTAGAATCTGGTGCAACCGATAGGTCAAACCCTTGATGATCCCAAATGTCCGGACCCCACAGGTGGTCATAAGGAAAACTTTGTCGGTCTTCCCAAAATATTCTGTTAGCTTGGAAGAAGAATCGCATGTGCTCTGCATACTGATTCCAATCCCCCAGCTCTGCATCGAAGGATCCAATTTACCGAAAAACAGAACTTCAAATTATATGATGTACCGCACCCGACAGGACCTTGCGGTGGATAGGCAAATCGACGGGCGAGTCCGGAGTTTCCCTAAATCCTTGGTGCCAATATAATAACTCATAAGGAAGCTGTCGCTAACAAATCATAGAATTTACAGTGCAGAAGGAGGCCATTTGGCCCATCGAGTTGGCACCGTCCCTTGGAAAGAGCACCCGGATTAAGCCCAGACCTCCACCCCTGTAACCCCACCCAAACTTCTCAGACATTAGGGGCAATTTAGCCTGGCCAATCCACCTAACCTACACATCTCTGGACTGTGGGAGGAAGCTGGAGCACCCGGAAGAAACTTGCTAAAATCTAAGTCCATTATATCCGTTTTCCATTGTCATCAAGCTCTATCACTTTTTTGAAGAGCTCCCATTTATTTATTAGGTAAGATATCCTGCCACAAGGGAAGAGCTGGCCCAGAAATTATTGACTGGATGATATTGTTCTTATCCTGTAAACATTTACAGTTCTGTGCTTCATAAATCTGTACTTGACTCCCTCTTAGCATGCCATAACTTAGGTGTTTCATTAACCATTCTATAGAACGTCTCCTCATACTTTAGCTACAATGAGTGTTAGGCTCATTGCCTGTAATTTCCCACAGTGTCCCTGTGCGCACTTTTAAAGATTTACTACCTATGTTCTAATCCTCGAGCAGTAAATCCATTTCTTGTAGTTTCCTAATCTGTGGGAAGGACATTATTGATTTAATTGGTCCTTTCTTCAAATCCCCTTGCACAAAGTGCTTAGTCTTCATCTTCCCAGACCATGATTGACTGCCATTATTTGAAATGTTCAACTCTTTAAGTATCTCCCCCCCCTCCCCCCCCCCCTCCACCAACTCGACTAACATCCCATCAAAATTAAACTTTCATGCTGGCAGACTCTCCTGGTCTTGCCTATGAATACATGAAAGAACATTTGCTATTCATCACTTGATATCACTGTCCGGCTTTAGATCTATCAGTAGTCATGAATCCTGGTAGTTCATCATTGTACAATGAAAACAAGCTGATACCTTCCTTAGCATGTGTTTAATAACCCAGGTATTAATTTAACAAAGTCACCAACATTTTATTGTATTTTATAGATTTTCAAATACTTTTTTTCCCACTAAGGTTATGTACTAATTTTCCCTAAATGGCTCAATCAGTTCAATCTGGAGGCACCTGAACCATAAAGATCTGGGATATAACAGATCTGATCCTCATTATATGCTGAGTTAGATAGTCTCATCAAGTTTAACAGTAGGCACACTCCAATTGGAATAGACAGTGGGGAGGGAAATTATCATGGTCTGTCTCCTTTTTAATATATTCCATGGGTGGCACAGGAGCACAGTGGTTAGCACAGTTGCTTCACAGCTCCAGGGTCCCAGGTTTGATTCCCGGCTTGGGTCACTGTCTGTGCAGAGTCTGCACGTTCTCTCCGTGTCTGCGTGGGTTTCCTCCGGGTGTGCCGGTTTCCTTAAAAGATGTGCAGGCTAGGTGGATTGGCCACGCTAAATTGCCCTTAATGTCCAAAAAGGCTAGGTGGGGTTACTGGGTTATGGAGATAGGAGGTGTGGAGTGCTCTTTCCAAGGGTTGGTGGACTCGATGGGCCGAATGGCCTCCTTCTGCAGTGTAAATTATATATCTATGTCTTTATCTATGTCTCCCGAATGTGCTCCAGGATCCTCTTTCTGGGATTGTGTGCATAGCAAGTGAGAACAGAATTAGGCATAGGTGTGGGTGTCAATACAGGTAGACGTTCTGCCACCTCTCACTGGCATAGTATACTGTCATGGTGGCGTTTGTCAGGTCCAAGTAGGTGACTGGTGAACTGTGATTTGTTCTATCTGACGGCAGCATAAAAACCCATCACATTTCATCCACTCTTCGGTTCCGAAGAGAGTCATATTGGACTGAAAATGTTAACTCTTTTTTTCTTTCCAGGGATGCTGCCAGGCCTGCTGAGGTTTTCCAGCCCTTTATGTTTTTACTGTTGAAGGAAGTAGGGTCTTCTTAGAAACGAGAAGGTTGAGCAACGATTTTGTAGAAGTGCTCAACATTGTGAGGGATCTAAACAGAGTAGCTGGAGAGAAACTGTTTCTATTGGTGGCAGGGTTGAGGACCAGACGACACAGATGTGATGTGATTGGCAGAAGACTCAAAGGTGACGTGAGGAAAATATTTTCTTCCTCACCGAGTGTTTAGGATCTGGAATGCTGTGTGAGAGTGCGGTGGAGGCAGATTCAATTATAGCTTTCAAATTACAATTGGTTAAGCACCTAAAGAGAAAATATTTAGAGGGAAAGGTTGCAGGAATGGGATTAGCTAAATTGCTCCTGCAGTTGTCCAGCATGCGCACAACAGATTAAAATGACCTCCTTTTGTGCTTCATCTATAGCTCAATAAGTCTTAAGTTTAATTCACAAACCTCAAGCAACCTGAATGAAAATTGCTTATTGTCACGAGTAGGCTTCAAATGAAGTTACTGTGAAAAGCCCCTAGTCGCCACATTCCGGCGCCTGTTCGGGGAGGCTGGTACGGTAATTGAACCCGCGCTGCTGGCCTTGGTCTGCTTTACAAGCCAGCTATTTAGCCCACTGTGCTAAACCAGCCCCAACCTGCTTCCAGTTGTTAGAGAAAAACATATTTATCAATAAACTAACTTTCTGCTGTTGTTCAATTAATGCACAATATTGAAGGCAATTGGTGTTTTTAGGGTCTTATTTGAATGACCTTAAGAAAATAGATCCCTGTAATATTAAATAGAAACATCTTTATGATGAACAGATTTTGAAATTAAAAGGTTAATTTCAATCCCAAGGTAATTTAGCCTTAAGTGTGGAACAATTTGTAAATAAGTTTTATAAAAACTGTAGAATCCGTAAAGGAATTCTCCAGAAGCAGATCCTTTAATGGCTTTATTTAATTTTCCTAAAAAGTGTTTCATAGTTGGGTTAGGGTTATAAATTTTTTTAAAGATCATTAAATTATACTGGAAAGGGGACAATCTATTTAGACTGCCAGTAATGTTTATGCTACTGTGTGTGGTAGAACAGATGTTATGAACGGTATTTTAAAAATATTTTTGAAGATCTTTCTGAATATGCAAGGATTAAAAACACAGATTAAACTAATTATTGGAGGATTGATCAAATTCATTGAAGTCATGATAAATATATTGTGCTTTGAAATGCCACAGACTGTGTGGATTTTGCACGTTCTCCCCGTGTGTGCGTGGGTTTCCTCCGGGTGCTCCGGTTTCCTCCCACAGTCCAAAGATAGGCAGGTTAAGTGGATTGGCCATGCTAACTTGCACCTTAGTGTCCAAAGATTGGGTGGGGTTACGGGGACAGGGTGGGGAATTGGGCCTGGCTAGGCTGTTCTTTTGGATGGTTAGTGCAGACTTCTGCACTGGGGGGATTCTATGATTCTATGATTCCATCAGTACTCATGTTCAGACCAGGCAATCCTGTCACTTCTTTAAATATCCAAAAGAATGGCTCTGAACTTCTGAACTCTGGAGGTACCCCAAACATGTGCTGGGGGTTCCCCCTAAAGTCCCCATGCAAAAGCTGCACAGCAATTGCCTGGGAAATTCAAACTTCCAATGGACTTTTACCCTGCAATGGAAACAATCTAAAACACCAATTTAAACTGGCGACTACGGATGGTTCTGACTCTCTTAGCAGAATAACTGCGCAGGAAAAGTTACAAAGACTAAAACCATTTCTAACTCCTGGGATACTGTACTACGGACTGCCTCCTCCCCACCACTCTCCACTGGACCCTGCCTGACCATTCCCAACAATCCCACTACCTTCCAGAACCCAAAACCCCCCCACCCTCTTGACTACTCCCCATTCCCCTGACTATCTCTGACACCCCCTCTTCTGATTCATCCTACCTATACTATCCGCATGCCCCTCCCCCTTCAACCCTGACTCATCCTACCCAATTATCTTATATACTTCCTGGCTTTCCCTGGCTTCTCGAAATGACATTTAAACATATCGACCATGAAATCTGCTGCTTTATGGCAGTTGATGCTGTAAAACAAGGGGGTATGGCTTCACTTCCCCCGATACTATTGTCCTGCACTAGAAGGACCCGTGAACCAAGTGAGCTGCACATCTCCCAACAGGCCTGGGACGGAAGTGCAGCTTCCGACCTGGGTAAGTAAAAAGGAGTGGGATTGGCAATCGGACAGTGATTCCCACTCATTAGACGTTCTGGTCCACGGTAGCCCAGGGAAGGAGAGAGGCCGACATTTTGGCCTTTGCCTCCCTGGTGGCCCGGAGATGGATTTTGTTGGGATGGAGGGACTCGGAGCCTCCAAATTGGGGTGTTTGGGTTAGTGACATGGCAGGGTTCCTTAGGTGAGAAAATTAAGTTTGCCTTAAGAAGTTCACTACAGGTGTTCGCTCGGAGGTGGCGGCCGTTCATCGACTTCTTCAAGGAAAATTGACTGTCAGCTGGGGGGTGTGGGTGGGGGTGCATGGAAGTGACGAATAAGTGTAGGGAATCTAATGTATGGGTTGTTAGGGTCTATGCTTGGGGGGGAGATTGGGAATGTTAATGGGCTTTTGTTTTGTGTGTTGGATCTTTTTGTTTAAAATGTTAAAATTATAAATGCCTTGATAAAATATTTAAAAAAAAAAGAAGTTCTGGTCCAATCTGTTCAATAACTTAATAAATGCTGAAAATATGACAGGTAAGCTAAATATTTACGAGTACTTTAAAACCAACAATTACATGTTTATAATTACATTCAGTTGAATAGTTGCAGCAGTTGTAAGTAGATGGAAATAAAATAAAAAGGCACTTAGCAGCTAATATTTCAATGCACTTACTCTACCAGAGAATGTGTGGTGAAGTAGGCCTTAAATTCACCAATTGCCGGCAGTCCCATATGATGGGGCATGGACAAAGGCGTAGTTGGTATGAGCTGCTGGCATTTGCAACAGCATGTCAGTGCAACGTCTGAGTTATGTCCTATTTGAAGAACCTCACAGTCGTTCTCCTTGTATAAAACTGAACAGCAGACTGAGAGCTGGAAGCATTGCAATGTTAGCTATTGACTGCATTCTGTGGTATCACAAAAATGGTGCAGTATCTTTGATCTGGTGAGCCCGAGGAGATGGAAACTTTACGATTTTAGAAGTCGAAATGACTCATTCTTGAAAACAGCTTGTTCATTAAAGAACTACAATTTTCATATGACTATACTGTCATCAAGGAATTTTGCTTTGAAGTACATTCTGATATTTATTCTCAAACAATATCTGAGCACTGTAATGGTACATAAATCTGTTGGTTGTGTCTGTGGTTTGGAAGTGTTATACACTTACAGCCTTAGTAGTGCCTTATAGAAGGGTCTGGTGAAGAAGGCATCTAACAGGTATTGGTGAATCAGAGCAAGACCCAGGATACGGCCACTGAACCTGAACCTGAAAAGAAAAGAATATTTCCAGTGAGAATTGAAATGAGTTTCACAAGTAACCTGTTAATTTGCAAATGATATATCAGCCACTTTTATCATTCACAATTTTCCAAATTCATCTAAATTAAAAAGCCATCTGTATTATTGATGATGTATCAAGTTAGCTCTTCAAATATGTTGGAACGGCATGATATAGGATTGTTCGCAATCAAAAATGTTATCCACAGAATAGAAGCCCACCGCTTTCTGCAGAAAGTGAGGAGGTTAATTAGCGGGATTTCTCACTCTGGTTATTCTTGGGACTGAGCAACGAATGGCATCTGAGGTGACCTGAAAGTTGGTTTGCTTTTCATCATCTTGGCCTGAGGTTGGCTGGGGTTGCAGATAAAAGACAACAACAACATGCACCCATATAGCACCGATAGAGTAATAAAATATCCCAAGTTGCATCAGAGGAGCATTATCAAATATGAGCCACATAAGGATACATGAGGATAGGAAACCAAAGACCCTCCCGGTCCTGTACTGTTGCTAAATTATTAGACTGCTGATCTGACATCCAGGATGAACAGAAATTTTCTCCAATTCAATATTGGGAAGACTGAAGAAATTGTCCCAAACCAAACTCTGTGCCACAGCTACCGACTCCATCGTCTCCATAGTAAGTGAGACTGACCAGACTGTTCACAGCCTCAGTGTCTTCACAGTGCCAGGGCCCCAGGTTCGAATCCCGGCTTGGGTCCCTGTCTGTATGGAGTCTGCACGTTCTCCCTGTGTCTGCGTGGGTTTCCTCCGGGTGCTCCGGTTTCCTCCCACAGTCCCGAAAGACATGCTGTTAGGTAATTTGGACATTCTGAATTCTCCTTAGTGTACCTGAACAGGCTCTGGAGTGTGGCAAGTAGGGGCTTTTCACAGTAACTTCATTGCAGTATTAATGTAAGCCTACATGTGACAATAAAGATTATTATTATATTTGACCCTGTAACTGCACCAACATTATGATCATTTATTTCCACCTCCATTATATCACCCAACTTTGTTCCTGTCTCAGCTAATGTGCAGCTGATATACTCAGTTATTTCTTTATTACGTTAGCCTCGCCAATGCAACGCACTCCTGACAGGCCTCCCACATTTTACCCTCTATAAACTATAGGCCATCCAAAGCTCGGTTGCTCATGTCCTTAGTCACACCAAGTCCTGTTAACCTATCAAGCCCGTGCATGCTGACCTAGGTTGGCTGCCGGTCAAACAAGGCATTGATTTTAAAATTTTCATCCTTGTTTTCAAATCCCTCCATGACCTCATTCCCCCATCTCTATAACCTTCTCCAACCCCTCAATCCGCTGAGATATATGAGCTCATCTGATCACAACCTTTTGAGCAGGCCTGATTTTAACTGCTCCATTGATGGCCAAGCATTCAGCTGCCTTGATCCCAAACTCTGAAATTCCTTCCTTGGCATCTCTGACTCTCTACCTCGCTTTCTTCCCTTCAGATGTTCCTTAAAACCTTAACCCTCTGGCCAAGTTTTTTGGCCATCTGTCCCAAGATAGCTTTATGTGGCTTGGTGTCTTATTTTACTTTATAACACCCCTGTGAATTTCCTTGGACTGTTTTATTATGTTAAAAGTGTTCTATGATACAAGCTACTTTTTTGATAATGGAGAATCGTACAGGAAGAGAGAGAGAGTTGGAAATGCAGAAAAATGTAGGGAAGGGAGATAAATGTTCAGGCCCAGGCAGTGGAAGGCATGTTTGTGAATGGTGGGGCAATTTAAATTGGGGATGTGCGAGAGGCCAGAATTGGTTGAGTGCAGAGATCTTGGAGAGTTGGAGGGCTGGATAAGGTTTTGGAAACATTGGAAGCCATGGAGAGATTTGAAAATAACTATGAGAATTTTAAAATCAAGACACTATTCATGAGGAGCCAATGTAAGTCAGAAAGCACAGGAGTGCTGTGTGAATGGGACTTTGTGTGAGTTAGAATACATGCCCAACAGTTTTAATGAGTTCATGCTTATGGAGGGTGGAAGATGGGATGCAACCAAGGACAACATTAGAATGGTCAAGCCTAGAGGTAACTAGGTGAAAGAGGGTGGGATGTTACATTGCTGCAAGTAGGGGCCTTGGTGATCTGGTACTTTTGTGTTTGGAAGCTTAACTCAGGGTGAAATTTGACTCCCTAATACTTTCTCTAAGAAATATAATGAATAGATGAAAATACAATAATGATCCCACTACTTTGCCATATTTCTGACGGATGTGAGCTCAGTGATCGGTTTCTTTTCACCTCTACCTCAGACAGAATTAACACAGTTTACGATTGCATCAATTACTTGAACTTGCCAGGTGATGGGACACAAGCTGACAGAGCTAGCTGCTTTGAGTAATGGATTATTTCAAAGAAAAATCCATCTGTTGGCTTTGATGAATATTCTGGCAAGTGTATTAATACGAGTATCCCTATAAAATTAGAAAAGTTCTTCAGCAAATTTTACCCTTCATGTTTGTGTCCTGGAGGATAAGGTTTAAAAAACCAATGAATGAATTTCATGTGCTAAATACACCGCATCATAATACACAAATTAATTTTAAAAAGTAAACTTGTCCATATGGAAGGTTCTCCAACAAAAATATAAGAAAATAAATGGAGCATATACTGGGAGTAAATGAATCATGAAAAAGTATACAACGCCTGTCTGCATAAGTCGAGAAAAAAGTAGCATAGAACTCAACGAAAACAGGAGCCACCAAAATAATACGAGCTCTCCAAAATATATCAGCGTTTGGTTGTGTGAATGGTAAACGCTGATACAGACTCATTGGGCCAAATGGCTTGCCTCCAAGTTGCAACTTCTGTGCATTTCTATGGGTTATGCAAGGCTGTGTAAACAGTAAGGCATCTAATCATAGAATAGAATTTACAGTGCAGAAGGAGGCCATTCGGCCCATCGAGTCTGCATCGGCTCTTGGAAATAGCACCCTACCCAAGGTCAACACCCTCACCCTATCCCCATAACCCAGTAACCCCACCCTAACGCTAAGGGCAATTTTGGACACTATGGGCAATTTATCATGGCCAATCCACCTAAACTGCACATCTTTGGACTGTGGGAGGAAACCGGAGCACCCGGAGGAAACCCACGCACACACGGGGAGGATGTGCAGACTCCGCACAGACAGTGACCCAAGCTGGAATCGAACCTGGGACCCTGGAGCTGTGAAGCCATTGTGCTATCCACAATGCTACCGTGCTGCCCCCGTAATAACACTATTTATACCATTAAACTGGCCTCATCTATTAACTCGTCAATTTATACCATGCTGGTAATGGGGGCATTGTTACAGCACATGGCTTTGGAAGAGGCAGGCAGAAACAAAAACCTCAGCTGGCTGAGAAAAGGACCAAATAAATCAGAGGCCAGTGAATTGTGCACCTTCTCAGCCCATTGTCTTACTTTGCAGGAAATGCGACAGGGACTGACATGCTAGAGTTGGGCTCCTAAGCCACACCAGGCGACTCTGAACTTAGAATTGACCACCAGGGTGCAAATCATCGTCTTATAAAGTAGTCATTTAAAGGAAAGGTGCTTACCTGATGTTTGCAATGAGAAATCATCATTGATTTGACTGTGCTAAGCTTCCTATCATAAACCCTATTGTGCCCCCAACACTGCAGATTCCAACATCATTATTAAGATTGCCAACCAGAATTCTTATTCACTGATCTATTCGCCAGGCTTTTTAGGATGGTGGGGTTTCCTTTACTACCATCCGAAAAGTTATCAGAGAACACATCCCCGATGATAACGCTTGTCCCACAGTGATTTCACACTCCACCAAATGTTAATTGGCTGGAGATGTGACTTCCACCCCTTACCTGGGAAGAAATCCCACCTCAGAGGCCTGCCACCAATTTGATTGGTCAGCAGCTCTCCAATTTGTTGCTGCTGCACCAGAGGCAACAGTGGTCAGGGTTTGGACTGCGTGTAGTCCTCAGAGGCTATGGCCCGGGAGCCCAAAACAGGTAAGTATTGAAGTCTCAGGGCAGGGAGTGTGGGGTGTTGGTAGAGAGACCAGGAGAGTAGCTGGTTAGGGAGCTGGTTAGTAGCTGGTTAGTAGCTGGTTAGGGAGCTGGTTAGGGAGCCCCCAAGCAAGTATCAGACCTTTTGAGGGCGCACCTGATGTTAAAAGGGGGCTGCTCATGGAGGCACCCCCCAACTTCCTGCTGGAGGCCTGAACACGGTTCATTTTTGGGTTTCCTCCTTCCCCCTTCCACCAGCCTGAAAATGAGGCTGGGCAGGAAATAGCTCTTAAGTGGCCAATAATTAGCCTCTTAAGCATTCCAATTGATGCAAGTGTAGACCTACACCTCGCCCGTCCTCATGTAAAATTACAGAAGTTAGGGTGGGCGGGAATCCAGCAACCCAGAGGGAAGGCTATCGGGGAGATTTTATACTCACCCCCCCGGACCCACTGTCAGGGGAACGAAAACTTCTGCTCATATAATCAATAGCAAATTATGTGACTGTTATTACAAGCTTTTTACAACCTGAAGTCACTATTCAAACTGTTCAAATGCGTGCGCTGTGGAGGACCTTATCATAAGCAAAAAGATGTGACTAATACTCTGACTTACCTTTCATTGCACTGTAAAGGTGGATTACTCCATTCATTTCAAAATATCGTTACTGTACTCCTGGAGCCGATTTAATGGAAGTGATTCTAAGTGTGGTAGCGAGCAGGAAATTCTGCACGCTTCCCGATGCCTGGCCTGGCGAGACCGTCACCATTATAAAATGTTAATTGGTGCACTTAACGATGCCCGATGGGATTCACACTGCAAATCATAGTTCGCCGGCTCGCCAGCCCCCCGCTAACCAGTAACAGCAACAATAAAACCGCTCCTGCACAGCCAACCCTACACAGCTCGCCACCACGAAGACCAGCCCCATGTTTGGTGAAGCCGACCTGGGTCGACTGTTGGACATGATGGAGACCTGACGGGATACCCTGTTCCCCCGAGGGTCAAGAAGGGTCAGCCACAGGCCAGACACTGCCGCCTGGGAGGTAGTGGCAGCGGGTCGTCAGCTTGGGGGGCATGACCAGTTGGACCAGCACCCAGTGTCGCAAGGTCAACGACCTCCACCGGGCCGCTCGGGTGAGTTCGCGCTGGAAACCCGACACCCCACATACTCTTCCCATCCCCCCAAGCCCCCTCCCACAACCCTCAAGTAACCACGTATGTGGCTAACGATGTTCCCTCTGTGTCCCCGCAGGACAAGTTGGCCAACAACCGATGGGAGGAGGCCCAGATGGGTGGTGGGGTGCAGGACATCAGAGTCCTCACTCCCTACGAGGAACAGGCCCTGGAGGTTACGGGAGTGGTCAAGGACAGATCGGTAACCAATGTGGAGGTTAGCGCATGGCGCAGAGATGAAGATCCACTGGCCCAACCCAGGCGAACTGTCAAACATGAGTTGTTATTGCCATATAGGCTGACCCATCCCTCCCACTGACCACGGGTGGGATTCTCTCAGGCCACGCCAGGCTGGAGAATCGCCGGGCCGGGCGCGAATCACACGACGCCACCCCGACGCCGGTCCGCCGATTCTCCGGTGAGTGGAGAATCGGCACCATCGGCGCCGGCGCAGTCGACGTGGCGCCAGTCAGGGTCCGGTCGATGCAGCCCCCCGGCGATTCTCCGCCCAGGATCGGCCGAGTGGCTGCAAACAAAATCCACCGGCGCCGTCCACGTGTGGTCTTACCCAGCGGGACATTGGCGTACATCCTTTCAGGGCGGCCTGGGGGGGGGGGTGGGGGGGGGGGGGGGGGCTCCGCCAGGCCACAGCGGAGCCTCCCCCTCTCGGGGCCTACCGATTGGCGGGCTGACCACTCCGGCTGGGGGCCTCTTTTGCTCCGCGCCGGCTCCTGTAGCCCCACGCCATGTTGCATCGGGGCCGGCGCGGAGAAGGAAACCACCATGCATGCGCGCAACTGCGCCGGTCGCAGCATGCATGCGCAGACCTGCGGCGCCCATTTGATGCCAGTATCGGCAGCTGGAGCGGCGTGGGTTGCTCCAGTGCCGGGCTGGCCTCCTACAGGGCTCGGAATAGCTGCTCCTGGGGGCCTGTTGGCGGCGTCGTAAAACGCAACGGCGTTCACAACGGCGCCAACACTTAGCCTCAGGATCAGAGAATCCCACCCCACATGTCAATTCTCTTGCAGGACCTGCAGCTGACAGTGCCGGCCCATGCAAGGTGATTCCAGTCCCCTGCCTCCCAAGATGATTCCCGTACCAGCCTCCCCGGACAGGCGCCGGAATGTGGCGACTAGGGCTTTTCACAGTAACTTCATTGAAGCCTACTCGTGACAATAAGCGATTTTCATTTTCATTTCAAGAGAACGCCTCAGAGGAGAGTTCCAAGGATGCAACCATAATAGTCGTGGCACAGCTGTAATCCCCACTCTCCACCAGCGCAGAGACACACACCTCGGTGGGCAACAGTAGCAGACAGGCTTCTGGGGCACAATCTGGTGAGCACCACAGAGTTGTAGGTGAACATCAGGGGGAGGCAGGAACACCCAGGCAAGACAGCAGTCAGAGATCTGCTGCACCCCAGGACCCAACTGGGTCCCAGACAGATGGTGAGCCTTGGGACCAGGTTCACCTGGAGCTGATGCAGATGATAGGCTGCGGCTGTGATATTCAGAAAGCAATGTCTGTGACCCTCCAGCAGGTCCACAGCCGATTGGAGGAGTGCCAGAGGGTATGGGCGCAGGTGATGGCAATGCGTGGCACCGAGGCCAACACTGCGAGGGTGGCGACCGCAGTAGAGAACCTGGTGCACAACATCAGCAGCATGGAGGTGTCCACGGTGTGGTGCAGTCGGTGAAGGCCGTGGCTGAGGACCTCGGTAAAATGTCTGACTCATTGGGGGACGTGCCCCTCCACCAGGCTGCCCTTGACGAGCGGCTGCGGGATGTGTCCCAGTCTCAGATGGGAATAGCCGAAGCGCTGCGGAGCTTGTTTCAGTCACAGAGTATGGCCCAATGAGGTGCTGCAGAGTATGGCCCAATGAGGTGCTGCAGAGTATGGCCCAATGAGGTGCTGCAGAGTATGGCCCAATGAGGTGCTGCAGAGTATACCCCAATGAGGTGCTGCAGAGTATGGCCCAATGAGGTGCTGCAGAGTATGGCCCAATGAGGTGCTGCAGAGTATGGCCCAATGAGGTGCTGCAGAGTATGGCCCAATGAGGTGCTGCAGAGTCTGGCCCAATGAGGTGCTGCAGAGTATGGCCCAATGAGGTGCTGCAGAGTATGGCCCCAATGAGGTGCTGCAGAGTATGGCCCAATGAGGTGCTGCAGAGTATGGCCCAATGAGGTGCTGCAGAGTATGGCCCCAATGAGGTGCTGCAGAGTATACCCCAATGAGGTGCTGCAGAGTCTGGCCCCAATGAGGTGCTGCAGAGTATGGCCCAATGAGGTGCTGCAGAGTATGGCCCAATGAGGTGCTGCAGAGTATGGCCCAATGAGGTGCTGCAGAGTATGGCCCAATGAGGTGCAGCAGAGTATGGCCCCAATGAGGTGCTGCAGAGTATGGCCCAATGAGGTGCTGCAGAGTATGGCCCAATGAGGTGCTGCAGAGTATGGCCCAATGAGGTGCTGCAGAGTATGGCCCAATGAGGTGCTGCAGAGTATGGCCCAATGAGGTGCTGCAGAGTATGGCCCAATGAGGTGCTGCAGAGTATGGCCCAATGAGGTGCTGCAGAGTATGGCCCAATGAGGTGCTGCAGAGTATGGCCCAATGAGGTGCTGCAGAGTCTGGCCCAATGAGGTGCTGCAGAGTAT
Organism: Scyliorhinus canicula; assembly: GCF_902713615.1. Taxonomy (NCBI): domain Eukaryota; kingdom Metazoa; phylum Chordata; class Chondrichthyes; order Carcharhiniformes; family Scyliorhinidae; genus Scyliorhinus; species Scyliorhinus canicula. The sequence continues at coordinate 148,577,361 of NC_052150.1, forward strand.
GGCCCAATGAGGTGCTGCAGAGTATGGCCCAATGAGGTGCTGCAGAGTCTGGCCCAATGAGGTGCTGCAGAGTATGGCCCAATGAGGTGCTGCAGAGTATGGCCCCAATGAGGTGCTGCAGAGTCTGGCCCAATGAGGTGCTGCAGAGTATGGCCCAATGAGGTGCTGCAGAGTATGGCCCAATGAGGTGCTGCAGAGTATGGCCCAATGAGGTGCTGCAGAGTATGGCCCAATGAGGTGCAGCAGAGTATGGCCCCAATGAGGTGCTGCAGAGTATACCCCAATGAGGTGCTGCAGAGTATGGCCCAATGAGGTGCTGCAGAGTATGGCCCAATGAGGTGCTGCAGAGTATGGCCCCAATGAGGTGCTGCAGAGTATGGCCCAATGAGGTGCTGCAGAGTATGGCCCAATGAGGTGCTGCAGAGTATGGCCCAATGAGGTGCTGCAGAGTATGGCCCAATGAGGTGCTGCAGAGTATGGCCCAATGAGGTGCTGCAGAGTATGGCCCAATGAGGTGCTGCAGAGTATGGCCCCAATGAGGTGCTGCAGAGTATGGCCCAATGAGGTGCTGCAGAGTATGGCCCAATGAGGTGCTGCAGAGTCTGGCCCAATGAGGTGCTGCAGAGTATGGCCCAATGAGGTGCTGCAGAGTATGGCCCAATGAGGTGCTGCAGAGTATGGCCCAATGAGGTGCTGCAGAGTATGGCCCAATGAGGTGCTGCAGAATATGGCCCAATCACTGCGAAGCATCGCCGAGGGCATCGGCACTGCTGCCATCATTGGGGAGCCTCCAGGGCCGGCAGAATTAGGTGATGCAGGGGCTGCCAGGGCTCAAACCAGCTGCCCCTTCATCCAGGGCCCTATGTGTCCCGACCGGGATGAGTGGGCATTGGATGCCAACCCGGACCCAATCTACAGAGTGACGATGGTGGCCACCAGCTGCCCCGAGTTGCACCCCGCTGACAACGTAGCATCTCGCAGTCAGCACCCGGAACAGGGCGGCACTGTGGGGCATGAGCTGCCGGGGCCGTCTGGCCCTAAACCCCAGAGGATGCCCACCAGGGGCATCGCAGGCCACGGGATGAGGTAAGCAGCTAGCTGCCTCCACCTCTGATGTGCATCCTGGGGATACACTTAGACGCAGCGGTAAAGCGCGGAAGGCTATGCACGCCATGGATCACTGAGAGGGCACTGGGGGGGAAGGGGGAAGGGCATTAGTTAGGGGGTAAGGGGGGAGTGTGCGTTGGGAGGGAGGGGAAGGGGGCGGCACCATCGGGAGAGTGGGGCAGTGGTGGACACTCTGTGAAACACATTAAAATATCAGCACCTCAACCAATATGATGCCTCTGGCACTTTCGCCCGCTATGCTTGCTGAGCACCAATCTCATGCCCTCCGAGCTTGCATTCCCTCTCCGCTGCTGCCTGTCCTTCATTCACCGGCTGGTCCTGATGGTTCCCCCTATAGCCCGTCCCCCAGCCCTTCCTAGTCTGGTCACATATTCCTCCCCCTCCACCTCCAGCAGAGGGCACAGCAAACCACCACAAAGTGGGCGACCCTCTGGGGGGTGTACTGCAGTGCACCACCAGAGTGGTCGAGGCATCAGAACCACATTTTGAGCAGTCCGATGCACCGCTCAATGACAGACCGGGTAGCCTCATGGGCCTTATTGTACTGGGTCTCCCCATCGGCCACCAGCCTCTATACTGGAGTCATTAACCAGGTCCTCAGTGGTTACCCCTTATTCCCCAAGAGCTAATGGGCCATCATGGGGTGGTCCTCAAAGAGGCTGGGACATCCCAGGATGTAGTTGTCATGCACACTCCCCTGGGAAGGATGCATACATGTGCATGACTCTCATCTGGTGGTCACACACGAGTTGGATGTTCAGAGAGTGGAATATTTTCCTGTTGATGTAGGACATTGATCCAACGCCCTGGTGAACGCAAGTTGACCTGTGTGCCATCTATTACCCCCTGGACCTGGGGATTCCTGGCAATAGCAAACAATCCTGCTGCTCGGGAATCTTGAAGGGCCTGGTCCATGTCAACGTTTATATAGTTTTCTGCCCGGGCAAACAGGGCATTTGTGACTTCATAGATGCACTTGTGGTCTGTAGCTTGTGAGATGCCGCAAAGTCCCTTCTCGAACACTGGAATGATCCTGAGGGGTAGAAGCTCAGGGCTGTGGTGACCCTGATGGCCACTGGGAGAGGGGGGAGGGTATCCTCCTATTCCACGTTCTGCCATGGCACAGGTTCCACACCGTCCCCTTGGTGAAGCAAATCATCTTGTGGCACATGCTGTCCGTCACCTGTTTGAAAGACCAGCGATGTCTGTACATCTCGGACCATCGCTGGTCTCTCCCTCTGCATCCCTCCTTGTACTGATGGGTGGCCGAGTCCTCAAGGTGTGGGGTATCCCTCCCTGTACTGATGGGCGGCCGAATCCTCAGAGTGTGGGGTAGTGCCCAGCACATGGGAACCACCTCAAGTCTCTGTTGACGCTGCTGCCGCCACTTCTCTGGCATCTGGCCGCTTGGCCTGCCAGCAGTACCATGAGGGCAAGTTCCTTGGGGTGCAAAACATTGCCCATACTGTTCAATATCTGTACGGAATTGGGAGAGGGTGAGAGTCTGACACCCAGCGGTGTCTTCCACCCACCCTCCAGCCGCGGTAATGTCCCCGGTGCAGGGGCCCAGTCCCTAGGTGTTCAGATATTGGCTGCGTCCATGGTGTTGCTCACTGCAATGTCCAGGCATCACAGTCCAATCGGAATGCTAGGCAATTACTCCCATATGTTACATGGCACGGCTAACCACTGGGATCCACCTGGGAAATGCGAGTTGCTCAATTAACTACCATTGCCTATTAGCAATAGCCTTCAGCCGTGCTGCCAGAGACCTCTGCAGTCAGTGGGAGTTATGAGTGGTTGAGGGGGCAGACAGACAGGGGCGCCCACCCCCCCACTCTGCACCCCCCACCCCCCAGACTCTTTCCCTGTGAGCGACGATGGCTATTCCTCTGCTCAGGTCTCTGCAGCAGCTCCTCTGCCAGTTTCACGTTTTCAAAAAGGAGTACTAATCGGTGCCCGTGTGACCACCTGCTGGGGAGGCCGTTAGATCACGGGGTGCCCTTAGATAGGGGTTGCTCCCGTTAATTGTATAGCGATTGGGCGTAAGTGGTGATTATTGGTTTCCCGCCACACTGAGGCGGGATCTGGATTTCGCCGGTTAGATCGCAAACAGATCGGCCCCCGAAGCGGTTCTCCTTTTTGGCCTCTCCCGTAAATTAACAACCGCATTGCGTTCTCGCTTAAGCACACGCGGCCATTAAATCATGCCCACAAAATAGTCTCAAAGCTATTCCCCAGAAATCAGGCGAGTATATTTTCCCATATTTGTATTATTCTGACATTCTGTGATCCCTTTTCACAAGTTTCCATAGTTAACTACATTACATAGTTTCCCCAATGTTTGCAAGGAATGGAAAAAGGTGGACAAAATGGAGTTGGATTCATTAACCTGCCCACCTTTTTCATTAAGGGTTCATTATTCATTAGCATTCTATGTTCCCTGCCCCTGAATTATGTGTTCAACCTATGTGATGTAATCACCGATGTACCTATAGGAAAAGGACCAAAGACATTTTTGACACCATGACTAATAGATGGTACACAATGATTCCAACACCACACACTAATCTTTTAATTATCCTTTCTTGGGGCACGGCAGAATGTGCGAAAGGCAGTGGATCAGCTTTGTACATGAATTTGAAATGAAGTACAAGGCCTAGAATGTGGATCATGGGGTCCAAGCAGAGGTTTTCCAAGGTTGTACTGCAAAGAAGCTTCAAAACAGAAATGAAAGCGGATTTTTAATGGTTCTACCAGTGGCAGAGAGCTTCAGAGGTAGTGATATCTCCCATAGTTGTGCGTGTCTGATCCACAGTACATCCACTTCTTCAGAAGAAGACGGAGAAAATCCAGCACAGAAGGAAGAGGTATCATTCTGCGATTCAAAAACTGAAGTGAAGGCAGCAGACAGCTTAGACAAAATAAAAGACCATGTGATAAGTCATGGGTTAGAGCTCCACTCACTAGTGCAGGAAGAGACTGCCTCAATCTCGAGACACCCTAATGTGACCCCTGGAACCCCCCAGCTCACCTTTAATGGGGTCATCGAGCCATCCCACACCCCACTTAGTAAAGGCAATCACCTTCAGGCCCACTGTCCGGTGCAGGCAAATTGCCACTCAGGCACCTTGGCACTGCCAACCTGGCACCCTGGCAGTATCACCTGGGCACCCTGGCAGTGACATGTGGGATCCAGATCATAACGTCTTGAGAGATCCTGTTAATAATGGCAATAATCTTTATTATTGTCACAAGTAGGCTTACATTAACACTGCAAAGAAGTTACTGTGAAAAGCCCCTAGTCGCCACATTCCGGCGCCTGTTTGGGTACACAGAGGGAGAATTCAGAATGTCCAATTTACTTAACAAGCACGTCTTTCGGGACTTGTGGGAGGAAACCGGAGCACCCGGAGGAAACCCACGCAGACACGGGGAGAACGTGGAGACTCCGCGCAGACATAGAGGCCTCTCGCGGGATTTACCGGCCATGTCTCACCCCGAGTCGGGTGCAGCGCTGCCATTAGATCGTGCCTTTTGACTTAGCAGCATTTTAACAGACACCTGGTTCCAAGCTGCACAATAACAGTAAATAACCATATTGGAATTTGGGGGTGGAGGTGAGGGGCAGTAATTCAGTGATGCTCCGCAAACTATGTTGATTCCTTCATGGAGGCAGTGGCAATGGAGACTACCTGAGTGGTGCTCTTCAATGATGTGAATGTGCTGCAGTGCTGCCTGCCCCCAGGGAATTAGTGTAAGTCTGGAAAGTGCTGTGATGTGTACACAAATCTCTCTGCTAAAATCGTGAGGAAGGATAGAAATGCAGGAATGGAGGTGGAGTGGTGGCACTGGTAGAAGAGAGAAGACATGCAGAAATGTGGGTTGATGGAGAAAGGAGTTAATATAGTGAAAGCTCAAAGACAAAATAGGGTTAGATCAGTATGAGTGTATCAAATATCATCACATTGTGGGAAGAAAATGGAACAGGAATCTGCGGTCTGATTCGACAGATGAGTTAAATTATTGCACTGGGAGATTATCCATTGGATTAGAGAGGGAATGAATGGGAGAAAGAGAATGGAAATTTATAGGGTGGGGGGCATGTAAAGTATAACGGGTAAGTAGCCCACTGTCTTCCTGCCCACCGCTGACCCCTTCCCCATAATATGGGAGAATGGGTAAGGTGCACAGTAGCATACCTATGCATAGACCTATCAAAAGCCTTAAGTGGCCAATTATTTTCCACTTAAAGCCCTCAATCACCCGCCACTTTCATAATATACTGGGCAGTGACAAGAGGGCAAGAGTGAGGGCACATCATTTTGGGGATGCCCTGTGCACAGTCGAGGCACCCCATGCCAAGATATTAACCCTCTTTTTTCTTCCCTGTCTGGCCTCCAAAACCCTCCTCCATCCCTGAAGACCCCTCCCTAGCCTGTTCCCTTTCTGCCATAAAGGCACCGATCCTACCGGGATCAAGATGCCATTCTTCTGTGGACAAGTTCTATCCTTCCCACCCCCCGCCACCTTCTGCCCCGCTGTTGCCAGACTTCTGAATGACCCTCTTATGGACTGAACTGATCTCTTCACACATCTTCTCTACTGAATAGTACTACGCTCCGAATACTTTACCCCGATGCCTGTGTCTATGTATTTATGCATGTGTATTTATGTATGTCCTACGTGAGACTTCCGGTGGCAGTGATGCAGCAATAAGCCACACATGTGGGAGCTCCCGTTTTAAAGAGATTTTTCGGCTCTTTTGAGAGCCCAAAACGGAAATTTTTCGACGTCTCCCGGTGGGGGAAGGTGTGCTGAACGATTTTCCCTGCAGTCCATGCCTCGAACTCGGAGTGGAAAGGTGGAAAAAACAGCAGCAGCTCCTCAGAAAAAACGGGGGAAGGGATCCAAGATGGCCACCGACAGAGCTCCAGAGGAGTGGAGACTCTGGGCCCAGAAACAACAAACTGATCTCCTGCGCTGCTTTAAAGAATTCAAGGATGAAGTACTGAGCTCTGCAGGAAACAAACAGAAGGCTGTCAGAGATTCAGTCCACCCAGGGTGCTGCCATCAAGAAGTTGCAGACGCAGGCCATTGAACGAGAGGAGGAGGCCGTGGTCCTCGTGAATAAGGTGGAGGGGCACGAAGCACTCCACAAGAAGTGGCAGGAACGCTTCGAGGAGCTGGATCACCGCATGAGGCGGAAAAACCTGCGGATCTTGGGCCTTGTGGAGGGGCTGGAGGGATCGGACCTGACAGCCTATGTGGCTGTAATGCTGGGTTCGCTAGTGGGGACCGGGTCTCTCCATCTGCCCCTGGAGCTGGAGGGAGCACACAGACACTGGCCAGGAGGCCGAAGGAGAATGAACCCCCGCGTGCGGTGCTGGTGAGGTTCCACCGGTTCAGTGATCGGGACTGCGTGCTGCGCTGGGCCAAGAAGGTGAAGAGCAGCAATTGGGAGAATGGGGTAGTGCGGATCTACCAGGACTGGAGTGCGGAGGTGGCTAAGCGGCGGTCCGGATTTAATCGGACGAAAGAGGTGCTTTATAGAAAAAAGATAAAGTTCGGAATGTTGCAGCCCGCGCGCCTGTGGGTAACTTATTTGGACCGGCACCATTATTTCGATTCCCCGGAGGAGGCGTGGGCCTTCGTGCGGACGGAGAAACTGGACTTGAACTAGGGGTTGGGGGTTGCGAGGTCGGCTGTAAGATATTAGTGCTGGATTCTGCTGTTGCTGTGTTCTCTTTTTCTTCTTGTTTTAGTACTTTTGCAATTTTGATATGGTTATTTACGGGGGGTTGTTCTGCTATGTTTTTGTTTTTGTGCTTGGGGCATTGTTTGGGTTTGGTGTATCTTGCGGGGAGGGTCGGGGGGGTATGTTGTATTCTATGTCGGAGTAGGGGTATGGAGGGGGGCTGATATTTGGGAGCTGCGTCAGAAGGGTGTGGTGGGGCAGGGCGAAAGGGCGGGCTTTCCTCTGGTTTCCCGCGCTGCGGGGCTGGGGGGCGGAGATGGTGACGGGGGAGGTGGGGCCTTAACTGGTTCTTCCCCGCGCTGGAGCGGTGCCAGAAGGAGGGATAGATTGGGGGATGATCCCACTTCGGGAGGGGTCGGGCTATTGGCGGGAGTTTCCGGGGTCAGCAGAAGTTAGCTGACCCACGGAAGTACAATGGAGGACGGTTCGCGGCTGGGAGGGTTCCTAGCCTGGGGGGGAAGGGAGGGGGGGAAAGGGGAATACCGGGTTGCTGCTGGTAGGGTCAAGAAGGAGCTGGTGGGGGCTGGGGGGACAGAGGTGAGGGGTTGTCGCTATGGGGACGGGGTCGAGCAGGGGATGCTGGCCTGGGGCGGGCAGTCGACGGGCTATGGCTAGCCGACGGGGGAGGGGGGCGGGCGCCCTCTGATCCGGTTGGTCACCTGGAATGTGAGAGGGTTGAATGGGCCGGTGAAGCGGTCAAGGGTACTGGCTCACCTGAAGGGGCTAAAGGCGGATGTGGCAATGCTTCAGGAGACCCACCTGAGGGTGGCCAACCAGGTCCGCCTGAGGAAGGGATGGGTGGGGCAGGTTTTCCACTCGGGGTTGGATGTGAGGAACCGGGGAGTGGCGATTCTGGTGGGGAAAAATGTGTTGTTTGAGGCATCGGAGGTGGTGGCGGATAAGGGGGGTAGGTATGTGATGGTCAGGGGCAGGCTACAAGGAGAGAAGGTGGTACTGGCTAGTGTGTATGCCCCAAATTGGGACGATGCGGGCTTTATGAGGCGTATGTTGGGACGGATCCCGGATCTGGAGGCGGGAGGTCTGATCATAGGGGGGGACTTTAATACGGTGTTGGATCCTTCACTGGATCGGTCCAGCTCTCGGACGGGTAGGAGGCCGGCGGCGGCCAAGGTACTGAGAGGGTTTATGGATCAGATGGGTGGAGTGGATCCATGGAGGTTTGTGAGGCCGAGGGCACGTGAGTACTCTTTCTTCTCCCACGTACATAGGGTCTACTCTCGGATAGATTTCTTCGTGGTGAGTAGGGGACTGATTCCGAGAGTGGAGGAGGCCGAGTATTCGGCCATTGCAATCTCTGACCACGCTCCGCATTGGATAGAGTTGGAGATGGGGGAGGTGCGAGACCAACGTCCATTGTGGCGGTTGGATGTGGGGTTGTTGGCGGAGGAGGAGGTGTGTAGGAGGGTCCGGGCAAGTATTGAGGGGTACCTTGAGGTGAATGATACGGGGGAGGTTCAGGTGGGGATGGTCTGGGAAGCCCTGAAGGCAGTAATTCGTGGGGAGCTGATATCCATCCGGGCACACAGGGAGAGGAGCGAGAGGAGTGAGAGGGATAGACTGGTGGGAAAGATGCTGGAGGTGGACAGGAAGTATGCAGAGGCACCAGAGGAGGGACTGTTGGGGGAGAGGCGCAGCCTGCAGGCTAAATTTGATTTGCTGACCACTAGAAAGGCTGAGGCACAGTGGAGGAAGGCACAAGGGGCAGTGTACGAACATGGTGAAAAGGCGAGTAGGATGCTGGCTCATCAGCTCCGTAAGCGGGATGCGGCTAAGGAGATTGCTGGAGTGAGAGACAAGAGTGGGAATGTGGTGCGGAAGGGGATAGAGGTGAATGAGGTCTTCAAGGACTTTTACGGGGAACTGTACCAGTCGGAGCCAACGGGGGAGAGGAGGGGAATGGAGAGGTTCCTTGACAGGCTTTCTTTCCCGAAGGTGCAGGAGGAGAAGGTGGAGGGGCTGGGTGCGCCAATTGAGCTGGAGGAGCTAGTTAAGGGGATCGGGCAGGTGCAGTCAGGGAAGGCACTGGGGCCGGATGGGTTCCCGGTGGAATTTTATAAAAAGTTTGTGGACCTAGTGGGCCCCTTGCTGGTGCGGACACTCAACGAAGCGTGGGAAGGGGGGACTTTGCCCCCGACGATGTCACGGGCGCTGATCTCGTTAATTTTAAAGAAGGACAAGGACCCCCAGCAGTGTGGGTCATACAGGCCCATATCTCTCCTCAACGTGGATGCTAAGGTGCTGGCAAAAATCCTGGCCACCAGGATAGAGGACTGTGTGCCAGGGGTTGTGCATGAGGACCAGGCAGGTTTTGTGAAGGGAAGGCAGCTGAACACGAATGTGCGGAGATTGCTGAATGTCATTATGATGCCGGCGATTGAGGGGGAGGCAGAGATAGTGGTGGCGCTGGATGCAGAGAAGGCCTTCGATAGAGTGGAGTGGGGGTACCTACGGGAGGTGTTGGGGAGGTTTGGATTTGGTGAAGGGTTCATTAGATGGGTAAGGCTGCTATATGAGGCCCCGATGGCGTGCGTGGCCACGAATAGGAGGAGGTCAGAGTACTTCCGGCTTTACCGAGGGACCAGGCAGGGTTGCCCCTTGTCCCCCTTGTTGTTTGCACTGGCAATCGAGCCGCTGGCGATGGCATTGAGAGATTCAGAGAGGTGGAGAGGCTTGGTGCGAGGTGGAGAGGAACATAGGGTGTCGTTGTATGCCAACGACCTGTTACTGTATGTGGCGGACCCGGTGGGAGGGATGCCGGGAGTGATGGAGTTACTAGCCGAGTTTGGGACCTTCTCAGGTTATAAATTAAACTTAGGCAAGAGCGAGGTGTTTGTGGTGCACCCTGGAGACCAGGAGGAAGGAATTGGTAGGCTCCCGCTTAGGCGGGCAGGGGAGAGCTTTAGGTACCTGGGGGTGCAAGTGGCCAGGGACTGGGGGACTCTCCACAAGCATAACTTTACCAGACTTGTAGATCAGATGGAGGAGGAGTTCAGGAGGTGGGACATGCTGCCATTGTCGTTGGCGGGGAGGGTGCAGTCCGTCAAAATGACAGTGCTTCCGAGGTTCTTGTTCCTTTTTCAGTGCCTGCCCATATTTATCCCCAGGGCCTTCTTTAGGAGAGTGACCGGCAGTATTCTGAGCTTTGTGTGGGCACATGGGACTCCGAGAGTGAGGAGGGTGTTCCTGGAGCGAGGAAGGGATAGAGGCGGGCTGGCGCTGCCCAACCTTCTGGGGTACTATTGGGCAGCCAATGTGTCAATGGTGCGTAAATGGGTGATGGAGGGGGGAGGGGCGGCGTGGAAAAGAATGGAGATGGCGTCATGTAGAGGTACAAGCCTGGGTGCCGTGGTAACGGCACCGTTGCCGCTCTCCCCCAAGAGGGTTACCACGAGTCCGGTGGTGGCGGCGACCCTAAGAATCTGGGGACAGTGGAGACGGCATCGGGGGGAAACAGGGGGCTCGATGGAGGCTCCACTGGGTGGCAACCATCGGTTCATCCCGGGGAACACGGATGGGGGATTCAGGGGATGGCAAAGGGCGGGCATCAGCAAATTGAGGGACCTGTTTATTGGCGGGAGGTTTGCGGGCCTGGGGGAACTGGAAGATAAATTTGGCCTTCCCCAGGGGAACATGTTCAGATACCTGCAGGTAAAGGCATTTGCTAGGCGACAGGTAGAGGGATTCCCTTTGCTGCCCTCGCAGGGGACGATGGACAGAGTGCTTTCGGGGGTGTGGGTAGGAGAGGGGAAGGTGTCTGACATCTATAAGGTAATGCAGGAGGTGGAGGAGTCGTCAGTGGAGGAGCTGAAGGCTAAATGGGAGGAGGAACTCGGGGAGCAGATAGAGGACGGGACTTGGGCGGAGGCCTTGGAGAGAGTCAACTCCTCCTCCTCATGTGCGAGGCTTAGTCTCATCCAATTTAAGGTGCTGCACCGGGCCCATATGTCCGGGACTAGGATGAGTAGGTTCTTTGGGGGTGAGGACAGGTGCACCAGATGTTCGGGGAGTCCTGCGAACCACGCCCATATGTTCTGGGCATGCCCAGCACTGGAAGAATTCTGGAAGGGGGTGGCGGGGATGGTGTCGAGGGTGGTTGGATCCAGGGTCAAACCAGGGTGGGGACTCACGATTTTTGGGGTTGGGGTGGAGCCGGGAGTGCAGGAGGCGAAAGAGGCCGGTGTCCTGGCCTTTGCGTCCCTAGTAGCCCGTCGAAGGATTCTGTTACAATGGAAGGATGCAAGGCCCCCAAGCGTGGAGACCTTGATCAGTGACATGGCGGGATTTATAAAATTGGAAAAGGTCAAATTTGCCCTGAGAGGATCAATACAAGGGTTCTATAAACGATGGCAGCCTTTTCTGGACTTCCTGGCTCAGAGATAGGTAACTGGGTCAATAGCAGCAGCAACCGGGGGGGGGGGGGGGGGGGGTGCATTATTGTAGTGTTTATTCTGTAACTTTATAGTGTGTTAATTTGCGTTGTTGTTAAAATGCTGGGTTGTTCATGGGGATGAGGCGAATGTATATGATTGTTAATATTATTGTTATTTTCGGTATTTTACTAAGGTATTTAAGATATTGTTGTATAAAATCAAAATTTCTCAATAAAAATTATTTAAAAAAAAAATGTATGTCCTACGTTTCTTTTTCATGTATGGATAGATCTGTATGGACTTAACGCAGAACAATACGTATCACTACCTCGGTACACGTGACAGTTAAGCAAATCAAAATCCAAATCCAAACCGTCTTGTAAAATCCATCCTCTAATATGTACACGACAGTGTCTACAAGAAGTATGATCATCAGTCCATAAGGGCGGAGTCACTGCTCGATCTGGTTATGAGTAATTTAATTGGTCTGGTGGATGATCTATATGTGGGTGAACCTCTTGGAAGCAGTTACCACAATGTGATAAACTTTAGAAAGAGAACAAGGCAGTACTGAAACTTGAACACAAAATTGGAATAGTGCAGATTTTGGAAAGATGATGTGGGAGCTATGGTGTGGTTGAAGGAAACACTGGCCCACAGGAGGCTGCAGAACAACAATGCTATGTTTTGAGCAAAAGAGATTTTTTTTTAAATAAATTTAAAGTACCCAATTAATTTTTCCAATTAAGGGGCAATTTAGCATGGCCAATCCACCGACCTTGCATATCTTTGGGCTGTGGGGGCGAAACCCACGCAAACACGGGGAGAATGTGCAAACTCCACACGGACAGTGACCCAGAGCCGGTATCGATCCTGGGACCTCGGCGCCACGAGACTGCAGTGCTACCACTGTGCCACCATGCTGCCCTGCAAAGGAGATTGTTAATCGACAGTGTATGTAAGTTTCACGAGAATTTTTTAAAAATGAATAATTTAAGGACTATTAATAGCTAACAATATAAGTTAAGGATTCTGTTAGCCCAAAGGAAGAGGCATATAAAGTTGCCAAAAAAGTAGTAAGCCTATGGATTTGGAGCATTTTAATTTTCAGCAAATGAGAACCAAGACATTGATAACGAAAGAGGATATACAATATGAAAGCAAACTGGAGACTGTAAAAGCTTCTATAGGCATGTAAAAAGGAACAAGTTCGTAAAGACAAATGTGGGCCCATTACAGGCAGATAATGGAGAATTTAGAATCAGCAATAAGGAAATGGCAGAGAAACAAAACAAACGTCTGTCTTCGTGGAGGAAGATACAAAAGAGTTGCCCTGAAAATTGGGGGCCGAGATTCTCTGGGGCCGCCTGCTAGCTGCGGCGTTCACAATGGTCCGCTGAATCCCATGTCAGGCCAAAACCTGTATTTATGCCGGGTGTCAGTGTGGTGATCCAACCACTGTATATATGTGTGCTTGCAGTAGGGGGATGTATGGCCGTCCCTGTAATACAGGTTTCTCCGGTAAGCCCCTGCCAGCTAGCTCCGCCCACAGGGAGCTTCACTGAGATACTATTCTACAGCTGCCGCCGGAGGAATAGCATCTCACAGCAATAAAGCCTCTCTTGTACTTCACTCGAGTCTTTGTGTACAATTGTTAGCGCCACAATTTATTGCTGTGTGATTTTCCGTACACCAAGGACATCAGGATCAAACCTGACCGTCTGCAGCTGGATCCATAGTCGCCCCACGCCAAGAAAGACTTTGTTCACTGGCTTGCAGTCTTTGAGGCCTACATCTCTTCAGCGGACCCTCCCCCGATGGAGGCTCAAAGACGACAGCTTCTTTACTCAAGACTCAGCTCCAGCGTCTTTCCGCTAATTCGAGATGCGCCTGACTACGCCAGGGCCATGGAACTGCTCAAGGAAAACAACGCACAGTCGACAAACACCCTGTTTGCGAGACATCTACTCTCTACTCGCGTCCATCAGCCGGGTGAGTCGATTGAGGACTTCTGGAGGGCCCTTATGCCTCTAGTACGAGACTGCGACTGCCGGGCCCTCACGGCATGGAATATTCAGACTTATTCATACGGGATGCCTTTGTTACGGGCATTGCATCGGACCCCATCTGGCAACGACTGCTGGAAGGGGCCGCTCTCGATCTCGTGGCTACAAAGACTCTGGCGCTATCAATGACGGCCGTCTCTCGTAGTGCGAGATCCTACCCCGCTAGCCACAAGGCCCACCCATCCTACCCCTCGTTCACCCCGCAAACAGACCCCCAGGCCCACCCGTCCTACCCTTTGTGGACCCCGCAACCGGCCCCCCCCAGCAGCCGCCCCCGTGCACTACGCCTGCGCTGCTCGCCGCACCGCGCACCCTGGGGGCTCCCGATGCTACTTCTGTGGTCAGCAGAAGCATCCCCAGCGCTGCCCGGCCCACACCGCGACCTACAAAGCTTGTGGCAAGAAACCAGTCACGGACGGTTGCCGCTATCGCGCCCGCATTCCCCCCTCGCCTCAGCTGATCGCACAATGGGCCCTGCCGTCCGCTGCCACCGATCCCACGTGCGATCAGTGGGCGCCGCCATCTTTCGCCGCCCCCGCCAAGTGCGCACCATGGCCGCTGCCATCTTCACCCTCCGCCTCCATGTGCGTTACATGGGCACCGCCATCTTGTCCCGCCCCCAGAACGTGCGCTCCATGGGCGCCGCCATTTTGTCCGCCGACATCTTCTCCCACACAGGTACTCCAGACGCCGCCATTTTGTCCTCCCTCGGGACGGGACCACTGGACTCGGGTCGCTGCCGCTACTCGTCGGACTCATCAGACTCAGTTGCCGATCGCCTGCTACTCGCCTCCGTTACGCTCGACCAGTCCCGTCCTCGCAACCTGGCACCCTCTTCCATGACGGTGCTCGTCAACGGCCACGTGACCTCCTGCCTCATCGACTCCAGGAGCACCGAGAGCTTCATTCACCCAGACACGGTAAGGCGCTACTTCCTTGCGGTCCATCCCGCCAACCGGCAGATCTCTCTCGCCTCCGGTTCCCACTCTGTCCCGATCTGGGGCTCCTGCCTGGTTAAACTTACTGTACAGGCCGTGGAATTCGACCGTTTCCACCTGTACATTCTCCCCAACCTCTGCGCGTCACTCTTACTAGGCCTGGACTTTCATGCAATCTCCAGAGCCTCACCCTCAAATTCGGTGTACCCCTACCTCCTCTCACCGTTTGCGGCCTCGCGACCCTCAAGGTCGAGCCTCCCTCCCTCTTTGCCAATCTGACTGCAGATTGCAAGCCCGTCGCCACCAGGAGCAGACGGTACAGTACCCAGGACAAGGCCTTTATCAGGTCCGAAGTCCAGCAGCTGCTTCGGGAGGGTATCATCGAGGCCAGCAACAGTCCCTGGAGAGCCCAGGTGGTAGCGGTTAAAACTGGGGAGAAGCACAGGATGGTCGTGGACTACAGCCAGACCATCAACCGGTACACACAGCTCGACGCGTACCCCCTCCCCCGCATATCTGATATGGTCAATCAGATTGCACAGTACTGGGTCTTCTCTACAATTGACCTGAAATCGGCCTACCACCAGCTCCCCATCCGTAAATCGGACCGTCCCTACACTGCCTTTGAGACGGACGGTCACCTGTACCAATTTCTTAGGGTTCCCTTTGGCGTCACAAACGTGATATCGGTATTTCAACGAGAAATGGACCGAATGGTTGACCGGTACGGACTGCGGGCCACGTTTCCGTACTTAGACAATGTCACCATCTGCGGCCATGACCAGCAGGACCATGACGCCAACCTTGCTAAATTCCTCCACACTGCATCCCTCCTTAACCTCACGTATAACAAGGAGAAATGTGTGTTCCGCACAGACCGCTTAGCCATCCTCGGCTACGTAGTCCAAAACGGACTCCTGGGGCCCGATCCCGACTGCATGCGCCCCCTCATGGAGCACCCCCTCCCCCACTGCCCCAAGGTTCTCAAACGCTGCCTGGGGTTATTTTCTTACTATGCCCAGTGGGCCCCACAATACGCGGACAAGGTCCGCCCACTAATCCAGTCCACAGATTTTCCCCTCACGGCCGAGGCACAACAGGCCTTCGCCCACATTCGATCTGACATAGCTAAGGCCGGGATGCACGCAGTAGACAAGACACTGCCCTTCCAAGTAGAGAACGACGCTTCAGATGTTGCCCTTGCCGCCACGCTGAATCAGGCAGGCAGACCTGTCGCATTCTTTTCCCGCACCATCCACTCCTCCGAAATTCAACACTCCTCTGTTGAAAAGGAGGCCCAGGCAATCGTTGAAGCGGTGCGGCACTGGAGGAATTACCTGGCCGGCAGGAGATTCACTCTCCTCACTGACCAACGGTCGGTAGCCTTCATGTTCAACAACATGCAGCGGGGCAAGATCAAAAATGACAAAATCTTGCGGTGGAGAATCGAGCTCTCCACCTATAACTATGAGATCTTGTATCGCCCCGGCAAGCTCAACGAGCCCCCAGACGCCCTCTCCTGAGGTACATGTGCCAGCGCACAAGTGAACCAGCTCTGTGCCTTGCTCCGTGCCTTGCACGAGAGCCTTTGCCACCTGGGGGTCAATGGTTTGTACCACCTAATCAAAGCCTGCAATCTGCCCTACTCCGTCGAGGAAGTACGGACAGTCACCAGAGACTGCCAGGTCTGTGCCAAATGCAAGCCGCACTTCTACCGGCCAGATTGCGCGCGCCTGGTGAAAGCGTCCCCCCCCCCTTTGAACGCCTCAGCGTGGATTTCAAAGGGCCCCTCCCCTCCACCGACCGCAACACCTACATCCTTAGTGTGGTTGATGAAGTTTCTAGGTTCCCCTTCGCCATCCCATGTCTGGATATGACGTCTGCCACCGTCATCAAGGCCCTGGATTCCATTTTCGTTCTGTTCGGTTTCCCCGACTACATCCACAGTGACAGGGGATCCTCATTCATGAGCGATGAGCTGCGTCAGTTCCTGCTCAGCAGGGGTATTGCCTCCAGCAGGACGACCAGCTACAACCCCGGGGAAACGGGCAGGTAGAGAGGGAGAACGGGACGGTATGGAGGGCCGTCCAGCTGGCCCTACGGTCCAGGAACCTCCCAACCGCTCGCTGGCAGCAGGTCCTCCCTGAAGTGCTCCATTCCATTCGGTCACTACTGTGCATCGCAACTAACAGTACACCCCATGAACATGTTTTTGCCTTCCCTAGGAAGTCTACATCTGGGGTGTCGCTCCCGACTTGGCTCACGACTCTGGGCCCAGTCCTTCTCCGTAGGCATGTCAGGCACCACAAGGCGGAACCCCTGGTGGACAAAGTACGCCTCCTCCACGCTAACCCCCAGTATGTCTACGTGGAGTTCCCCGACGGCCACCATGACACAGTCTCGCTCCGGGACCTGGCTCCCTCATGTGCCGATCCCACGCCCTTCCCCCCCCCCCCCCCCGCGCCACCCTTCTTTTCACCGGCGCCCCCGTATTCGTCCCCACCAGGTCTATCCCTCGTCCTCCTGCCCATACTGGAGGACACGGAAGATTCTGGCTCGCTCTCGGAGTCATCCCGCCACTGGCCAGCACCAACACCGCCAGCACCTGCACCGTCTCGCCAACACCGCCTGTGCCAACGTCACCACCACACCTACGCCGATCACAACGGAACGTTCGACCGCTGATTCGGCTCAACATGTGACCTGCTAACTGGATGGACTCTTGGTTATCTGTTGTTTGGACCTTTTGTACATAGATCACCTTTCGTATTATAGTTCCACGTCAGCCCCGCCGGACTCATTTTTTACAGGGGGTGAATGTGGTGATACAACCACTGTATATATGTGTGCTTGCAGTAGGAGGATGTATGGCCGTCCCTGTAATACAGGTTTCTCTGGTAAGCCCCTGCCGGCTAGCTCCGCCCACAGGGAGCTTGTGTATAAATATGCGCTAGCTTCACTGAGATACTATTCTTCAGCCGCCGCAGGAGGAATAGCATCTCACAGCAATAAAGCCTCTCTTGTACTTCACTCGAGTCTTTGTGTACAATTGTTAGCGCCACAGCCAGATCTGTCGCAGGTTTCCGGTGCGCCCTGCCAGCTATAACAGGTTTCCTGCCCTGTGCTGGCGGGAACATTCAAAGTGCTCATCAGCATTCATTTGAATTATATTATCGGGTTGAAAGCTCAATTCAAGTACCACCTGTATTACCGAACCCCCCCCCCCCCAGACGGGAGTCACATAGACGTGATTTTGCGTAAGTATTTAAAAATAGTTTACTGGCAGTTTACAGTCCGAGGGGTGGCAGGGTTTTGAGTACCTTCCCTACAATTACCTTCAGGGTGCCGAGAGTGTACTTCATCGGAGTAGGGGTCAGGGGGCTTCTGCTGGGCTGGAGAGGCTCAGGTCAGGGGTCTTTCCTGGGATGGAGGTTGTTTGGTTGCTTTATCCCACCTGAAACCTTTAAACTCTTTAACCAGTCAGTCACTATCCAAGTTTTCTCATAATAAAGCCTTAAATCCTTTAAAGTCAGTCAGTATAGGGAAATTAAAGTTCTTGCATAATAAAGTGAAAGTGTTCCCATCTGTACTCGTGGGCAGCACGGTAGCATTGTGGATAGCACAATTGCTTCACAGCTCCAGGGTCCCAAGTTCGATTCCGGCTTGGGTCACTGTCTGTGCGGAGTCTGCACATCCCCCCCGTGTGTGCGTGGGTTTTCTCTGGGTGTTCCAGTTTCCTCCTACAGTCCAAAGATGTGCAGGTTAGGTGGATTGGCCATGATAAATTGCTCTTAGTGTCCAAAATTTCCCTTAGTGTTGGGTGGGGTTACTGGGTTATGGGGATAGGGTTGAGGTGTTGACCTTGTGTAGGGTGCTCTTTCCAAGAGCCGGTGCAGACTCGATGGGCCAAATGGCCTCCTTCTGTACTGTAAATTCTATGATATCTATAATAGAACCTTCCATTTCTAGGAAGCACATGAGAACAATGAGGCAGCCTTTGTTTTAAACAAATGTGATTGGAAAACCACCAGTTCACCTGAGTCGATGGATACCTGCAGATCTATATAAATGTACCATCTGAATCTCTCCTTTGAAACTTCCTCGACTTGTCAATCAAAAAACTTTTAGCAGGCAACGATGTGTAAAATTGAATGTAAACAATGCAGATCAAAGCTTTTAGCCTTCTAGGTATATAAACAGTCTTCAAAACATTGAAGGGCAATAACACTGATTGTGAGAAAACACTTCAAAGATTTCAACCACATTAAAATGAGGGGGGCTGAAGGGGAAACTGTGGGGGGAGTGAGGCGGGCTGAAAGGGGTACTGAGAGGGGGACTCTTCCCAGCTATTTGGGTAGGAGGGGCCATGACAGCCATATGGGAGGGGGGGGCAACAGCATTCTGAGATTGAATGTCCTTTAAATATGGCTCTCCAATCTTAGAGGAGCTGGACCTGTGAGGGGGATTAGGTCCTACTCCTCTCAGTTCCAGCAAGAATCGTGGTGTGCCATGCAATGACACTGTAAACCCGATTGAGGGTAACATTTTTCTACGTGCCATTGCACATCCTGGTTGCTCCCAGAGCCACCGGGAATTGCTCTGGTTTTCCCATTCGTGGGAGCACTTGGACACTGAGCTGGAGAAATGTGCCCTGAGGATCTGAAAGAAATTACTATTAGTAAAGAAGTAATACTGGAGAAATTAATGAGGTTCGAAGTTGATAAATCCTCTGAATTTGATGACCTACATCCCGGAGTGTTGAAGGAGGTGGCTGGAGAGATAACAAATACATTGATGGTTATCTTCCAAAATTCTTCAGATTCTGGAATGGAGCCTGCAGATTAGAAGGTAAAAAATGTAACCCACCTACTTAAGAAAGGAAAGAGATAAACAGGGAACGTGAGAACTGTTAGCCTGATATCAGTTGTAGGAAAAATGCTGCAATCCATTGTGATTGATGTGATAACTGGAAAAAATTCATTGAACAGAGGTGACATGGATTTGTAAAAGGGAAATCATGTTTGTTAGGAAATACCTGTTGAAGATTTTTGAGGATATTACTTACAGGATAGATAAAGGAGAACTTGGATGTGATGTACTTGGATTTTCAGAAGGCTTTCGATGAGGTTCAAAACAACAGGTTAGAACATGTTGGGATTTGGGAAATAGACGAGCATGGATTGAGGGTTAATTAATGGATAGAAAACAGAGAGCAGGTATAAACGGATCCTTCTCAGGTTGGCAGGCTGTGACTCATGGGATACTGCAAGGAGCAGTGCTTGCGCCGCAGCCAATCACAATCTATATCGGTGATTTGAATGTGGGAATTAAATGTAATGTTCCAAGTTTGTTGTTGACACAAGATTTGGTGGGAATGTGAGTTGAGAAGGATGAAAAGTCTTCAAGGAGATTTAGACAGGCTCAGTCGGGATGACTTTGAGCACGCAATAGTTGTGCATGTGGTCGCGTACATGGGCAGAAAGTCCAGAGAGAATCGGGATACGGAAGAACCCTATTTTAATGCTTTAAGTACATTTCAACGTAGTTACCCAGGGTCTTATTCCAGCTCCTATGTTCCTAAAGATGCAATGAATAAATTATGAGGTTAGAAACCAATTAAAATCAAAGACGAGGGCCTATAATGTTTATAAGAATAAGCATGATGAGAAGAACAGGAAATTATTAAGTGGTTAGATGAAGAGAACTGAGAGGGAATATAAAGAAAACTTTTCAAAAAACATCAAAAGAGTTCGTAAATTATTTTACATTAGAAAGGGAATTGTTAAAAGCAACGCACAACCCCTGAAAGGAGATGATTGTCAATTTACAGACAGTGATCAAAAAGTGGCGGTGGGATGTGCTTTGCTTTGCTCTTTAATGAAATGAAGTATGTCAAAGAGGAGGTGAATCCTGAAGAAGCTGAGAGCAAGTTGAACAATACTTTGAAGATAAAAGGAAAACTCGCAATAAGTAAGGCTAAAAGAAGAAAAAGCATCAGGACCCAATGGGATACATTCTAGGATTATTAAAGAGGAATTACTGAGGTCATAAAATGATAACCCTAATTTTAATTCTGGCTGTGAAATGAGTGGGTGGGCATGTTGCTGTCAATTTTCCACTCAAATCTAGTAGGAAGAGATTGCTGCCTAGCAGGTGGGAGAATAATACTGGAGGAGATGGTTCACGGGACTGAACGAACCATCCCAGGCATTCAGGTAAGACACAGGGAGGGTATTTTAGAGGGCCTTGCGATCAGGGGCGGAGGGCAGTCCTGTCCGTGGAAAAGTAGTCAAAAACCGTTTTACATACATGTCCCTTTAGGTCTCTTCTACTCCCATCTCCTCTTCCCACTAGGTGAATCCACATCCCCATTCAGGCCCATGATTAAGATTGCAGTTGGGCACTGATGACTTGATCTGATCCAAGTTTGCATATTTAGAGAAAAACCCTACCAGTTTCGAGTGGGTGTTCTTTTCATAGAATTATTCATAGAATTTACAGTGCAGAAGGAGGCCATTCAGCCCATCGAGTCTGCACCGGCTCCTGGAAAGAGCACCCTACCCAAGGTTAACACCTCCACCCTATCCCCATAACCCAGTAACCCCACCCAACACTAAGGGCAATTTTGGACACTAAGGGTAATTTGTCATGTGCTCAGAAGAGCATCTTAAAATTATAGGTTGCAGTAAGGGAGTGGGACATCATTGGGTGATTTTAACTGCCAATTTGCATGGTTTCTACTTGATCTGCAGGATCAAATCACTCCACCTTCTACAAATGTGTACCCGAGGACTGGAGAGTAGATAATGCAGTGCTCATTTTAAAAAAGAAAGTCTAAGCTAATGCAGATAATTACAGCCCAGTTAGCTCAACATTTGTGAATAGGAAATTTTGGAGTTCCTAATTGATGATGAAGTTACTATGTATCTAGATGAAGGCAAAGTGGTCAGAAATGGTGAATGTTATGAGCTGAAAGACTACAGTGTTTTTTGTGTATTGTCTTTATTAAACTGAAGGTAACATGCTTTCCCCAGCCCTGTTCCCATGCCAGAGGTCACAAGCTAGATAGGACATGTAATAATAATCTTTATTAGTGTCACAAGTCGGCTTACATTAACACTGCAATGAAGTTACTGTGAAAATCCCCGCATCGCCACACTACGGCACCTGTACGGGTACACTGAAGGAGAATTCAGAATGTCCAATTCACCTAACAAGCACAACAACTTTCGGGAGGCGGAGGCATTTATCAAAGTTGAAAGCCTTGGAGTGGACTCAAGGGGCTTACATGGGACTTGGATGGTGGTTGGGACTGGTCTGTATGGGGACGTTGCAGTAGCAATTGTGAATGTACTTAACTTTTTGTTTTTGTTTCTGTCGTTCCCTTCTCCCTCTCTTTTATCTTGTTTGTACAGAGTTGGTGGTAATTGAAATTGTTGAAGTTTTGCTCGGGGGTGCTTTCCCCTTTATTCTATTATTTTTGTGTTAAGGGGTGCTTGAGGTTTGGAGGGAGTGTTTGGTTGGGGAGAAGGCAGAGGGGTGTTGGGCTGGGATGGTGGGGAAAGGCGGGGATGGGGGAGTTTTGGTTCTAGGTTGGGGTCTGGCTTTTGTCTTTGATTGTTTATTTGGGTATGGTGGGCTGTGGCTGGGGGCTACCTTGATAGCTGAGTGAGATTGGCTAGTGGGCGACAAGGTAGCACAGTGGTTAGAACTGTTGTTTCACAGCGCCAGGGTCCCAGTTTCGATTCCCGGTTTGGGTCACTGTCTGTGCCGAGTCTGCATGGTCTCCTTATGTCTGCGTGGGTTTCCTCCGGGTGCTCCGGTTTTCTCCCTCAAATCCCGAAAGACATGGGGCGCGATTCTCCGCAAATGCGGAGAGTCGTAAAGGCTGCAGTGAAACCAGCCGTGTTTCACGGCAGCCTCCGCGCCCCCTCCCGGGACCCGATTCACCCCCCCCGGTCGGGGCTAGCATCGCGGCCCCGTGAAGAACGGCATCGCGGACTTAGCGAACGTTCGCTAAGCCCGGCCGCCAAGACTCACGGCGGCTGACGCGCACAATGACGTCAGCCGCGCATGCGTGGATTGGACGGGTCCAACCCGTGCATGCGCGGATGACGTCATCGCGCATATGCGTCAAACCCACGCATGCGCGGTCCGTCATGCCCCTCAGCCGCCCCGCGGACTGATCCTGCGAGGCGGCAGAGGGACAAAGAGTGCACGGGTATCGGATCCGTTGCCCGTGATCGGTGCCCACCGATCGCGGGCCCATGCCACCCTTGGCACGGCCGTGGTGCGGCGGCCGTGCCAATCAGTGCCATGGTTGTGCAGAACGGCACTTTGCGGCCGTTTTCACGAATGGTGAGAGCAGGTGTGTTTAAATTCGTGAAAACGGCCGGAAAGGCCTGGGAACTCGGCCCATCGGATAGGGGAGAATCTCTGTTCGCCGTAAAAAAACGGCGAGCAGCGATTCGTGTCGGGGGGCGGCCGTGGGGTGGGGGGGGAGAATAGCGGGAGGTCGGAAAAAATGTTGGGAAGGCCCTCCCGCTATTCTCCAACCCGTCGTGGGGGGGCGGAGAATCGCGCCCATGCTTTTTAGGTGAATTGGACATTCTGAATTCTCCCTCAGTGTACCTGAACTGGCGCCGGAGTGTGGTGACACTAATAAAGATTATTATTAATAGTAAACAGGAGCGAGGTGGGGAAGGGCTGCGGCTTGCTGGACCTGTTTAGGAAGGTTTTGTTGAGCCTAAAGTGTGAATGGTGGGGGAATAGGGATGGAGGAGAGAGATATCAGTTCAAGAGGCAGTGGCTGGGGGATTTCTGGGATACGGGGAGGGGGGGGATAGAGTGCTGACAGTTACTAGGGGTAGGAATTTGTCCCATTTGTGGGTGGGGCAGGCAGCTATCCAGGGTGGGCTCTGGTTTCAGGGGTATGGTGAATGGAAAGGGTAAGCCTTCGCAGTGGAAATGGCTGACTTGAAGGGAAGGGGGGGGGGGGGGGAGGGTTTGAGAGTTCTCCAATTCATTTGGTTACGTGGAATATGCAGGGTTTGGGGGCCCGGTGAAACGCGCAAGAGTTTTCTCTCATTTAAGAAGTTTGAAAGCCGATGTGGTGCTTTTGCAGGAGTTCCAGATAGAGAAGGTGGTAGCGGACCAGGGCGGCAGGCATGTCATAGTTACGGGGACATTGGAGGGTAAGTCGGTGGTTTTAGTGAACTTGCATGCCCCAAATTGAGATGATGTGGAGTGCATGAAGAGGATACTGGTTGCGATACCTGATATGGATACGCACCAGTTGATATTAGGGAGAGATTTGAACTGCGTTTTGAGCCCCAAGTTGGATCGGTTTAAGCCGAAGTCACTGTCACCGTAGGTACTGGCAGGGTTCTGAAAGGAGATGGATGGGGCAGATCCATTGTGGTTTTTGCACCCTGGGCAGGCAGTTCTCCTTTTTCTCTCCGGTGCATAATGTATATTTGCGCATTGACTTCTTTGCGATGGGGAGAGCCCTGCTGTCAGGGGAGAGGAATGTGGAATATTCCGCGATAGTGATATCGGATCATGCTCCACACCTGGTGGGTGTGGTTTTGGAGATGATGCCAGCCCAGTTATCGATGTGGAGTTTGGATGTGGGGCTGTTAGCGGATTTGGAATTTTATGTCAAGGTGGGTCAGGTGGTTGATGAATATGTGCGGTTCAACGCAAATGGGGAGGTGTTGCTCTCGGTACTGTGGGAGGCCCTGAAGGCAGTGGTATGAGGGGAGATAATTGTGCACAAAGCACAGAAGGGTAGGAGACAAGAGAAGTGCGCCAGTGGTTGGTGAATGAGATCCTGGAGGTGGATGGCAGGAAGACCCCATGTCAGAGCTTCTGGCTAGTAGAAAGAAGTTGCAGATGCAATTTGATCTGCTATCCACTGACAAGGTGGTGCGGCAGTTTTGGTGCTCGATGTGGGTAGTCGACAAGTGGAGAAGGCCAGGAGGATTTTGTCTGGTCAGCTGATGCGATAGGCAGCCTCCGGGGAAAATGTACAGATTTGGGAGTTGGGTGGGAGGCTAGTTTTGGACCCGGATAAAGTTAATGTGGCATTTGAGGCATTTTATAAGAATCCTTATAGGTCGGAGCCGCTGTAGGAGGTCAGATTATGTTGATGTTTTTGGTGGGTTTGGGGCCTCAAGGTGGAGGAGGAGAATTGGGAAGGGATGGAGGGGCAATTGGGAGTGGAAGAGGTCAGAATAACAATTGGGCAAATGCAGACAGGTAAAGCGCCGGGGCCGGATGGGCTGCTGGTGGAGTTTTATAAAAGACTTGCTGATTGATTGGTGCTGCTGCTGGTAGAGATGTTTGAGAACTCAGTGGCTCGGGGGTCTCTTCCACAGACAATGATGCAGGCGTCAATCTCATTTCTGCTAAAGAAGGATAAGGACTCAGTGGAGTGTGGGTCATACTGCCCAATTTAATTATTAAATGTAGATGCCTAGATTTTAGCTAAGGTGTTAGCACTGAGGTTGGAAGGGGTCTCCCGCAGGTTATTGGGGAACACCAGATGGGGTTTGTGAAGGGTTAGCATTTATTGTCTAATGTGTGAGGTGACTTTTGAATGTGGTATTGTCCCCGGTGGAAGGAAGGGAGCAGGAGATCATTGTGGCATTGGATACTGAGAAGGCCTTTGCGAGGGTAGAATGGGGCTGTTTGTTCGCAGTGCTGGATTGGTTTGGGATAGGCCCTAAGTTATATATTTGGGGCGTTGATTAGGTTATTATATAAAGCGCCTAAGGTTAGTATTTGTACAAACAATGTGAGCTCAGGATATTTTCAGCTGCACAGGGGAACAAGGCAGGGCTGCCCTATGTCCCTCCCCCCCTCTTGTTCGCATTGGCAATTGAGCCATTGGCGATTGCCCTGAGGGCTTCGGATAGGTGGAGAGGGATAGTGGGGGAGGGGTCAAACACAGGGTGTCCTTGATCACTGATGATCTTCTTTTATGGGTAATGGATCTGATCCCCATAGTGGGTGATATTATGGCACAACTGGGGCTTTTTCGGGGTATAAATTGAATTGGAGAAAAGTGAGTGTTTTCCCGTAATTTAGGTACGGCGGGGGGTGGGGAGGAGAGGTCAATCTGGGGTGTTGCCGTTTTGCCTTACGGGTTCTAGTTTTAGATGTTTAGCAGTGCAGATGGCCCGGGATTGCGCCCAGTTTCAGAAATTGAATATGACGAGCCTGGTGAGTAGGGTAAAGTGGACCTACAGAGGTGGGACAACCTCCCTCTGTCCCCGGCTGGTAGAATTCAGTCCTGCCGCGTTTTCTGTTTCTATTTCAGTGTTTGCCATTTTCACCAAAATCCTTTTTCGGCAGAGTGGAGAGATTGATTTTGACGTTTATTTGGGTAGGAACAGTAAGAAGTCTTAGAACACCAGATTAAAGTCCAACAGGTTTCACCTGAGGAAGGAGCAGTGTTCCGAAAGCTAGTGATTCAAAACAAACCTGTTGGACTGTAACCTGGTGTTGTAAGACTTCTTACTGTGCTCACCCCAGTCCAATGCCGTCATCTCCACATCAGGATCAGGAAGACAGTGTTTCAGAGGAATCGGCAGTCGAGGGTTTGGCGTTGCCAAGTCTGATATATTGGGTGGCGAATGGTGAGAAGGTGCTGGGATGGTGTGGGGATCTGGAAGCTTTATGGGTGCTGATGGAGTCGGGCCTGTGTCGGGGGTCGGGCTAAGGGCATTGGGGGCGGCTTCACCACCTTTTACTCCCGGGAAGTACTCAAGGAATCCGGTGGTGGTCTCCACACTAAAGATATGGAGACAATTTCAGCAGCATTCCAAATTGGGGCCGATATCGAAGTTGGTGCCGGTTTGTGCGAACCACAGGTTCAAACCGGAGGGGGTTCCGGCCAAGTGAGAGGAGGAGTTGGGGTCCGAGCTGGAGGAGGGGGTGTGGAGTGAGATTCTGCGTAGGGTGAATGCAATGTCATCATGTGCGAGGTTAGGGCTGACACGGTTGAAGATGGTGAATCCAAATCCAAATGAACAGGTTATTTGAGGATGAGTGTGAACAGTGTGGGAGGGGTCTGGCTAACCACGTACACATGTCTGGTCCTGTCCTGAGCTCATGGAGTTCTGAGTCTCCTTCTTTGGCACCATGTTGTCAATCCCATAAATTGAACTGAAGCCTTGCTCCCTCGGGGCCATATTTGGGCTCCTGGACCTGCCAGACTGGAGCATGGTGGATGTTCTGATGTCCACCTCACTAATTACTCGAAGGCCGGTGCTGATGGGTCGGAGATCAGTTTCTCCACCCAGCGCCTCGGTATGGCTGGGGGTTAAGTTCACCGCGAGGAGCGCATTTGAAGGGTTCTACCAAAGATGGCAGCCATTTATTTTGTGCTTTAAAGAGCTGGGGCGAAATTCTCCCCTACCCGGCGGGGCGGGGGGTCCCGGCGTAGCGGGGTGTCGCCAACCACTCTGGCATCGGGCCTCCCCAAAGGTGCGGAATTCTCCGCACCTTTAGGGGCTAGGCCCGCGCCGGAGTGGCTCCCGCTTCGCCGACTGACGCTAACGGCCTTTGGCGCTATGCCGGCCGGCGTCGGGGCTGGCCGAAAGGCCTTCGCCGGTCGGCGCGAGGCCGCGCATGCGGCGGAGCGTCAGCGGCCGCTGATGTCACCACCGGCGCATGCGCGGTGGAGGGGTTCTCTTACACCTCCGCCATGGTGGAGGCCGTGGCGGCGGCATTAGAAAAAGAGTGCCCCCATGGCACTGGCCCGCCCACCGATCGGTGGGCCCCGGTCGCGGGCCAGGCCACCGTGGGGGCACCTCCCGGGATCCGATCGCCCCGCGCCCCCCCCCAGGACCCCGGGGGCCCACTTGCGCCGCCAATCCTGCCGGCACAGAGGTGGTTTAAACCACGTCGGCAGGAGAGGCCTGACAGCGGCGGGACTTCGGCCCATCACGGGCCGGAGAATCGCCGCAGGGGCACGCCGACCGGCGGGGTGTGATTCCCGCTCCCGCCGATTCCCGGGTGGCGGAGAATTCCGACCACGGTGGGGGCGGGATTTACGCCGGCCCCGGGCAATTCCCTGACCCTGCGGGGGGTGTCGGAGAATTCCGCCCCTGGTCACTGTTTGTTGTTAGGGAGTGGGTAGGGGGTGCGGAACATGGGGGAGCCGCTGGGATTTCCTTTTGTTTTCATGCGCAGGAGGGTTTCACAGGGAGATTTGTTATTACTTGTTATTGTGTTATTTATTGTGTATAAAATTCAAAACGTATGTGGGCGATTCTCCAATATGGAGCCCAAGGTATGGGCCTGGGTATGACCGATTCTGGACCCCTGGGACCGCGCCAACCTGCGCATGCGCGAGGGACTTCTTTAGCATGCCAGCCCCAACTCAACATGCGTCGTTGTTCAGGGGCTGGCCGCGCCAGAAAGTAGGCTGGGTGGGGAGAGGCCGGCTCGCCGATCGGTGGTCCCCGATCGCGGGCCAAACCCCATCGGAGGCCCTCCCAGGTGAAGGAGCCCCCACAGGCCATCCCCCCACCGTTCTCGCAGAGTTCCCGCTGGCAGCGACCAGGGATGAACGGCACCGGCGGGACTCTGTCGTAACCGTGCGGCCCGCGCTGCGCCAGACGCGCCGGCGCAAATGCCGCCGATTCTCCGCACATCGGAGAATCGCGCACCGGCATCAGGGCGTTGTGGCGCGGTTGGGGCAATTTTCCGGCCCGGATGAGTCGAGCGGCCGCGCGGTTTTTTAAAGACCTGAAGATAAATGCACCAATGAGACTTGTTTCAGGCAGCAGTGCTAGAAGTGTATCTCAGGGCCTGCTTGAATATTAACGTGTTGGGGTTTAAGCAGTAGGTTTAAAAAATAAAAAACAATTGTCTGTCTACTCTCCAGTTCAAGCTGAAATTGGGAACGCAGACATAGAAAATTACCTCTGTTGTTTTTGTAAAGCTCGCGTAAAATATTTTTAGAATTCTTTATGTATTTGCTATAGTTTTCTACACAGACTTCCTCTGGTGACCTAGCCCTGAATTGAGCATCAGATAATGGGACATTCTAAATTCTAGTCTCAATTCCAGTCTGGCTAATCATTCAGGCTCGGCTCCCCTTACTGACTAACGATTGTCAGCTTTTTGGCTGAGTTGGAACTGCCATTTTGGTACAGAGGGGGAGGGGCATAGACTGAATGGGCAGTATTAATTGAATACTTAATAAGTGCTTACCACTCCATTGGTGTGCTGTTGGTCATGCTTAGATCATGAAACAGGCAGCTTCTTTGGTGAGCTGTTGTGAAGACCCAGGCAAACGACCACGCGGAAGCAATGAGTGGAAAGAAACTCCTATTATATTACACCTATTCCCCGAAGGGTCTGCCGCGCCAGGCCCACATTTGGGCCGGGGTTTTTATGTCTCAGTGGCATCTGACTTAAGGGGACGTCTAGGCCCCTCTCATCCAGCGAGATCGTAGTCAGGTAAGGCCACAGGGGCTTGCAGATCCCTTGGGGTTATAACAGCTGCCATGGTTTTGTAGCTGGTGAAGAAGATGTTTTAACTTAAGGGCTAACCCCTTTAAAATTAAATGAAAATATAATATTGCTAAGTCCTTCAATGTACATCGCAATCTATATGTTATCTAGCTGCAATCTAATTGTGAGCTACTTTTAGAAAAGTGGTGTGGCTGAAAGCCATGTTCTAACAGTGAACGTATTGTGCTGCTTCTACAGCTGTTTCCATGTTGACAACAAAGAGTAACTGTTGAACACATTTAAGCACTCATATGCGCTTGTGTTGAAGTGCGATTCTTTCAGCAACAAACTGTTCGAGAGAAACCATCTCAATAGGTCTACAGTACGAGTCTAGTCATGCTAGTCAAACGTAAATACTTCATGTGCTCAGCATGGATTCCATGCCTCTCCAACATGCTGTCGGCATCTTCTACAATTTAAAAAGGCAGAATAATAAAACAAACAAAATAAACACAAAGATGCTGTGAAATTATGTTTTCGCTGTAAGTACAGTTGCAATTTAAGTCATATTTTGCAATTGCTTCCGAAATTACTACTGTTCTGCATTTTATTCCCATAGTGTCAGTTCTGGTCGACTATGGGCATGATTTACTAGCCTCGTCACACCCAACCTGGTGACAGGCTGAGTCTGTTGAATCTCGCAAGAGGCCTCTTGCAAGATTCATGACGCTGGGTGAGATCCAGATTAGCATATTTAAGTGAGCCATTTGGCTCATTTAAATATGTTTGCGCCGGGATCACCCATCGCCCGGGACCTAACGGCTGGGCCTGCGAGGCGTCGCCAGGGCGTCGTTTCGCACTGGTCCACACAAGTGTGGAACAGGCATAATGGCACCTGGGGGCGTCTCTCAGGCCAATAGAAACCCCCGGAGTGGTCAGACTCTAGGCAAGGTGGTACCCTGCCACTCCTGCTGACACACGAGCACATTGGCACACCAAGCCTGGCACCTTGGCTCTGCCACCCGGGCACAGGCTGACATGCGCACTGCCAAGGTGCCAGATTTCCCATGCCAAGGGACGGGCATGAGTGGTGGGGTGAGAGGGGGTTGAGGACCCAGTAAGAGGTAAGTTGGGAAAAGTGGAAGGGTCTGGAGGCAATGGTGGAGTAGGTGAGGGGTCAAAAGGTTGGGGTGGCCTTTAAAAAGGGCGCCCCGTTCTGTGAGTACACTTCTTGGAAAGACATGGAGACCTGGAAATGTTATACATACAACCTTGATGGGCTTGCCGAGGTCAAGAAAACCGTCAAAGTGCCTTTGCATAGGGGGTCTCAACACCCCGCCCAACGCGCCCAAAACCCACTCTGTGTTTGTTCCGTTAAATCGCGCCCTATATATGTGCCATGTAAATATTTACAACACTTCACAAAAGTATTTCAGGTATCCATTATGTTATTGGCATTATGTCATGCCAATATGATCTACAAACATTACAACTTCCTCTAAGAATGATAATTAAATGTTATTCAATGATGTGGAGGCGGTGTAGATGTGGGAACTACCTTTTCCTTGACTAGGTAGGCTAAAACCAATTATTTCTGACATTCCCACTGCCACCCTGATGAGATCAGCTTCCTCACCATGAAGTTTGGTTTATGACTCAGGCTTACACACTCAGAGCAGCTACTGTTGGGGAGTGAATATAACATTTGTGGGAATTAATGAAACCTAAAGTTATAACAGGAGATTTAGAAATCATAAACAGGGAAAAAATGTTATTGTCCCATCACTGGCTGTCATGTGTATAAAATATAAATAATTGCGACCATCAAAGTATTTATCAAAGGTTTGTCATTTTCTCCACACAAATGATCCCATTGATATTCTGTCGTATTACCATAACAAAATAAATCACTGCCCTACTCCCCCTTTTAAAGAACAGTGATTGGTTTATCGAATAATCATAGCAAGATGAATCTTTTCACCCAGTTATGCGCAGTTTGGCAGCTTAAAGTCAAATATGAAGATTGCAATTATCAGGGGACAACTCTCTCGCCAGACCTCCATCCATTCACCGTTGCCTGACAACTTTTGGCACGACTGATTCTGCCGATAACATCCAGTTTGATCTCTGTCAAAGATGTCCTAATACTGGAAAATAAAGTTACCGCCATGCACCTGCCACACAGAGCAGAATTGTTAATTTAACAATTGTCAATTAGAGGATTTTGAATACAGAACAGGCCCTCATCCTACAGTCTTGACTTATTGCCTTCACGTTTATAGCAAGCCACTGGGTATTTATTACCAGATACTATTTTACCCCAGATAACCTTTCAGAAAGTTCAAATATGTATGGAAAAGTCTTGAAATTATCCAATTTGAGAATGCAGGCTGCTACCCCTTCAGAAGCTCAATGTAGCCTTTGACATGGTCAATAACCAGGGGCTGGTTTAGCTCACTCGGCTAAATCACTGGCTTTTACAGCAGACCAAGCAGGCCAGCAGCACGGTTCGATTCCCGTACCAGCCTCCCTGGACAGGCGCCGGAATGTGGCGACTAGGGGCTTTTCATAGTAACTTCATTGAAGCCTACTCGTGACAATAAGCGATTTTCATTTTCATTTTCATAATCACATCCTCCTCCACTGTCCAGATCAGTAGTATGCACTTGTTTCGTTTCAATCTCAAATGGGTGGCACGGTAGCACACAGTGGTTAGCACTGCTGCCTCTCAACTCCAGGAACCCAAATTCAATTCCGACCTTGGGTGACAGTCTGTCTGGAGTTTGCACATTCTATCGTGTCTTCCCTGAGTTTCCTCCGGGTTCGCCGGTTTCCTCACACAGTCCAAAGGATTAGGTTAGGTGGGTTGGCCATGGAAAATTGCCCTATAGTGTCCAAAGATGTGCCGGTTGGGTGGTGTTAACGGGATAGGGCTGAGTGTGAGCCTACGTCGGGTGCTTTTTCAGAAGATCGGTGAAGACTCAATTGGCTGAACGGCCTCCTTCTACACTGTAGGGATTCTATAGTTCATATTCAATTAGAACCAAATCATCTCCAGTGATCATGTCTCTTCCCAGTCCCATATCATTACCTCTGGAGTTTCCTCAAAGGTGTATCCTTCAATCTCTCTTATTCCTTATCTCCATGTTGCCTCATGTGAACATTAATTTTAACATCCGTTTCTATTTTTAAACTTGACAGGTAAAATGAGGCAGGATGGATTTCATTGGTTGGATAAGTGCCTTCACAGTGTAGCCATCTGAGATGGCCATGTGCAAAGGACCATGAGAATTATGGCCAACCCAAGACTCAGACAGATACAGAGCTTCTGTGTATCTGAAACACAGGTAGCTATACCTGATTGAAACCCCCGCTCAGCAGAGACAGAGCCAGTTCTTTGGTCCAGCCACGTGAGATCAAGATAATGGCCTTATCCATCTGCACAGAGCCAGTCATCCTGAAGATAAGTATAGGTTATTCTAGCTGATAGGTGTAGTTTAACTTGTAGTATATTGCGCTTGCATGTCAAAGTAACCCTTGTGTGTAAATAAACCATCTTTGAACTTGAACAGACTAACTGGTTGTGTGGTCATTTGACCGATATATACGGGAAAGCCTTGTGGTTCAGTAAGAGGAACAGAAACACCCACACTATTGGTGACGCTGTTGTGACACAACATCATATCATAACAAGAGCCTCAGTATCATATTGGCGACTCTAAAAAGCAACATTATTGGTGACGCTGGTGGGATAATATTCCATTAAATTGGCAACAACAGTACAGCCTGTCCGCCAGGATTGTTCCTTCTGGCCCATAATGCTACTCTGTAAACTGCCCACCCGCAGACCTGCGATCTGTCTGAGTGAAAGGCACCTCCCCTCTTTCAACCACCATCTACTGACTGCCAAGTCTCCATCCCACTACTCGAATTCCTGCTCCCGCCCCCACTCCGCCCCCATTAGACCTCTCAGACAGTAATCTCTCCCTATCTTCCCAAATCTGCTCCTTCATTTTCTCCTTCTGATGCTGGCTTTCCCACCCGACAAGCAGTAGCTTGTCAATCAGGCTGGCTGTTGGGTAGGAAACCTGGAGAAAAGATTTGAAAGATGACACTTCTTGCCATCCATAGCTCCGCCCAAAAGCACCACATTTTGTAAGTATTGGAGCCCGGGGTCAGGGACTGCGTGTATGTTGGTAGGATCCAGCTATACCACCTCTTTCAATCTCTCCACTGCGTCTATCTTGTCATGATTCTTATGCAATATAAAAATAGAAAATTCTGGAAACACTGAGCAGCTCCCGCAGGTTCGGTCGAGAGAGAAACAAAGTTAATGTTTTGAGTCGAATATATCTCTTTAGACCTGTAGTTTTATTATGAAGAGTCACATTGGAAGGGCTCAATCTTGAGCCCACAATCTCTGCCCACAGGATCGGCAGCATGGACAGAAAATCTCATGAGAGGGCAGTACGGTGGCACAGTGGTTAGCATTGCTACCTCAGGGCGCCGAGGTCCCAGGTTCGATCCCAGCTCTGGGTCACTGACCGTGTGGATTTTGCACATTCTCCCCGTCTTTGCGTGGGTTTCATCCCACAACCCAAAGATGTGCAGGCTAGGTAGATTGGCCACGCTAAATTGCCCCTTAATTGTAAAAAAATGGATTGGACACTCTAAATTTAAAAAAAAAGAAAATCTCCTGAGAATTGGTAAACCCGTCCCTCATCGCCGATGTCATGAGATTCACAGCCACAAAGGGCACAAATCTAATTTCAATACATTTGAATGGATTTAAATGTTATTAGTGCCTCCCGCCGCCCCAAATGTTCCCCCCTCACTAAATAGTCACAGGTCAACTATGCAACAGTTTTTGACAGACAGGCATGGTCGAGCAGTGCCCTAGTACTGCCCTCTGGCATGTGTTCACACTGCCAGGGTAATAGTGTCAAATTGGCACTGTCAATCTGTGCTGGGGGCAGTGCCAGAACAGGGCCTAGTGGGAGCCCCATGTCGGGGGTGGGCGACCTTGATGTACGGTGTGAAGGGAGGGTCATCTATATTTCCACAGTGTTGGTGGGGGGTTCAATGCCGGTGAGGAGTGAACGGAACGCTGTTAAAAATTGGGGGGCGGAGGGTAACACCCCCGATACCTCTTTGATGGGGACTGGGTTAGATTACAGCTCTGGTTGATACGCCCTTTAAAGATGGCGCCCCGATCTTTTTGGAGCTGGTTGCGGGCTCTATGAGACTGCCCTACCAGGGTGACACCGTAAACCACGCCCATTCTGGTTTTTTTTTCTGTCTAACAGGCTTAAGGTTTGGCAAGAAAACTGGTCTGTGCAACTGAAGAGTTACAAGGCAGTATTCAGTGCGAGCCTGACACTGCCAAATTCTTGCAAGATTCCGCCCCATATGGTAACTCTGTTTCTCTCCACAGATCCTGCCAGACTGGCTGAGTATTTCGAGCACTCCCTGACATTCAGTTGTGTAAACTTTCCTCCAGTTAAACATTAAGTTGCTCTAAGCCATTGTCTTCAGCTGCTCCCTGCCACAAACTCTCTTCTCTTGCCATCCATTTTCTTCCTCTCTCCGGCCTCTGTCTCAGATTGAAGCCAACTGTTCGTAACCTCAACTATTTGACCTCAAGCCAAGCTTCTGATTCCACAGCCTCTCCATTACACAGGCTGCTTACTTCCACCTCTGTCACACCAACCATCCCTTTGTTAAAGCTGTACAGAAAACTGACAGGTGAAGGAAATGTAGAGCAAATAAACTGAGATATGTTATAGTTTCTGGCGGGAATGTTTCTAAGGTCTGGGCTGGAGGTTTGTCTCACACCATTGCCACTATTGCCTTTGCCACTAACACTCCATTATGCCCATCAGAAAGTTTGCTTCACTCTTGGTGAGTTGGACAATGTTATTTCCAACTCACTCCAGCCACACTCTAGTTTGACTTTCCCCTATTTGATGCTCTATTTACAGGCCAGTCTGAAAAATAAAATGGGAGCAACAAAGGTGCGTGAGCTCAAGGCTGAGGAAGAAACCATGTGATGAATAAATATTATGGGAAAGCAACTTGATAAGAAGGAAAAACCTGCCACGAACAATAATTGAAAACGCTGGGAATATGTCGCAGGTGTGTCAGGAACAAAATATAGATTTACATTTCAAATGGAATTCCTTCATCCGTGTTTCCAATTTGGAGTATCTCATCTGGCAATGTTTGCTTAATTTTCAGATAGCAATGTCTATTTTCATAACTGTCAACATTTATTCTAATGCTGGATCGAATGTTCATATATTTTGTATTTTGTTGCTGAAAAATTTAACTTACAAGTGTCATTTCAAGTTATTCTCAGGAGAAACTGGGCAATCGTAAATCAGGGTCTGGCCTAGACATAGAGACAATTTAGTCTGATGGCTGGGTACAGATAGAGTTTAGCTTTTTGGGAGGGTGTGACCAGTAGAAATGTGGTTCCAAAACAAAATGGAGGTGACAATTCTCAGAAGGCCTTAGTGAGATGGTAGAAAAGGCCTCTGTTTCTTTATATTGATCATGTCTAATACATGGCGGTCAGACCATCCTTTAAATTTCCAGGAAAATCTCCTGTTTATTTAAAGGAGACCTTCAATTATCTTAGAAAGTCAGCTTACATTCGCTGCCAGAGGACTGGGATTTTTGACATCTGTCATCTATTTCTAAACATTCTGAAAACTTGAATTGTAAGGACTGATGTTCCCACTCCACTGAATAATTACTTACAGGATTGAAAGGTTGAAGCTTTTATTTTCAGTTCCTTGATTAGAGTCACTGGTCAGACTACACTGGGATGGCGCTAACAGGGGTCATTTGACAAATGATGGCCAGTTATTTACTTTGAGTCTGAAGAGCACCTTCTGCCTTGCTCTATATTTGTGACTCTGGCTTTGTGAGTTGTTAAATTACAGCAGGATTTTGCTGATCATCACTAACAGGATGAAGCTATTTTATTCTGCAGTACCACATCCAACGGTGCGATCAAAGGTTTTGTGCATAGGTGACAATAGTTGTGACATCTGCCACACAACACCATTTTGTTCACTGATTTACCCGCTTTCACGTTTGAAAAGCCTTTTCTTCTTGTTGTTTTTCTTGCCTAATATTTTTTAAATCAAGAATCAGCCTTCTGATCCATGTCTGCATGCACTGCATCCAGTGCTTGAATGGTTCCCTTATATAACAACAACTTGGGGGCAATTCTCCCAAATGGAACCCAAGTGTTTGCGCCGTCGTGAATGCCGTTGCGTTTCATGACGGCGCGAAACGGCCATGGGGACAACCGATTCTGTCCCCCACAGGGGGCCAGCACGGTGCTGGAAGCGGTTCACACCAAATGGGCGCCGTGCCAACCCGCGCATGCACAGTTGGGGACTTCTTCAGCGTGCGGGCCCCGACTCAACATGGCAACGATGTTCAGGGGTCGGCCGCAGGAAAGTAGGCCGGGGGGGGAGGGGTGGGGGGGGGGAGAGGCCGGCCCGCAAGTTGGTGGGCTCCGATCGCGGGCCAGACCCCATCGGAGGTTCCCCCCGATACGGAGCCCCCCTCCTCCCCCCACAGGCCGCTCCCCGACCCTTTGCGCAGAGTTCCCGCCGGCAGCGACCAAGGGTGAACGGTGCCAGCGGGACTCTGTCGTATCCGCACGGCCGCTCGGCCCATCCAGGCCTCAGAATCAGCCACCTCGCCGATTCTAGCATCCCGCGGCCGGCGCTGTGTCAAACGCACCGGTGCAAATGGCGCTGATTCTTCGCACCTCGGAGAATCGCGCGCCGGCTTCGGGACGTCGTGGCGTGTTTGCGCCGATTCTCCGGCCCGGCGCGGGGCTTGGAGAATCGCCCCCCTTATGTCCATACAGCACATTTTCGGTATTAAAACATCACAAAGTGTTTTACAGGAGTGTTAACGGACATAAATGTGACACCAAGCCACAGAAGCAGGAGAGGGAGGTAGAAAGACAGAGAGGTTTTAGTGAAGGAATTCTGGAGTTTATGGCATGGCCACAGTGGGAGAGCAATCTGGGGTTTGCAAGAAGCCAGCAACAGTAGGAGCGCAGAGATCTCAGAAAGTTCAGCTGGGTGCACTACCCAAGGTGTGATCCATTCAGAGCAGTCTACAATTTGATCATGTTTTTCTTTGCCTATAATTCAATTGTCTTACCTATTTAGTTCAATATTCTATTCACTATGCCGATTGTTGCTCTATGATTCCTGGATTTTGTCCTTAGCTATTTCCAACCTATGATGAATGTTATCAGTAGCTGATATAATGGTACCTTACCTTTAATGCATTGGCCCTTTAAGACCGGGCTTGGAACCCTGGGGGACTCCGCCTCTGGCTCCACCCCCAGGAAACGGTATATAAGCTAAGGCTCACTCAGGCAACATGTGATGAGCACATTTCTCGGCTGCTGTACAGTTCTCAGATGATTAAAGCCTTTGAATCATCTATCTTCTCTCCTGTGTCGTGATTGAGGGTATCTCAATTTAATCATCTGACACATCAAGGTGGATAGCGCTCTAAAGCCGGAGAAACTCAACCTGGACGCTCGGTCTCCGGAAGCCCCGGAAATGTTTAAATATTGGCTGCGGTGTTTTGAGGACTATATTGACTCCTCAGCGACTGATGTCGACGGCGCTCGCAAACTGCGTTTACTACATGCCCGGGTGGGCCACTGACTCTCCTCCGAGATCGCGAATGCTACAAATTACGAAGCTGCGGTCGAGATACTCACAAAACGCTCCGTGAAGCCGATTAATGAGGTACACGCCCGGCATTTGCTCTCAATCTGCAGCCAGCGTTCCGGGGAAACTCTGGACGAGTACGTGGAGAGACTCACTGTGATCGCGATGAACTGCAACCATAAAGCAGTGACGGCAGAAACTCACATGAACTTGCATATTCGCGATGCCTTTGTGTCCGGTATCAGGTCCTCGTACATCCGGCAGCGGCTCCTAGAAGACGGGGCAAAGGATCTCCAAGGCATGGTAATGCTCGCCTCTTCTCTAGAAACGGCCCACCGTAACCTCCGTACGTACTCCGCGGACCTTGCAAACCCCTCTCGATCCCCTCCAGACCCGGCCACGCTACAGGCCTGCTCCGCACAGCGATCCGCTCACTCCGGGGGTTCCCCATGCTATTTATGTGGTCAAGGTCAGCACCCATGGCAACGTTGCCCAGCCCGCTCCGCGATCTGCAACGACTGTGGGAAGAAAGAGCACTTCGCTAAGGTCTGCCTGGCTGGCCCCAAAGGCCACAAACAAAATCCTCACAAGCTCCCGGTCTCACAGGCCCCGCAACGCGGCCGCGCGGCGGCCAGACACGCCCACTTCCGACGCGTCATCAACCTCGTGCGAGTCATGGGAGCGGCCATCTTGGCGGCAACCATCTTCGAACCCCGACACGTGCGACCGAAAGCGGCGGCCATTTTGTGAGTCCGACTTAACCGAGGACTCTGACTACCTGCATCTAGCAGCGATCACGCTCGATCAATCGCGGCAGTAGCTGATATAATGGTACCTTACCTTTAATGCATTGGCCCTTTAAGACCGGGCTTGGAACCCTGGGGGACTCCGCCTCTGGCTCCGCCCCCAGGAAACGGTATATAAGCTAAAGTTCACTGAGGCAACATGTGATGAGCACATTTCTCGGCTGCTGTACAGTTCTCAGATGATTAAAGCCTTTGAATCATCTATCTTCTCTCCTGTGTCGTGATTGAGGGTATCTCACAACCCACATATGGACTGTATGTCCATAGAATCGCTACAGTGCAGACAGAGGCCATTTGGCCCATCGGGTTTGCACCGACCCTCTGAAAGAGCACCCTACCTGGGCGCAATCACCCACCATATCCCCGTAAGGCCACTGAATCTGCACATCTTTGTGTTCCTTGTTACTCCCTGTTAAGTGTGTGGTGCTTTATATTTCTCTGCATTAAATATTAGCTGCCATTGAAATGCCCACATAGTTATTTTGTGCAACTCACTCTGTAATATGTGAGCTGCTTCCTCTGATTACATTCCCATGCACGTTAACTATCAGAAAATGTAATCCCATTGCATCAGCGTTTCCCACTCTAGGTCACTTGTGTAAATGAGGAAGAGTCGTGGTTCCAGAACCAACGCCTGGTATGTATTTCACTTAATTAGGCTAATTCATTTGTTTTAGTTCTTCCTTATTTCAATGGATGTAGTCTCTTTGATGTAATATGCCATGCTTATAGGGCGTGATCTAACCAAATTGGAATAGGGTCCCTTGACGAACGTGTTTAGCCGGGTGTTTACTGGCGCTGGCAGCATCGAGAAACACCATGCTATCTATCGGCACTCTGTTGCAATTCAGGGTCTCAGTGGGGACTCTCCACCAAGGCTGCACTTAGTCCCGTTTCCTCCTCTGAGGAGCTCCGCTCACTGGAACTTCTCAGTGCAGGAAGAGATCGGGACCCCATTTAAAAATGCCTGGAACGGGCTGCCAGAGGATGTGGTGGAAGCAGGCACATTAGCAACATTTAAGTGGCATCTGGATAGGTCCATGAATAGGGAGGAAATGGAGAGATACGGACCGAGTAAGGGCAGAAGGTTTTTTTTTTAGTTAGGGCATCATAATCGACACAGGCCTGGTGGGCCGAAGGGCCTGTTCCTGTGCTGTACTTTTCTTTGTTCTTTATTATCAAGGATGTAATAACAGGACACTTATAAAATATCAGTGGGATTAGACAAAGTCGACATGGGATTTATCAAAGGGAAATTATGTTTGACAAACCTACTCGAGTTTATTTGAGGGCATAACTAGCCAAATGGATATGGGCGAACCAGGTGATATGGGGCTGGAATCTCCATTTCTGAGGCTACGTGGCGGCTCCAACGGAGAATCCATGGTGCTCCACGACAGGAAAATTGGCACGAATCCCTCACTGATTCCGGTATCGGTGAGGGGTTAACACCGGCGTCGCGTGGGACACCCGTGGACCATGCAGAGAACGGCCGGTGAATTGGCGGGTCCTGGGCCACGCATGCGCAGGGCTGACAAGCTCCAGCTGTCACGCCTACACCAGCACCAATCGCGCTGGGAAACATGGTGCCGGCCGTGCTGGACCGCATACCCACACCCACCTCGACCCCACAGCCCACCCCCTGACCACTCCCCCACCAACCCCCCAGCCCTAGCAGAAGCCCCCCCGAGCAGCGGCCACACGTGTCATGCGCCATCGGGAACTCGGTCCACTGGGGAGGAGCACCACGGGTGGGCCAGCTGATGATGCACCAAATGCCTTGCGACTGCCTGCATCTCGATGACGCCGATTAGGAGAGGGCAGAGCATCGTGAACTGGCATCAAAATGGCGCCTGCCCTGATTCCGGTATCGGAAGCCATTCTCCGCCCAATCCCGATTTTGGCATTGGGCTATGGAGAATCCCATCCTTGAAAATTTGGATTTTCAGAAAGTTTTTTATTCAGTCCCACATAAGAGGTTAAAGTGCAAAATTAACGCGCATGGGATTGGGGGTAATATATTGGCATGGATTGAGAATTGGTTCGCAGACAGGAAGCAAAGAGTAGGAATAAATGGGTCTTTTTCGAAGTGGCAGACAGTGACGAGTGAGGTCCTGTAGGGATCCGTGCGCGGGCCCCAGTGATTCATGATATACGTCAATGATTTGGATGAGGGAACAAAAGTAATATTTCCAAGTTTGCTGATGATGCAAAACTTGGTGGGACAGTGAGTGGTGAGGAGGATGTTAAGAGACTTCAACCAGATTTAGACAAGTTCAGTGAGTGAGCAAACACATGGCTGATTCAGGATAAGGTGGATAAATGTGAAGTTATCTACTTTGGATGAAACTAGAATGCAGAGTCTTATTTAAATGGAGATAGATTGAGAAATGTTGATGTACAAAGGGACGTGGTTGTCCTAGTACATCAGTCAGTGAAAATAAGCATGCAGGTACAGCAACTACTTGGGAAGCCAATGGATTTTTTATTGATTGTCATGATAGGAGACATTGAG
This sequence comes from Scyliorhinus canicula, assembly GCF_902713615.1. NCBI lineage: Eukaryota > Metazoa > Chordata > Chondrichthyes > Carcharhiniformes > Scyliorhinidae > Scyliorhinus > Scyliorhinus canicula. The sequence goes on from NC_052150.1 coordinate 148,618,149, forward strand.
GTAAATTCTCCACCTCGCAACCCCACAAATGTGAACCTTGATCAGGCAGGGAATCGGCAACGGCCAATATCGCGGTCTGCACCCGGTGCTGATTCGGGCATCATCCTCCAGTCCCTCTCTGTGGCAATAACAAGGTTTGCGCCCGTGCTGGCGGGGGCATGAAAAACTGGCATTTAAATGTATTTAGCACATTTAGCCCACTATGCTCCAGGTCTCTCCTCTCAGGCAGAAGTTACGCGGGTGCGATTTACTTCAGGTATTTACAAATGGGGACTGGGCGCCATGGTTGCTGAGTGAGAGAGAGGAGGTAAGCAAAGCTTTAAAAACTGTTAAAAATTGTAGTGCTAGCTGGGGTGGCCACCAGGACCGCAGGGGGGGGGGGAGGTGATGGAGAACCCTAAAGCTTATGGGAAGGGGGTCCACCGTGTTGTGGGGAGGGGGACGGGTTATTTCTGTGGTGATCGGGCCGTGTTTTTTAAAGGGTGTCCTGATCTCTGTGGAGGCGGCCTAGCCGTCTCTTTCATCCCCGGTCACAATGACGACATAAAACACGGCCACTGAATTATTTTTTTCAGATTGGATCAAAATGTGGGCTAAAAACGCGGCTGTACAGTTGGAGAGCTACATGCTGGGTTTCAGTCAGAGCCTGACACTCTGAAAAAATATGAGATAATTCCGCCCCTATTATTAGCCAGGATTTAATTTGCACTAGCAATCAAGTACAAATATCTGTAATATCCTGCTGCTGTAGCATCTGCCTCATTTATTATCTTCAGGAGAACACACAGTCCACTACAGCAACTGACAAACAACTGCACTTGTGCAAGCTTATGCATATGTGCAATTGTCCCAATTTGTGCCAACTGACCTTGGTTGCGAGAGATTAATACAGGCCTAAACTACATGAATCTGAAATAATGCTAGCCGACAGTATTGACTAATTAGTGCTTGCAATTCCTACCACTGTCAGTACTGCTACCTCTGGAGGCAGCAGGGGAAATCGTCTCTGCAGGAGGTGTCAGCACTTTGAGAGGTAGCAGCGTTAGCTTGTTTATTTTACAGCATCGCTGCCAGAGTTGAAATGGATGTCAACACTATCACCATCGTGCAATAAGGAGCCTCAAGGGTCCAACTGGAAAGGTCTGGAAAAACTACTACTTCTGTCACAGCTACCATTCATTACTGGTATGTGTTGCATGCTTCTATTTATAGGAACACCTGGAATATGTAACACAATGCACTGGACATTAGTTCTTTTGTTTTACAAAACCTTGGACACAAAACTGAAGTATGAGACAACATTTCTGCAGTGGCAGAAGATCTCTGAATAGATTTCTTTAACATCAATAATAAAAATACAGAACTAAAGGCATTTGTAATAAAATAGATGAATTGACAGTACAAATAGAAATAAATGTTGGAGTTTATTTCCAGGAGAATGGAACATGAAAGTAGGGGTGTTTTGCCACAGTTGTTGAGGACATGTCTGGAGTACTGTGTGTTGGGTAATATTTATTGGATTTTTATGGTAAAAATCTAAAAGGGGTTATTGCTAAAGAGGTAGTTTAATACGTTTCACTAAACATTGTTTGGGAGTTGTTCTGCAAGACTGTTCTAACTTTGTAACTTTTATCGTGTGTACTTAATTTTTTTCTTTTTTTATAAATCTTTTCATTTTTAAAATACCATGGTGTTATTACAGTTCATTGATTTTGTGATCAGTAGCTCTTCTCCCTTGTTTTCACAATAAAAAAAAGATTTATGATCAGCGAGAGAAGCTTCATTCTGGGGGCTGGCTTGCTCAGCAGTAACATTAGCTGTGGTCATAACAAATTTAAGGATATGTTGAATAACTCTCAGCAAAGCGTTATCCCAGTGGAAAGACTCTTTGAGAAGGATGCGCCATCCGACTTCAATCTGTACACCAGCTCATTCTGGGAAGCATATGAGATCAAAGAGCCAACCTCATTAAAAAAACTGCAATTAGGAAAACTCCTGCTCCCTGGAGTTAATGGAACCCTGCAGAGGTATATCATTTTTAAAAAACAATGTTATTAAGGCAATTATAAATAAACATCAAACACAACCACAACCAAGATCAAAAAGATAACCAAAAGAAAACAAGCAGAAGATCACACTGTAACTCAATGAGTAACCAACAACCGCAGCATGCCCTCCCTACCCAGAGGTATATAAATAAATAATCTGAACCTTCCCTTTGAAACTTCCCCAACCCGTCAATCAAAAAACATTTAGCAAGCAATGATGCATGAAATTGAATGTAAACAATGCAGTTCAAAGCTTTCAGCCTTTGAGGCATAGAGGTCTTACTTTCAAGGGCAATGAAATTGACTGTATGAAAACAACCTCAAAGGTTTCTACCAGGTTAGAGTGATTACTTATACCTTCACCTCACAGAGCTTTAAACTTGACAGACTGACAAGACTTTTAAATGGTTTAGGGGTACAGATTGGATCACTTTCACTTTATTATGCCAAAAATTTCATTTTTACATATTGACTTACTGTTTAAAGGCAGCAGATGGGTAGAGCAACCAAGCGAGCTCCATCCCAGGAAAGACCCCCAACCTGAGCCCTCTAGATCAGCACAAGCCCACTTGACCCCAACTTGGATGCAAGACCCCCCTGGACACCCTGGAGCCAATTGTTGAGAAGGTACTTATCATCTTGCCACCCCTTGGACTGCAAGTTGCCAGATACGTTCCTGGGGACTTTCACCAATTCACGGCAGTGGGACACTCGGCTTGGTGGCTGGAGTATCCCAGCTGGCAAGTGAATCGGGCGTCGTGCCCATCAGTGAGATGTAAAACAGCTCCAATGAACTATTTGTATGGCCTTGCCAGATCTGGATGGGAAGATCGGCTGAGACATCAGAAAATCCGTTATGACCAGCGGGCCGGGAGACTTGCGACCAGTTTGATGCCTGCTGTGAATTCCGATTTTGGCCGGATGCGGGAGTTAGTGAGCCATTGTGAATCCTGCACCTAGCAAGCAGCCCCAGAGAATCTCAGCCCAGAACCAGGAGAAACAGAGGGGGATTTTCCGCCATTGTTTTCGCTGCGCAGGAATGACCCCGGGGACCGGAGAATCCAACGGGAGTCCCCAGACGACTTTTACATTGTCGGGACCAAATGTCAAAATATATCCCAGGGAAGCTGGCAGTTGAGCTGGCGGGTTATAGCCCAACCTTCTCACTTGTCAAAAATCTGCAAAATTCTGCCCACAGTTTAAGAATAAGGGGCAGGATTCTCTGGGAGTCTGCTCAGAGCGAATCGCTCCTGGTTTGTGCTGGGGCTAGGAGTGACACCCGGAGAAAATCACTCTCCCCAGCCATGCAAATGTATACATGGTGGGAAGCTCGAGGAACTCCATTCCGAATCCTGCTCTTTTCAGCGGGTGACCCGATACTGAATATCAGTGAGAAAACTGGCAATGGGAACAAAGCAGTAAATTCTGTTCTGTTGGCTGTGCTAATTTCCTGTTTCTGTCCAAAAATGGAGTCACTAATCAGCCTCACAGTTTCTTAAAAATTGAAATTGACACAATGGCCGAAGTTCTCCACGGCTATGATTGGAAAACCCGATCAAGTGAGTGTGGAGCGCGGTTGAGAAACTGGATCTGTGCCGGGTGGCCAGTCTCGGTCTCCGCTTCCACGCCATTGACTGTAGCACGCTTCCTGCCCCGCGCCGGTGGGAAAATGCAATCTATCAGCATGCAATTAACTGGCTGGAAACCCGATTCTTCCCCCCCCACCTCCAATGTTGCTCTGACCCCCACAACAGGAAATCAACTGGGCGAGCTTTGGTGTAACAACGTGCAAGTGCAGATCTGGCGCGCTGGACCGTGATCAGGGTTACGGTGGGATCATTCCATAGCTAATGTGTCCCGCTGCCACCGTCAGACTACAGAGGGAGGGGGGTCTCCCAAGAGTACTGGGGATTGAGGGGTCTCGGGCTGTGGGTGAGGAGTTGACCCCCAGATCATCCCCTGAGTTGGGGGTCCCATGTCAAGACTGTCCCTCTGGTCCTGGGAAACCAGAAGATCACTGTTGACATGATGACCTCAAGTAGCCCTCTGTTCAACAGCATCCTCCTGGCCTTCCTTCTTAAACTCTGAAGTGGTGTCTTCACCCTGTCCAGGCTGTCCAGTGTAAGAATCAATACAGGAACACTTTTCCTTGAAATACATCTACTCCCTCAGCTATTTGCCTTGACACCTGCAGATTGTTGAAGTGTCAGAAGCTTCCAGGAAATCTCACAATACTGGAAAGGCTTCAAATCCCTGAGATCCTTTGAAATGCTGAGCATCCATTCAATTTCACAAAGCAGTAGGTTTCATTAGCCTGTGATTGGCAGCGTAATGGTTCAGATGCAGCTGCTAGGACTTTTATTTATTAACATTTCCTTTCACGCTTGAATGCATCTCAAGTATCCTGTTTTGAGGCTGCCCACAAAGGCTATAAACAGTCTTGCTATGATTGACAGCTCCTGATTGCATCAAGGCAGCTAAGTGATTTAATTTACTCTTTTCAGCAGAAATGCTGGCAAGGCCACCATTTACTGTCCATTCCTGACTTCTCTTGAGATCTGCCTTCTTGAACCGCTGTAGCCCATGTCATGTAGTATGCCCACAGTTCTGTTAGCAAAGGAATTCCAGGTTTTTGATGCAGCAACAATGGATGAACCGTGATCCAGTTCTAAGGAAGAATGATGTGTAGCTTGGAGTAAAATTTGAAGGTGGTGGTGTTCCCATGTATCTGCTGGCCTTGTCCCTTTAGATGATTGGGGTGTTTCATTGGTAAAGTGCTGTCAAAGGAGGCTTGGCGAGTTGCCGCAGTGCAATTTGTAGATGGTGCAGAGAGTGAATGTTTAAGATGATAGATATATTCCAGATCAAATAGGCTGCTTTGTTCTAGATCATGGTTTTTCAAACTCAGGGTCTTGACCCACGGGCCACGGGTGGGTGTCAGGATGGTCACGGTGCAATTGCTTGCGGCATTCCCAATTGCAGGAGAAGCGCCCAACAGCTGCATCCGGCTTTTCAAAATGTCGACTGCGACTGGCCCTTAAATGCGAACATGAGTCTTCCCGCCAGAAATGGTGGTGGCAGAGAGCCACCATTGAGCCATCACATGTGCAGCACATACACAGACGTCGCGTTCCTTGTAGGTCCATCCGTTGGGCCTAAAATCCTCCATTTTGTAGCCGCCAGCAAGCATGCAACAGGACAGTGTGAAGAGCTGAAGATGGATTATTTTGTAATAAAGAAGAGAGAGCCAGAAATACAAACAGGCCAGGATCTCACAACTGAATCTTCTGGAGAGAGCTTTCCAGGTGAGTCCCCGGCAGGATGAAGCAGTGCTGCTGTAAGCTGTGTCCATAGCTCCAGGCCTCTGGCAAACAATCCATTCAGAAGAAACTGAACTCGGGGACAAAGTATTCTAAAGATGATTTCTTGAGGCATGGCATTGTTAATTGGTCAACGCAAATTAGGATGCAAAGCCCATGTCTGCCTACGTGTGTTATATGCAGGGAAGTACCGGCCAATTAAACTTTAAAACCCTCAAATCTTCAAAGGCATTTGAAGACTCAACATGGCAAGTTCGAGGACCTCTTGATTTTGTTCAAAGGTTGCAACAGGAATTTAAGTCGTCAGCTGAAGTCATTAGCAGAAAAGTAACATTGAATGACAAACAAGTGAGATCGTGAAGACCAAGCAGGCTCACCTGTCACATTAAAGTTAAGTAATAATGGTGAGTTGCGAGGGTCAGCCAGCCAGGGTCATGAAGGTCGGTAAATGTGGGTCCCGGGAAAATAAGTTGAAAAGCACTGTTCTGGATGGTATTGAGTTTCATGAGTCATGTTTGAGTTGCACTCAGCCAGGCAAGTGGGGAGTACTCCATTACACTGCTGACTTGTGCCTTTTAAATGGTGAAAGGCTTGGAGGAGTCAGGAAGTGAGCTAAATTGTTGTAGAATTCTAGTCCAGTTCAGTTTCTGGTCAATGGTAACACCTATAGAACCACAGAATTCCTACAGTGTAGAAGGAGGCCATTTTGTCTATTGAGTCTACACTGACCCCCTGAAAGAGCACCCCACCTAGGCCCACTCTCCTGCCCCATCGGCATAACCTAACTTGTACATCCCTGGGCACTAAAGGGCAATTTAGCATGGCCAATCCCCCTAACCTGCACATTTTGGGCTGTTGGAGAAACCGGAGCACCCGGAGGAAACCCATGCAGACATGGGGAGAAAATGCAATCTCCACACAGACAGCCACCCAAGGCTGGAATTGAACTTGAGTCTCTGGTGCTGTAAGGCAGTACAGTAACCATTGTGCTACCATGTCACCCTCTAGCATGTTAATAGTGTGGAATTCAGCGATGATAGTTCCACTGACTGTCAAGGGGAGATGGTTAGATTCTCTTGCTGGTGATAGTCATTGCCTGGTACTTGTGTGGAGTAAATGTTAGCTTCCAGCTTTCAGCCCATGTCAGAATGTTGTCCAGGTCTTTCCACATGCAGGCATGGTGTGTTTCATTATCTGAGGAGTTGCAAATGGTACTGAACACTGTGCAACCAATGGCAAATATACCCACTTCTGACTCTTTGTTGAAAGAAATCTCACTGATTATGCAGCTGAAGATGTTTGGGCCTTGGACACTGCTCTGATTAACTCCTGTAGCCACATCTATCTTTCTTTGTGCTCGGTAGGAACCTTGAATGCCATTGACTTCAATTTTGCTCGGGCTCTTTGGTGTCACACTCAGCCAAATGTGGTCTTGATGATAAGTACAGTCATGCTCACCTCACTTCTGGAATTTAGCTCTTTGTAGCTGATAAAGTCCTGTTTCGACCAAGTCTGTAATGAGATCTGGGGCTGAGTGGTCTTGCATGAACCAGTTCTTTGCCTTGTTTTTCAGGTGTTGCTGTGCAGCTTCTTCTACCCAAGACAAATAAACTTCCTGCTTTTACCTTGCAGGGGAATATTTGCTTCAGAAGTCTGTCAGACAGCATCTAAATGTCATGGTTGCAACAGTGAAGTATGCTTCACTGAACATCACTTGAATCCATTTGCAGCGGCCCTTGACAGGACTTAGTATGGTGATGATATTTCACCAATTAAAGGCTTACAAAGAGATAATGTTGTGTATCATATTTCATGGCCACAGAAAAACTAACCAGCCTTTGAAATGATAGTCACTGCAATATGAACCTCCACATTCCTTGCTTCTTAAGACATTACAATATCTGGCTTTTACAGGACTAAAGAGTTTGGGGAAGCAAAACCCAGGATATCTAAACATCAAAAAACATGGAATGATAAATGACTACATGGCCTGTCAAGTCTGCTTTTTCAGCAATCAATATCTTGGTCAAAATGGTAGGATATAAGGAGCAGCTTAAAAGAGTAAAGAGAGGTGAAGTGGCACCTGGAAGGAATCCTAGAGCATACGATCCTGTCAGCTAAATACATGCCTGTCAATGGCGAAGCAATTAAATTGGCGGAGAATGAGAGATCAGAACTGGAAGAACACAGATATCTCAGAGGATTGTAGGGCTGGAAAAAAGAGGGAACAGAGGGATTTGAAAACAAGGATGTGAATTTTGAAACTGATGCATTGCTAACAGGGAGCCAATATAGGTTAGCAAGCACAACAGTGTTGGATGATTGGAATATGGGGAGACTTAGGACACAGGAAGCTTGATGGTTTTGGATGATCTCAGGTTTATTTGAGTTTGAATGTGGGAGATCAGCCAAGGGTCTAGTAAATAGCAAAGCTTAGTGGTACAAAATGCATGGGTGATGGATTAAGTGTCAGATGGCCCATGGCAGGAGTATACAATGAGGCCCTGAGCAAGTTAGGCTTTCATGCAATCTACAGGTTTCTCCTGTGGAACTGTACTTCATTAATTAATAATCTGTTATAACCTGCCTGATTACTTCTGGCTGGGGACTATTGCATATCCCACAATCCTTAGTGAGTATGAGCTCCCCCAATGAGGAGGGCGGAGAAATCATTAGCAGTCACCTACATAAATAGAGCTGGCCAGTGTGGAACCAACTAGCCAGTTGGAGAGGGCAGTGGTGAAGTGCTGCTGCTGTAGTATATATGTAATTGTAAATAAAGTTATTTCTTTCGACTCTACAAACTCGTGCTCGATTCTTCGTGGCCCTCACTCCATGATCCCAAAAGTAATAGCATTGTTCCAGAGTATACCTCAATCCTCTGTGATGAACGTAGGAATTTCAGATGTTTTGTATTATATGTATCTAGTACAGTAAGGGTTAAAAATCTGGGTCAGTGTTTGTATGACTGCTGCAGTGTTGTTTTTAAAGTATCCTGGCTTATAAGACAGCTCGGCTTTTTGGAACCAGAGGTTCAATTACTGTGAGTAGCACGGTAGCACAGTGATTAGCATTGTTGCTTCACAGCTCCAAGGTCCCAGGTTCAATTCCGGCTTGGGTCACTGTCTGTGCGGAGTCTGCACATCCTCCCCGTGTGTGCGTGGGTTTCCTCTGGGTGCTCCGGTTTCCACCCACAAGTCCTGAAAGACGTGCTGTTAGATAATTTGGACATTCTGAATTCTCCCTCCGTGTACCTGAACAGGCGCCGGAATGTGGAGACTAGGAGCTTTTCACAGTAACTTCACTGCAGTGTTAATGTAAGCCTACTTGTGACAGTAATAAAGATTAAATTAGATTATTGGCATTTAGCTGTTTTTTTTGGACTTGGGGAATCTCTCTCCACTGAGGCCACACTAGAGTCATTTCCTGTTTGCGAGCCCAGCAGAAAAGGCTCCTCACATTTTGGGAGGCTGCCCCGATCATCCCCCCCACACCCCCCGATTTTCGACAACCCTTTCTTCACCCCTAACATCCAGGAGTCCACAGGAACAACCCCCCCAATACCTGGTAAGGCCTCCGCCATGGGTCCAATCCCTGGCAGTGCCAACCTCGCACCCAGGCACCCTGGCACTGCCAACCTTGCACCAGGCTGGCAGCAATAAAGTGCTAGGTGCTAGAGGGAATGCTAGGTTGCCACACTTCCCTGTCCCCAACCACCCGGGATTCTCCAATGGCTTGGGAGACTCACCTAGGTGCCGTTACAACTGGTCCACGTTTGTGGAATCCAGTACTAAATGATGCCCTGGCAAGGTCTCCCAGGTGCAGCCAGTAGATCCGAAGTGCCAGGAGAATTCCGCAATCACATATTTAAATAAGCCTAATGGCTAATAAGCCTAATAAGCCTAATGGCTTATTTAAATATGTAGAACTGGATCACACCCAGTGAGGGTGAGATCTGGATTGAGAAGTATTGCGAGATTTTGTTAAACCCTGTGAGGCCCTTCGAGCATTGCAAATCATCCGGTAGGCCTCTCTCAAAATTCAATGGCCTCATCCCAACACCACAACTAGACTGTTGAATCTCGCCCATTGTAAAGGTTTGGGCTAATGGACATTTATTTATATTCAGAGGGTCCCCTGTGGAAAAGTAAATTAGAGATGTTGGGTTAGATTCTCCGCAACCCGATGGCAAAAGCGCCGGGGCGGAGAATCCAGTTTGACGGCGTAATCGGAACCAGCGCCATTTTGGTGATTCTCCAGGCACCTAAAATCGGCGTCACCGGGGAGTACACCGTGCCACCGGGGGCCATTGCCAGAGGCCCGCTCAGCAATACCCCGCCCCCGACTGGCCGAGTTCCAGACGGCGTGGAACTAATCTGGTATTGCCGGTCGGGAGGCTCGCGTGGTGGCTGCGGACTCAGTCCGCGGCCGCCCTGGTGGGGGGGGGGGGGGGGGGGCGGAGGGATCGAAGGCCAGTGGTGGCCTTATAGGCGGCTAGGGAATGATTGTGCGGGGTTTGAGGGTCGGGCATGCAGCCGATCGGGGGGGGGGGGGGGTCTCTTCTTCAGGTCCAGCTCTGCTGGAGGCCGCCGCCGTGCACCTGCGCGGCCTTTGACCCGGAAGTGCGGGGACCCATATCTGCAGCAAAAGCTGCAAGAATTATTCCGGAGGTCCCTGCTAGCCCCCTGCAGGGCTATGAATTCGTTTCACTTTTTCCCGGATTTTCAGCAGTAAAACCCCACCGTTTTGATGCCGGCGTGGGGACATAGTCTCAATAATGGAGAATCCAGCCCTTTGTGTTTAGTTTCGGAAGATGATGATGTTAATGGGAGGAGTCAGGGTTGAAGCAGTCAGGTGTTGTTTTTGGCTGCAAGGTGAGCTGAGAAGATATCTGAAGAAATCCAGCCAGAGATTCTGCATTTTTCTGACAGGGGTCAGGCCTCTTTTCTAAAAGCAGTCTCAGAAGTTCTCTCTTTCTAAAAGTGGAATATTCAAGACTTTACAGCAAGCATTCCTGAGTGCTAACTGTATTTAAAAGTGGATTGGGATCGGAGATGGTTTTATTGTTTGAGTGGAAATAAAGATAGCAGTTTACAGTTATTGTGTTACTGTATTGATTCACATTGTTTAAGGGGTGATTGTAAGCTATTTTATTGTGTGGTGTTAAAGATATTTTAATGCTGTATTAGTAATAAAGTTCATTTTAATATACCATATCCCTATTTCTTCATGCAGTCATTCCTGGAGCGCGGTACCCTTTCCACACAGTCTTACAAAATTAAAATAAAATATTGCGGTTTCTGTCCAGTATCCGAGCCACTGTTGAGGTCTGGTCTGAGATTGTAATATCTCACATCACCACTATTCAATCATCATCATTTCAACACCAACATCCTCTACTATTCCGTGGGCAACTGACTCACCGACCTTAAATTAAGCAGTCAACACACGGTGTGTCGCTCTTCATTACTAAGAACTGAGAACTTGCAATTTTCGCATATCAAACAAATTAATTTAAACATGGAGGGCACCAGGTAAGGAATGTATGAACAACTTCAACTCACAAATATTTACAAGATAAACAAAATAAAGTGCTCCGAAACTTTTGGTTTCATTGATTACAAAGCAGCTGGATTAGAGTTGCTGCTTCAATGACATGTAGGAGGCAAGTTAGAAGTGTCCTGTGATCTCAGGCCAAAGACACAAACATCAGCGTGGTTTGTTGAGAGTGCTCCCAGTGCTCTGTTTTGTTCATAGTAGCCAAGAGCTACACTACTAAGATACAGATCTGCTTTTATACAAAGTTCAAAAAAAGAGTCTCTAATGAGATGTATCACTTGCTCTGATGTGATAAATGTGCTTTCACTTGCTCATCTCTAAAAGTTGTTTCACTTGACTCCACAGAGTGTTATGGCATTCTTTGGCCTTAAGATAGATCTCACTAACTGCAAGTAGAAATATATTTCGAAACAAGTACTTTAATGCACTACCCATTTAATTTGTTTACAACAGTGGTATTTATGAATCATCCAGATCTTTATGATTGGTGTAGAACACAGTCTATCTCACTCCTGGGGCAAAACAGTCTTCTGCAATTACTGAAGCTGCCAAGAACTTGTAGGTTAAGGTTCGATCAAGCAGCAGATGGTGAAACTGAACATTGTGACTGATGTTTTAAGGCTAAAATAAATACATGTTTTTAACCTTTGAAGTCTGATTTTGCAAAGAAGTTTATTTTACAACTTTCTTTCCTTCAATTTCTAATACCAGTAAGGTGCAACTTCCCATTTGAGTTCTTCCAGAATTTTAGCATTTCAGCAAAGGAAACCCCATAAAAAAAAACATCAAACATCACACATTCCAGTTTAGTGAGATTACAACAGCTCTTCCAGAAATGTTACGACAAATAATTGGGAGAACCCCCACCCCCCCCCCCCCCCCAAACTGAAATCCACCCCCAGATGTTTATTCCAATAATGAATAACATAACATTACCATAATTAAAATAAAAGTGATTCTGACCTATTCTATTTTGAATTTATACTAAAGCACTGGGCTAATGATAGAAAAAATGGGCATTACCCAGAAAGAAATTAAAACAAGTTTAAGATGGTTAGCCTCCCTGCTTCTGGTATGTGACATTGTGTGGAACAAGGGCAGCTGAAGGCAGAGAATGGAGGAAAAGATTGGATCTTCTGGTTCCGCCAGCAGCGACCAGCCCTCCCATCCACCCACCCCCAGCCACAAGTTCACCAGCGGTAGAGGGTGGGCACAACGGAAAATCCCTTTGACAGCAGCAGGACCGGAGGGTCCCATCGCTGACCAATGGCGGGCCGCCTCTGCTGCTGCAAATCCCAGCCTGGGGTGGGGGCACCGAGATTATCTTCCAAAAAGATGCCCTTATGGAAGAAGAATGATAAATTGAACATGGACGTGAAGGGCAGCCGCTATCTCTTCTTGCATGAATCACAACCTAACACAGAGGGAAAAACTTTAAGAATAAAGATTCTCAATATATATTCTCGAGAAATGGGAAATGGGAGTTGGGAGGGACGATCAATTGGGGAGTATGGAGTGAGGTACTGCGATGGGTAAACGGGAATTCCTCTTGTGCAAAGATGAGCCTGATATAGTTTAAGGTGGTGCACAGGGCGAGAATGAGTGGGTTCTTTCAGGGGGTTGCAGATGAGTGTGAGAGGTGTGGGCAGGGGCCAGGGAATCATGTGCACATGTTTTGGAGTTGCAAAAAATTGGGAAGATTCTGGGCGGGAGTGTTTGCAGTCTTAGCCAGGGTGGTTGAGGAGGAGGTGGACCCGGACCCTTTGGTGGCGATATTTGGAGATTCAGACAAGCCGGAGCTCATGGAGGGGAGGAAGGCTGATGTCGTGGCCTTTGCCTCTCTGATTGCATGGCGGCGAATTTTGCTGGAGTGGCGTTCGGCATCACCACCCGGGATAACGGCACGATTACGTGACCTGGATGACTTCCTGCGGTTGGAGAAGATGAAGTATGGGTTAAGGGGGCTCAGCAGGGGAGTTTGAGAAAAGGTGGGGGATGTTTGTGACCGTGTTTGAGGATCTATTCGGCGCGTGGGGCGGGGGGAGGGGGGGGGGGGGGGAGGGGGTGTAAAAGGGGAAAACCTGTACAGCACAGCCTATATAGTTGATTGTTGGGAAGTATGTTTCCCGGGGTGTATATTGGCTGTAACCTGCTTTGATACATGTTTGTAATAAAATATATTTAAATAAAAAGAATAAAGATTCTCACCATCTGTCCACAAACGATATGGAAAGAGAGCTGTCGATTATCTTTTGTTAATTCATTACCAATGGTTATTTTGAACACTGTTAATTTCTACAATAAACATTGTGGGGAATGGGGCTTTAATGGCATGTTTTTCTTGGAAGCAAGCAGTGTAAAGAAAAGTTGAACATTACCATTCCAGATGATTTTCCACAAATGCTGACATTGGACTGATCTGCACAGTGTATGTGTCGTTGGCTGAATATTCAAACAAACCATAGTAGGGATTGAAAAGTTCCTGCGACAAGAGGAAGAAAAACTCTCTTGATGGTCCACTGTAATCCAGCCTGCAGAAGAACCATACAAAAAAAATAAAGCATAATATAGATGAAGGAAGAAACATACTGCAGTTCACATTCAGTTCATTTAAAGGTTAAACATCAAGCTGGGTATTTTTGTCCATTTATTTTGAATGCTAATCAGTGTCCGATGGTCTCATGCACCCTTATCAACTGACCATCACTACTGAAGACAATCCTTATTTTATTATTGAAGTCCTCAATTCAAACAGGACATCTTAATTTAGTGATTCACCTGCTGCATCCACCACCATCCAATTTACATCCTGCCTCAGTAAGCACTGACTCACAATTGGGTATGGGTTCACAGCTAGCACTCCACACCTCGCCCAAGACTTGGACCTGTGAGCTTGGACCATAAAATGAATGGAATTTTTGACTCTGTGGAGTGTTGCAGCTCTCTCCTGATGCGTAATGTCCAAACTGAATGCGATACACCAGATGTGGTCTATCTGAGGCTCTGCACGACATCCCCACTTTTGAATTTTATCCCCGTTGAAATGAGGTGGGCGGCACAGTCGCACAGTGGTTAGCACTGTTGCTTCACAGCTCCAGGGTCCCAGGTTCGATTCCCGGCTTGAGTCACTGTCTGTGTGGAGTCTGCACGTTCTCCCAGTGTCTGCGTGGGTTTCCTCCGGGTGGTCTGGTTTCCTCCCACATAACCCGAAAGACGTACTGTTAGGTCATGTGGACATTCTGAATTCTCTCTCAGTGTACCTGAACAGGCGCCGAATGTGGCGACTAGGGGTTTATCACAGTAACTTCATTGAAGTGTTAACGGAAGCCTACTTGTGACAATAAAGATTATTATTACACTTTGATTACTTTCTGTACCTCTACATTAGCTTTTAATGATTTGTGTACATGGACACTTGAATTGCCTTGCCCCTACAGTCAACATGGCGGACCCACACCGCGGGCCACCCCGACATTATAGGCACCCCCCAGATCGCCCACGCCCGATCGCGAGTCTGGTCATCCTGGAGGTCCACCATGTGACGGATCTCCCCGCTCCCCTACAGTCATAAAAAAGTTCTAATTGGTCTCATTCAGAGCCAAAGTAGATTACCGTAAATTTTTCGATAACAAACCACAATAGACAGTCAGTCTGGCTATTATCCTTTGTAAACTTGGTGTCTTCTTCAAAATTGGATAAACAACTACCTGGCCGGGAGTCTCCGAGCCTCTGCGCCGCAATCGCGCTTGGTCGGACGCCTTCCCGCGATTCTCCGGGGACTGGAGAATCGGCGGCAATCATCCGCGAGGTCAGCGCGGCGCCGGTTGGGGGCCTTTGCAAGAGGCTCCCGCGGCCATTCTCTAACGGCAACTGCCTGCGTTCCCGCCGGCATGGTTCACTCATGGTTCCAGGCCGCCTTGGTGGGGAGCGGGGAGATTTGTCACATGGTGGGCCTCCAGGACGGCCAGGCTCGCGATCGGGGAACACAGATCGATCGGCAGGCACGGGCGATCTGGGGGGTGCTTATATTGTCGGGGCGGCCCGCGGTGTGGGTCCGCCATGTTGAGCGGCCGGAAGTGCAGAGACTCGTATCGGCAGCCGGAGATGCGTGGAGCACTCCAGGGCCCTGCTAGCCCCCTTCAAAACGGAGAATCGCTCTGGACTTTCTAGAAAAAGTCCAGAGTGATTTGCACCTGTTTTATCGCGAGCATGTGGGGACATAACTTCATTATCTGCCCCCTATTCCTTCACATTTATGGTGAAAAGTCACAATACGGATCACTGGGGAACAGCACTTCTGTGAGTAACCATCACGAGGACCATGAGGGATCACTCATCATTATCCCCATGGGGCTGGTGGAGTATGAATTCCCAGGTAAAGGCTGGAGGCTCGTCCAGCGCCAGGCGACGCATTATCAAACTCATTAAATACGGTCCCTGACCCGGACCAGGGCTCCAGTTACTCCTGGGCTGGGACACTTGTATTGTGTGCCACAGGTGCGGCTTTACTTTTGAGTTTTAAATAAAATTAAATAAACCTTCACCTTCGTGTCTCCTGGATTACACAACTTCTTACATCACGACAGTTAGAGAATCATTAGTCTATGGGCGTGATTCTCCACAAAGATTTCTAAATGTTGTAGCGAGCGGGAATTGCTGCGAGTTTCCCTGCGCTCGGCCTGCCGAAGCTGTCAACGCTATTCACTGTTAACTGGTCCACTTAATGATCCTAACGGACTTCCTGTCGCAAATTAAGGCTCGCCAGCTGATTCGCCGGTGTTGCCAATCGCCACCAGAGTCACCAATAATGTTGCCAATTAATAATGATGCTCTGTTGAGTCACCAGGTATCAAATGATACCACCAGAAGGCTTTACCAGATATCGATCAAAGGACCACACAACCAGTTAGTCAGTTCAAGTTCAAAGATTGTTTATTTACACACAAGGATTACTTCGATATGCAACATAAAACACTACAAGTTAAACTACACTTAACAACTACAATAACCTATACATAACTTCAAGGCAACCGGCTCTATGCAGATGGACAAGGCCTTTGTCGGGATCTTGCATGGCTGGGTGGAAGAAGTGGCTCTGTTTCTGCTGGGCTCATCCGTCTGATAGCGATCGTGGGGCTTGAACTTGTCTGTCTGGTCGTTATGCTGCACTTGGGTTGGCATAGGCCGGATCCAAGAGGGACCGAGCACATGGCTGTGTCTCTTCTTATCCCTCTAGGATTTCACGCTCTTTGGGGTGGTCCTTAACTTGGACCCAATAATCCGACAGGTTTCGATCACTGCCTTCGATTTTGGCCAATAAAGGGGTGGGTGCCTTGATGGCTGGGCGTGTCCTTAGCGGTCATTGACCTTGGCTGTTTGGGTTCCCTGAGTAAAGGGAGTGGCGCCAATTAGTCTGTATCTGTATCGGTTACCTGAGTACAATTCTTTTGTTCTGGGGAAATGGACCATTAGAATGCAAACGAGCGGGGGTTTCGATCACGTCTAGCTATCTGGGTTGCAAATACACACACAAGCTCTGAGTCAGTCTGAGTCCTGGGTTGGCCATAATTCCCATAGTGCTTTGCAGGTGGCCATCTGAGATAGCTACATCGGCATCATGCTCACCAGCCCCCCACTAACAAAGTCGAGCAGCACTTAAGCTGCACTTACTCAGCCAACCCAGCCAGCTCGCAACAATGGCGCCGAGGAGACCAGCCCCAAGATTCGGGGACACTGACCTGGGGAGGTTGCTAGATGCTGTGGAGGCCAGGAGGGACATCCTGTTCCCCCGAAGGTCTAAGAAGGTCAGCCATAGGGCAGCCAGGGTCATGCTACATTCCACTTCATGGCATGTTGCTTTACACTCTGCCATTGATGCTAATGTCACTCACTCATGTTTTGGGCAGGGTCAGTAATTTGTTTCAGTGTCATTCCAGTATGAGGGCCTCTCTGGTCCCTGAGGGGAGGATAACTCCCAATCTGAAGGGGACTTCCGAAGCGGCCCCACTTCCCGCCGAGATCAAAGCTGACAACTTTTGCTGTTTCCCAACTTCAGTCATCGAGTGCCCGCTAACCTAAACATTGGGGCTGGGCAGGAAATGGCCCTGAAGTGATCATGAAGTGGCCACTTAAGGGCCTTAATAGGGGCATGGGCAAGCTTCATGGCTGGGGCCCTGTCCACACCACCATAAAAATGCATCCGGGTCGGAGTGGGTGGGATCCCAGAGGGAATCACATCCATGCTAATTTACGTTCTCCCCACACTCTTGCATCAGAATCTGTCGAGGGGAGGAATGTAAATTTTGGCCATGGAGATTGTCTGAGTGTTAAACTGTCTAGGAATAGAAGCCACGCAGCAATGTGAAACAAAAGTTTAGCTATAAAATTAACAGGCTCTGAATTAGATTGGTCCAATGGGCACAAGTGAAGGTGTCAAATGGTGTACGAGCATCGTAACCCTCATCCCCTATGAGGTGCTGGTACCTTGGAAATACAGAGTAAGGATTGGATTGGATTGGATTTGTTTATTGTCACGTGTACCAAGGTACAGTGAAAAGTATTTTTCTGCAAGCAGCTCAACAGATCATTCAGTACATGGAAGAAAAGGGAATTAAACAAAGTTCAAGAGAAGGAGTATAAGTTAAGTTAAAAGTGGATCTGTTGGGGAGGGCTTGCAGAGAGTCGCCTCGCTCGGGCGCCATCTTTGTTGTGTGAATTGTGTGATTGGACGAAGTTGAGTAATGTTGAAAACAAAGCTAGGATTGTTTGATTTATAGAAGGGAGAATCTTTACAGAATGTGTTGAATTTAAGAGATTAACAGGATCGCGTAGAAAAATGGATGGGAGAGGTTGTACAGGGTCCATGGAAAATGTGGGGCGCGATTCTCCGCGCCCCGCGCCGGAGTACGTCGCAACCGGCCACCCTGACGGCAACACCTGATTCTTCAAGGTATGGAGAATTGCCAATATTTGTGCTGGCGCGGCGCTGGTCGCGGGCTGCAGTCCGCGGCGGGGCCACCGATTCTCCGGCCCGGATGGGCTGCGTGGAAACGGTAGAGTCCCGCTGGCGCCGATCACCCATGGTCGCTGCCACGAAGGGTCGGGGGCGGCCCGTGGGGCGGGGAAAAGCGCTCCTTCACCGGGGGGGCCTCCGATGGGCTCTGGCCCGCGATCGGGGCTCACCGATCGGCGGGCCGGCCTCTCCCTCCCCAGGCCTACTTTCTTCCGTTCCCGGCCCCAGATCCCCCGTGCCATGTTGCACTGGGGTCGGAGCATGCGCGGGTTGGCGCGGCGCCCATTTGGTGCCAGGAAGGGAGGCTGGAGCGGCGTGAACAGCTCCAGCGCCGTGCTGGCCCCCTGTGGGGAACAGAATTGGTTGTCCCCGTGCCCATTACGCGCAATCGTGAAATGCGACGGAATACACGACGGCGCAAACACTTGGTCTCCATTTCGGAGAATCGCCCCCCTGAGCTTGATGGGGCAAATAACGTTTTTGCTCTACGTGCTTTCTTAACATCTTAAATGGTATTATTGACATGGCATCATAATCTGACTCAAGAAACCTGCAGGATGCTCTTCCCAATCAACCACTCATGAGGACCAAAACCAGGTTTGATTTCTAGAATACTGCTATATGTGGCAGCAATAACTCAAGCTGCAGCTGGCTTCTGCTTTCCAACAAAGGCTCACTTGCAGCTTTCGTAAATCCTTCTGACCTTTGCTGTCACATCCAACATTAAGTCAAAATAATTCACACTTTTACAGGTTGTGGTGGTATGATTAGCATAGCTGCCTGCCATTGGTGCAGAACACCGGCTTACCATTGGCCCTGGTCGGTCATGTGCCTCTCGACCGGTTGGTTGAGACCAGTCATGTGACGGCTCCTCGATTGGTCGAGAGGCTGAGTTAACCCCGCCCTATAAATAACCAGTACTCCCGGCAGTCGTCCTTCTACTGTAATCGACAGTATATTAAAGCCATACTTTTGTTGAGCAACTCGTCTCGCGTTCAATTGATGGTACACCACAGGTAAAACAGGATACTTTTGCTTACAGTCTGGCCCACAGATGATGTGATATGTTCTTTCAGATTCTACAAAAGACACATGTGTGCTGCGCCGTGTCACATCTCAGAAACAACTCAAATGTGTTTCAAACAAGTCAAATACTTTTGAAATGCAATGACAGTTGTTATGTGGGTAAATGTGATGGCCATTTTTATGCATCAACTTGGATGGAGAAAGGGCCTGATTTCTGTTTGGTGAATCACAGATTAACACAGCCAATTTCATTCAATTTGTCTGGAATATTGCCTTATCAGTAGTTGGCAATGAAATAATAGTGTCCATATTTCCTGTATAAACATTTCAAATATAACTGTCATCTCAATGATATGCAGTTGAATGCAGCTAGACACACATTTTATGGTAACATAATTCTGAGGTAGGCACTAAATTTCACTTTGTTGTACCACATATCATTTTCTTCATTTTGAAATACCTGATTCAACCACATCACTTAAATGCAATTTAAGTATACGATAGCCTGCCAACCTTCTATAAAATACACTGCATTTTTTAAAAAATGTTTCCAGTTTTATTGCCTGTTATTCTATCTGCAAGCTATTAGACACGCTGATCATTCTTAGTGTAATAAGTAGCTCCTGATATCAGCCCTAAATTTACCATTACTAGTTTGAACCTGGGTCTCTTCTTCTGAGTTTACTTTTTCAATTCTCTGACAATTATATATTGCTATGAGATGATGGGCGGGATTCTCCCGCACTTGGTGGGATGGCCCGAAGCCGGCTCCAAGAGTGGCGCAAACCACTCTGGCGTCGGGCCGCCCGGAGGGTGCGGAAACTTCCGCACTTCCGGGGGCTAGGATGCTGCTGGAGGGGTTGGCGCTGTGCCAACCAGCGGCAAAGGGCCGCCACAAGTTGGCGCATGTGCAGGACTGCCAGCGTGTTCTGGCGCATGCGCAGAACTGCCGTCGTGCTTCCTGCGCATGCACAGGGGGTTTCCGCTAGCTGCCCTCCAAGCCACGTCCCGCTGGGATGGACCATGTCTATTTCATGCTGGCGGGACTGGCTGAAAATGGGTGGCGCTCGGTCCATCGGGGCCCGGAGAATTGCAGGGGGGGCCGCTGCCAACGGCCCCTGACCGGCGCGGAGTGAAGCCCGCCCATTTGAAAACCGGCGCCGGAGAATTCGGCAGCCGGTGTCAGAGCGGCGGAGCAGGATTCATGCCGCCCCTGGTGATTCTCCGACCCGTGGGGGATCAGAGAATCCCGCCCCACCGCTCCGATGCTTACTTTCTAGGTCGAAGATCCAAACCTTCTCCAGTCTTTCTTTGTAACACTGACCCCAGACACCAAGTTCACCCTCACGATTCTTCTCTGCACCCCCATGTTACCATGGCTCCTCAACCACAATTCATTGCTTTCTACTCCTTTAGCTATTCCCAAGGTTTATGCTGAATCCAGCTTTGAGTTTAACTAATAACTCTCCATATGGAATTTTAATTTACACATCTGATTCAAATAGGAGCAGTGCTGTATGTCTGCCACATTTACAATGCACCAGCAGCAACATTGATTAATGCACAGGTACAGTTTCTGGAGATTGCAAATCTGATTTGCTTTTCTAGTCAGTGAATAATCGTGGATGGTTCGGAGAGGTCAGTGCAGGTCAGCAAAAAGAAACCAGAACCACATGTCTGGATATTACGGGGCGGGGTTGGTGGCACGGTCATTTAGCTCAGTTGGCTGGATGGTTAATTCATGATGAGGAGCGATGCCAACAGCACGGGTTCCATTCCTGCAGCGGCTGAAGTTATTCACGTAGGCCCCACCTTCTCAACCTTGCCTATCACCTGTGGTGTGGTGATCCTCAAGTTAAATCACCACCAGTCAGCTCTCACTGGGGAGAGCAGTCTATGGTCCTCTGGGATTGTAGAAACAGTTCCTACACAAGTCAGCTGACCCGAAGTCTGCAGAAATGATGAGCTACACCAGCTGCTGATGAGAAGGCATAAATCACCTCTTGCAATTTGCATTGAAGCGCTCCCGCTAAAGCTGTGTTCTAACTGTTGCTGGCATTGTAATGTAAAGGTGTAAAGTGCATTGTCCTGACATTCTTTGGCATGTGATTCTGGGGGTTGGACCAGGACACTGCACGCCAGTGTCCACCTGTGCTGAGCCTGCCAGAGTTTGTGGGGTCAGTCATAGTTTACTGAATTCATGAGGGACATGTTGGGACAAATGCCATAACAAACATGTGTCTGTTCAAAGTGGGTGGCATCTTGAGTGCGTTTTGGGTGGTTTACCCAGGTCCCTTCCTGAACCTGTCAGTCCTTTGTATAAGGAAAGTGATTGGTTCTTCTTAAATTAGCTGTTTTTTTGGAAGTCAAGGTGTTTAGGTCCCGCCACTGGATCCCACCACTGGAGCCCACCTCTGGAGCCCACCAGTGGATCCCACTGTTGCTCTTATAGAATCTGGGAAATTTCAGCATAAAGACCTTCAGGGACATGTTGGATGCCAACTGGACCAGAATTCTCAACACTGGGAGACCAATATTGGTTCTGCTCTCTTCAAAGATTCCACCCCTTGTAAGGCTTATGAGACACTCCCATTGACATACAACCCTGGTCACCAACATTTCTTGGCTGGGGATTGAGGCATGGAAGGGTGGGTGGGCACGGAAGTTGCACGTGCTGTTGCTTTTTCAGTGGAGCTGCAGGAACTAAATAATTGTGATAGACTTCCAGCCCCAGTGCCTGGGGCACGATAAAAGCTTTGGTCGCGATTCTCCGGCCTCGTTGCGCTCTCGCTCAAGCTTAACAAGGCCGGTGAATAGCGGGAGAGGCCAAAAACGAGAACCCCACCAAGCGGCAAACAGTTTGCAATGCAACTGGCCTACTCCTGTAAGCAAAATCGGGATCCTGTCGTAGCATGGTGAGAAACCAATTATCACCACTTCAGCCCGATTAACGAGTGCCCCCCCCATGTCCAATGGCCTCCCGTCATTCAGCGGCCTCCCCAGCGAGTGCTCACGCTGGCGCCGATTAGTAATGCTTTTGAAAAACGTGAACCTGGCGGAAGGGCTTCAGTGGGGAGCCGAGGAGGTGAGTAGCCATCTTTGCTCATGGGCAAAGAACCTGGGCATGCTGGGCTTGCCACCCCTGTGCTCGGCAGGGGGGGGGGGGGGGGGGGGGGGCCTTGGCAGGGAGTCGGAGAACCTCCTCAGGGGTGGATTGCCATGGGGGGGTGTGGTTTATGGAGGGGTGTGCTGGGGCAACTGTACCCATTAGGGGGCAACCCCTGTCCCTGCCCATCTGCCCCAACGACTGCCCATAACCCCCACCATCTGCTGAGGCCTCTGGCTGCGTGGCTGAAAACCAATTCTAATCGGGAATTGTCAATCGTGGTCAAGTGAGCATTTCACACATCCCAAGTGGATATCCATGGGTGGACAGACCATGTAGCAATGTGGGAGCCATTGCCTAGCAATCCTTTCACACCACACTTAAACACTGCAGGAGGCAACCCGACACATGCAACATCCGAAAACCCAGGGCATGGCACACAGCTCTGGGGGTATGTCCATGGCCGGAGGGTGGGTGAGCGTCACGGGGTGGGGGTGGGGGAGATGCCTGAAGTTAGTTCATGATGAGGAGCGATGCCAACAGCACGGGTTCCATTCCTGCACCGGGGGATGCTTGAAGAGATAGCAAAGAGGTCAGTCCGCATTGCGGAAGGATGTGACAGAGGCATCATAATGGTTGGACGAAAGGGTGTTTAATGTGTTGTGCAAACCCCACTCCCTATGTGCTTCACTCCCAACCTACACCCCCAGCCCTTCCGCCCCCTCCTCCAGTGCCCCAGTGATCCTCAATGTGCCTAGCCCTCCCAGCTCTACCACTACATCTTGGTATTTCCCCAGGATGCACATGAGGTGGAGACTGCCAGTTGCTTACCTCGTCCCTTGGTCTTCGATGCCCTTGGTTAGCGTCCTCTGCTGGCTCTGGAGCCCTCGCCTGTCGACGGCACATGCACAGCCCTGCCGTTCTGTCCTGTGTGCTGACTCCGAGATGCGGCCTGATCAGAGGGGTGGGACTCCGGAGAGCCGTTGGCCACCATTGCCACTCCACGGAACAAGTTCGACTTGGCACCCAGCGTCCCCTCCTCGTGACCGGTGCTTATAGGGCCTGGAGTTCACTGTGGGATGGAGGGATGCAGCACCACAGTGTTGAATCCATCGCGATACTCCTCAGTGACTGAGCCATGCTCTGCAGCGCCTCAGCAATACCCACCTGCGAATGGGACAGGCTCTGCAGCGCCTTGGCCATTCCAATCTGAGAGTGGGACACGCCCTGCAGAACCTCATCAAGATTGGCTTGGTACTGGTGACAACCACCAACTAGTCGGACATTCTATCGAGACCCTCAGCCATGGCCGGCACCCACTGCCCGATACCCTGGACACCTTCACTCATGGTGCCGACGTTGCTCACCAGGCTTTCCACTGTGGTTGCCACCCTAGTGGTGCCGCTCATTGCCACTCCTGCTCCCCTAGCCTTTGAGGCTCCTGAAAGCAGCAATAGATCTGCTGACATCTCCTTCTGAATATCCAGGTTGCCCCCATCGTCTCCATCAGCTCCGGATACCTCTGTACCACAGGCTGGGATCCGGCTGGGTCCCGGGAACCAGCAGCAGTCTGACTGCTGTCTCGCCTGAGGGTTCCTGCCTCCACCAAATGCACGTCAGGAGCAGTGTGGTGCTCACCAGATTGTGCCCCAGAAGCCTGACCACTAACATTTCCCACCAATGTGCGTGGTGGAAGGTAGGGATGACAGCTGTGCCACGTCTACGGTTGCATCCTCGGAGTTCTCCTCCAAAATATTCTCCTCAGAGTCAGGAGAGGGGGCTGCTCGGCATGGGCAGGCACTGTTGGCTGGAGGACCTGCAGGAGAATGGACATTTGGTCGGGAGGGATGGCTCAGTCAGTAAGGCAATGCCAACTCACGTTTGACATATCCCCTCGGTGGAGCCCAGTGGTTTCTCACCTCTGCGGCGTCCGCCAGCCTCCGCATGGTTGACTGCTCTGTCTTCGGCCGCCCCAGTCACTTCCAGGGCCTGTTCCTCAAAGGAGGTGAGGATTCTTATGTCCGGTACCCTTTGCCCATCTTGGCCCTCTCCCAATGGTTATGGGAGAGAGCAATGTTAGTCACTGGTTCACAGTGGTGGGAAGGGATATTGCGTGGGGTGGAGGGAGGGCTGGGGTCGCATGGGGGGGGGGGGGGGGGGTAGGGGGCTTGACACTCCCTTTGGGGTGGGGGGGGTTGGTGTGTACTCACTCATGCAGCCCGGTGTAGGATGTTGACCTTTTTTTGGCACTGAAGGCCAGTCCTCCTGGTCACACTCTCTGAGCTGACAGCTGTTGCCACCTCATCCCAGGCAGCACTGGCTGCCTTGTGGCTGACTCTCAGGGACCTTTGGGGAACAGGACATCCCTCCTGGCATCCACTGCGTCTCGCAGCCTCCCCAGGTCAGTATCTCCAAATCTTAGGGTCAGTCTCCTGGGTGCCATGGTTGCAAGCTGGCTGGGCTTGGCTGAGCAAGTGCAGCTTAAGTGCTGCTTGTAGTGGGGGGCGAGCAAGCGTGGTCCCAGTGAATCAGCTGGTGAGCTTCATTTGCGACGAGAAGCCCGTGAGGCCTTGTTAAGTGGACCATTAACGTTGAATTACATTGCTGGCCTCGCTGGGCCGAGCGCCTGGAAACTCGCAGCAATTCCCGCTCGCTACCACATTTAGAAATGTTCCCGGAGAATTGCGGCCTTTGTGTTTGACACAAGAAGACAGGAAAGATTTTAAAATGTCACTTAGAACCAAACTTAATCAAACAAGATGTGGCCAATCTTTAATGTATGAGGAGTGAACTACTACAAATCTGCTGATATTAGGTGAATGCAAGATTGAGTCTGCATGCCTGGGGTTTATCTTATAATGAATGGCTTTCTAAAATACATAAACTATTTAAAGCTATTCAAGAACCTCTTGTTATTTGATCAATCGTACTGTACAATAATCCTGTACAAAATGTGCTGTGTACAATGCATATTAGTTATAATAAGGACATAGAGTGATAACTTAATGGGAATTTAGTTAATGGGAATTTAGCGGGACACTAATGAATTCATCAGTCTGAAGAACACTTAGTAAAAGGGCTTTAATAATTAAAGTTAGCTTTCTAAAAAGGTTATTTTGACAGCTGACCAGATTTCCCTAAGCAATCTTTAATGGGAGAATCAGTCAGCATTATTGATATAATGCAAGGGGGGTGGGAACTGAACAATAGTCAATCAACATCAAGCTCAAGGAGAAACTTCATACCCCTCTTCGCCAACAAATGTGACGTATAGCTTGTTCCGTTGCAGGTCTTTGCGTGAATAGGCCATAACCTGATTGAAGGTACCTTCCAGCAAGTGGTCCCGGCGTATAATTAACCTGCAAAGGATAGAGCAGACATAGAGTGACACACTAGAGGCAGCTGCGTGGGCTCCAGTGCTGCCAGCAGGATTTTTACAGCAGGGAACTTTTTTTTGTAATTGAAAGCACATGTAAGCTATATATAGGAAGTCCCAAATTATTTTTCTTGGAGAATACATGTAGTTTTGATTCAAGTTATTCACTTACTCACAAGCCTCTTAAATGGGCTTTACCGTCACAAGAAGCTGTTTCTCTTTGAAAATATACAACTTAATTCCTTTGAAAATATTGGTCTCGACCACAATGAGACGCATCATTGCACCATCAGTTGTGATACTGTATGTTTCTTCTCCCTCCCTGGATCAATCACTTTATCAGGAAAAAGGGAAATTCTTTATTGTCACATCTTATACCGTTCTGAGGGCGCACAACCAATGGATTACATTGCGGTTATCCATGTGTTCAGTCCATAGGTTAAATTTAACAAATTTGTGCTCCTGCTTGTGTGCCAGGAGCACATATCAGTGTTTTTGGTGGAGAGACCAGCTGCTCTGCAATATTTTCCATCTATTAGTTATTAGGTACAGTAAATCCTTTGGGCTCCACTGACCTCCACGTGCAAATTTCTGTGTGCGTCTGATTCGCAAAGCCCCAAGCTGCTGTTGCGAGGTAGTAAAATATATTTAATTGGCAACCTCATGAAGCAATTATAAAAGTGAATTCCTTACTTTATTTTTCCCGGTCCTTGCCCATAACCTTTGGCCTCAAGCTTTCGATAGAAGTTCCTCAGCTTAGCTTCAAAATCTCTCCTGTAAGGTGCTGGAGCCCTCGCACTTGCTCGCTGCATGCCTAACAACCAGAAATGAACATTGTGTTTTCATGGTGAATATATTCCTGCAAAATTCATTTGCAGTTCAGTTTTTGAGAAGAAATTACAACATTGATTAAAATCAGTTCTTTGAGGACTGGCCTTCGTCCGTTGTGGGTTGCAGCCGGTCACAGCTAATGCTTTATCTGTGCCGCAGTCTGGATACTGGGCAGATTGAAATAGACAGCACAACTCTGCACCCGAGTTGGAGCCTATCTACACAGAATTCTTTGACACATCCAAGCAAAGGTGTCTCTGCTGGTGTTAGCGGGTGTGAACAGTTCTCATGTGCCTGGCTTTCTTCCCTTCAATAGAGGATCCACTGTCCACATTTTCCAGAGTCAATACAAAATGTGGCAGTGACCTAACTACGGGACAAGGTTTTACCTGCAAGTAGGCGGCTTCAAAATTTTAAACAGAAGAAAGCAAAAACATTCATAATTGCTTCTAATTGCTTGTAATTTGCAGTCCCCTGACCCTTTCACTTTTCAATAGCCCCCCTTCAGCAACTTCTCAGTACTCCTGAATGGCCATTGTGCATGGAAATTGTTAGGAATTTGTTTGGAATCATGGGAATGCTATTTGTACCATGTTAAAGTCATAAGAAGCTCCTGGGAGAAAGTTGTAATGAAGCTCCAAAATGGTACAAGGCGGAAAGGGAAAAGATCCCATGCCACTGATCTTTAACCACCATGTGCTCTGTTGTGTCAGAGGTATGTCTACTTATGGAGGGTAACAGAGCCAAAATGCGGTCTGTTTGGGTTTACCTGTGCTTTCTGGTATGGTTTTAACCAATCACTGCACTGGTGTGAATCCCTCACTCTCTCTCTCTTACCACAATCTAGGAGAGATTGAATATTAAGGACCCGGTGGGAAACAGATGATTGGAATGGCGGGAACACGTTAAAATGAGCAGTGCAGTGAACCTTCAGTGAATCTAGACCAAAACGTCATGGTTCAGTAAGTGATGTGGAGCAAGAGGAAGCAGCCGATTGGGTGAGTAAAGTCGGATGACTGGGACTTGCCTGTAAGGAACTACCATGAGGGACTGACCCTAAATACTAGTAAATTAGAACAGTAAAATATGAAGGGATTAACGGAGAAGCACCAGGGATAATTAATAGCCAGAGCCAGTGTAATAAAGTGACAAGTAATTATAATAAGTAATACAAGGATAAGTAGGTCGAAGTAGAATTAGACAAGGAATTAATGTCAGAGGAGGAACATTTAAGACTGAGTAATTGTAAAAGTTAGCAAGCAAAATAAGGTATGTTTAAATTTAAGACTTGACAGGTGAGATCAGCCGAGTGGAATGTGAAATGAAATGAAAATCGCTTATTGTCACAAGTAGGCTTCAAATGGAGTTACTGTGAAAAGCCCATAGTCGCCACATTCCGCCGCCTGCTCGGGGAGGCTGGTACGGGAATTGAACTGTGCTGCTGGCCTGCCTTGGTCTGCTTTAAAAGCCAGCTCTTTAGCACTGTGCTAAACCAGCCCCTAGTCCGGCCTGTCGTATGTGGGAGGTCACGGACCCTACTGACATCCTAAATGACAATACGTGCAGGAAATGCTCCCAACTGCAGAAATCTAAGCTCCGGGTTTCGGAGCTCGATCAGCACATCCGCGAGGCTGAGAGTGTAAAACAAGTTTAGGGAAGTGGTCACACCGCAGCTCAGGGGACTGGAGGAAAGAAGGGTGGCCACTAGGCAGTCTAAGAGAAACAGGCAGAAATAGGCAGGTAGTGAAGGAGACCTCTGGAGTCCTGCACTCAAACCTGTTTTCCATTTTGGAAGCTGATGAGGGTGCTGGTTCCTCAAGGGCGTGCAGTCAGTGCTAAACTTCTGGCAGCACAAACAGCTTGACTGTACAGGAGGGAGGGAGTAGGTGGAGCAATAGTGATAGGGGATTCATGAGTTAGGGAAACAGAGGTCTTTCTGCGCCCGCTGTCGTGACTCCAGGGATGGTGTGTTGCCTCCCTTGGGTTAGCGACTACAGAATAGGAGAATAGGGCAGATGAATACGTGGCTCAAGAGTTGGTGCAGGAGAGAGGGTTTTAATTCCTGGATCACTGGGACTGTTTGTGGGGAAAGTGGGACATGTACAAGCAGAATGGTCTGCAGCTGAGCCAGAATGGGACCCAACATTCTTGGGGGTGGGTTTGCAAGTGCTGTTAGGAGGAGTTTAAAGTAGTCCAACAACTCACTGAGGTGTGTAAAAATAATAATAATAGGTAGCGGGACCCTCCGCCCCACCGCACCCGTTTTCAGGTGCGGCAAGCCCCACTTGACAGCGGGATTCACCGTCCTGGCAGCCAGCCAATGGGGTTTCCCATTGTGGGCACCCCCACGCCGTAGGGAAATTCATGGACGTGAATGAGCTGCCGGTGAAGTGGAGAATCCCGCCGATGGAGAATCCAGCCCAGGGTATTTCAACTTCCACAACCTTTATTGGGATAGTCATCGTGTAATATGTTTAGAGAGGGCTGGTTTCTTAAAATGTATTCAGGAGAGTGCTTTATGTCAATATGTAGAAGGTCCAGTGAGGGACAGCGCAGTGCTGGATCAAATTCTGGGGACAAAGTTGAAGAGGTGTTTGAGATGGCAGTGGGGAACACTTTCGTGATAGCAACCACAACACAATACCATTTAAGAGTGTTACGGAAAAGGAAAAAGATGGTCTTCAAAAAATTATTTTGGATTGGGGAAGGCAGATTTTATTAAAACAAAGCAGGATCTGGTCAAAGTAGACGAGGAACAGCTTCTTGTGGAGAAATCTACAGCAGAGCAGTGAGGGTGGGGGTGGTGGGGGGGGGGGGGGGGCATTCAAAAAGGAAATGTGAGAATACAGGCCCAACATGTTTCATGGAGGGTTAGATGTAGGAGCAACAAGCCCAGAGAACTTGGATGGCTAGGAATATTCAGGATTGGATAAGAAAGAGAGAGAGGCTTTTAGTAGGTATAAAGGGAGCAAATCAGAAGAGGCCTGAGAGGAGTATAGAAAATGCAGGGGGAACTAAGGAAAGTAATTGGAAGAGCAAAGAGGGGGCATGAGAAAGCAGTGATGGGTACATAGAACATAGAACAGTACAGCACAGAACAGGCCCTTCGGCCCTCAATGTTGTACCGAGCATTGTCCAAAACCAAGATCAAGCTATCCCACTCCCTGTCATTCTGAGGTGCTCCATGTGCCTACCCAATAACTGCTTGAAAGTTACTAAAATGTCCGACTCCACTATCACAGCAGACAGTCCATTCCACACCCTAACCACTCTCTGAGTAAAGAACCTACCTCGGACATCCCTCCTATATCTCCCACCCTGAATCTTGTAGTTATGCCCCCTTGTAACAGCTACATCCACCCGAGGAAATAGTCTCTGAACATTCACTCTATCTATCCCCCTCATCATCTCATAAACCTCCAGTAAGTCGCCTCTCATCCTCCTTCGCTCCAAAGAGAAAAGCCCTAGTTCCTTCAACCTTTCCTCATAAGATCTACCCTGCAAACCAGGCAGCATCCTGGTAAATCTCCTTCACACCCTTTCCATTGCTTCCATATCCTTCCTATAATGAGGTGACCAGAACTGCACACAATACTCCAAATGTGGTCTAACCAGGGTCCTATATCGTTGCAGCATAACCCCGCAGCTCTTAAACTCAAGCCCCCTGTTAATAAACGCTAACACACTATAAGCCTTCTTCACGGCTCTATCCACTTGAGTGGCAACCTTCAGAGATCTGTGGACATGAACCCCAAGATCTCTCTGTTCCTCCAAATTCCTCAAATTCTTCAAGAAGTGGTGGCAGGCCAGTGAGTCTCACATCAGTGGCAGGGAAACTATTCGAGAAATTTCTGAGGGTGAAAAGTGATATCCACTTGGAGAAATAGTCAACATAGCTTTGTCAGAGGGAGGGCATGTCTAACAAGCTTGATTGAATTTTTCAAGGAGATGATCGGGTGTGTAAATGAGGGTAGTGCAGTTGATGTAATTTATATGGATTTCAGCAAAGTCGTTGACAAGGCCCCACATGGGAGACTGATAAAGGACGTAAAAGCGCATGGGATCCAGGGTAACTTGGCAAATTGGATCCAAAATGGGCTTAGTGGTAGGAGATAGAGGGTGGTTTAGAAGGCTGTTTGTGCGAATGGAGGCCGGTGTCCAGTGATGTACCACAGGGATCAGTGCTAGGTCCCTTATTGTTTGTTGTATCTATAAATGATATAGATGACAATACGGGATGAATAATAAGTCTGTTTGTGGATGACATGAAGTTTGGTAGGGAGGTTAATAGTCTTAGTTGCAGGAAGATATAGTCAGGTTGGTCAGATTGGCAGATCTGTGGAATTTAACCCTGAAAAGTGCGAGGTGATGCACTTAGGTGGGAGTTACAAGACAAGGGAGTACTCAATGAATGGCAGGGCACTAGGAAGCTCAGAGCTCCGGTTTCCTCCCACATGCCCAAAAGATGTGCTGCGAGGGTAATTAGACATTCTAAATTCTCCCTCTGTGTCCCCGAACAGGTGCTGGAATGTGGTGACTAAGGCTTTCCGCAGTAACTTCATTGCAGTGTTAATGTAAGCCTACTTGTGACAATAAAGATTATTATTATTAGGAACAGATCTTGGGCTGCTGGTCCACAGATCCCTGAGGGTGGCAGGACAGGTTAATAGGGTAATTAAGGAACATAAGGGATACTTGCCTTTATCAGTCGTGGCATCGATTATAAAAGCAGGGAGGTTATGTTGGAGCTGTACAAACCTTTGGTTAGGAAACAACTGGAGTACTGTGTGCAGCTCTGGTCACCTCACTATAGCACGGATGTAATTGCACTAGAGAGGGCGCAGAGGAGATCACCAGGATGTTGCCTGGGATGGAGCATTTGAGCAATGAAGAGAGGCTGGATAGGCTTGGTTGTTCTCTTTCGAGCAGAGAAGGCTGAGGGGAGACCTAACTGAGGTGTTTAAGATTATGAGGCATATGAGAGGTTGAGAGGAAGGAGCTGTTGAATGGTCAAGAATAAGGGGGCCTGCGACTTCCGGTTGCGGTGATGCGGAGCTAAGCCGCACGTTCGGTGGCTCCCGCTTTTTTCGGTCTTTTGTACTCTTTTAAGGGCCCATAGCAGCGCTGGCTGGACTTTTCCCGGTGGGGGAACACATTTGCTGCGATCACCTGCCGGTGGATGGACTGGACTAGGAGCGGGGCGGTCAAAAAATCGGCTTTGGAGCAGAAAAAGGTGCGAGGCAGGAAAAACAAGATGGCGGCGGGCGGAGAACCGGCAGCATGGCAGCAGTGGGCGCAGGAGCAGCTTCAGCGCTGTTTCAGAGAGCTGAAAGCTGAGTTCCTGGAACCGCATAAGGCCTCATTGGACAAGCTTATGGCGACTCAGACGGCTCAGGGCGCAGAGATCCGCGAATTACGGCAAAAGGCCTCGGAGAACGAGGATGAAATCCTAGGCCTGGCAGTGAAGGGGGAGTCGCACGAGACGCTTCACAGGAAATGGCAAGCGAGGATGGAGGAGATGGAGAACCTATCCCGCCAGAAGAACTTGCGGATCCTGGGCCTCCCGGAGGGGCTGGAAGGTTCGGACTTGGGGGCCTATGTGGCCTTGATGCTGAACTCGTTAATGGGCGCAGGGTCCTTCCAAGGGCCCTTGGAGCTGGAGGGTGCCCATCGAGTACTGCTGAGGAAGCCCAGGCCGAACGAGCCGCCAAGGGCGGTGCTGGTCCGTTTTCACCGCTTCGTTGACCGTGAGTGTGTGCTGAGATGGGCGAAGGAGAGAAGCAGCAGGTGGGAGAATGCAGAGATCCGGATTTATCAGGACTGGAGTGCGGAGGTGGCAAAGAGAAGGGCTGGTTTTAATTGGACGAAGGCAATGCTTCACAAGAAGGGGGTGAAGTTTGGCCTGCTAAAGCCGGCACGCCTCTGGGTCACTTATAAAGATCGCCAGCTCTACTTTGACTCCCCGGAGGATGCCTGGACCTTCGTCCAGGCAGAGAAACTGGACTCGAACTGAGGACTGGGGGTGCTGGGGACTAATGTACATTGTCCGGAGGCATTGTCCTCCCTGGTATCCTTTTTTCCTGTTTGCTGTGTTCGTTGGTTCCTTTTTGCTTTTTTGGGGCTCTTTAATTATTTATTTTTGTGTTTTTTTTTGTTTTTCACTGGTGGAGGGCTGGGGAGCTGTTTCACGGGCCCGTTGGGTCACGCGCCCTTCTTTTTCCCACATGTTGGGCCGTGGGGGCGGGGTTTGGGATGGAAATGCGCGCGGGCTTCTTTCCTGCGCTGGAGGTGGAATGGGAGGGGCCAGCACCGGGCCGGGGGAGTGTCGGTTGTGTTGCACCGTTGGGTCGTTGGGGTGGCGGGAGCAGCCGGGGTCAGCAGGAGTCGGCTGACTTATGGAGGTACGATGGAAGGGTTTACGCAGCTAGGGGGGGGCCCTAGCTTGGGAGGGGGGGGGGGGAATAGGGGGGAGGTACGGGTTGCTGCTGGAAGGGCCGAAGGGGAACTGCTGGTGATGGGGGGGGGGGGGTTGGGAAGGGGGTCTGCCACCGTGGGGAACGGGCCTGGGGGGTTCTGCGGGCACGTGGTGAGCCGAGGGAGAGCTATGGCTGACCGGCGCAGAGGGAGGGGGAGGACCCCCCCCCAATTCGGCTGGTCACATGGAATGTGAGGGGGCTGAATGGACCGGTGAAGCGGGCCCGGGTGTTGGTGCACTTGAAGGGGCTGAGGGCAGACGTGGCTATGCTCCAGGAGACGTACCTTAAGGTGGCGGATCAGGTGAGGCTGAGAAGAGGGTGGGTTGGACAAGTGTTCTATTCGAGGCTAAATGCGAGGAACCGGGGGGTGGCGATTTTGGTTGGAAAGAGCTTGTCGTTTGTGGCGTTGAGTGTGGTGGCGGATAGCTGTGGCAGATACGTAATGGTGAGTGGTAGGCTTCAAGGGGAGCGGATGGTACTGGTCAATGTGTATGCCCCCAACTGGGAAGATGCAGGCTTCATGCGGCGTATGCTGAGCCGGATTCCAGACCTGGAGACGGGGGGCTTGATATTGGGAGGAGATTTTAATACTGTGCTGGACCCGGCTCTGGATCGTCCAAGGTCCAAGATGGGCAGGAAGCTGGCGGCGGCCACAGTGCTGAGGGGTTTCATGGACCAGATGGGAGAGGTAGACCCTTGGAGGTTTCTGAGGCCGGGAGGTAGGGAGTTCTCGTTTTTCTCCCATGTCCACAAGGCTTATTCCCGGATCGATTTTTTTTTCCTCAGCAGGGTGCTAATCCTGAGGGTGGTAGGGGCGGAGTACTCGGCGATAGTCATATCAGACCACGCATTCGGAGGACCTGGAGCTGGGGGAGGGGAAGGATCAACGCCTGCTATGGAGGTTAGATGTGGGGCTTCTGTCGTAGGAGGAAGTATGTGGGCGGGTCCGTAGAGGGGTATTTGGAAGCTAATGACAATGGGGAGGTGCAAGTAGGGGTGATCTGGGAGGCGTTGAAGGCGGTGGTTAGAGATGAGCTGATATCTATTAGGGCACACAGGGAGAGTGGGGAGAAGGTTGAGAGGGAGAGGTTGGTGGAAGAAATGGTAAGGGTAGACAGGAGGTACGCGGATGTCCAGAAAGAGGGGCTTTTGAGGAAGCGTCGTCGTCTCCAAGCGGAGTTTGATATATTGACCATCCGGAAGGCGGAGGAGCAGTGGAGGAGGGCGCAGGGGGCGGTATATGAGTACGGGGAGAAGGCAAGTT
Organism: Scyliorhinus canicula; assembly: GCF_902713615.1. Taxonomy (NCBI): domain Eukaryota; kingdom Metazoa; phylum Chordata; class Chondrichthyes; order Carcharhiniformes; family Scyliorhinidae; genus Scyliorhinus; species Scyliorhinus canicula. Next base: position 148,652,167 of record NC_052150.1, read on the forward strand.
GGATGCTGGCCCACCAGCTCCGGAAACGGGAGGCAGCGAGAAAGATAGAGGGAATTAGAGATGTAGGAGGGAATCTGGTGCGGAGTGCAAGGGACATCAATGGGGTGTTCAGGTCCTTTTATGAGGTGCTGTACCGGTCGGTGCCCCCTGGGGAGCAGGGCGGGATGGACTGCTTTTTGGATAAGCTGGAGTTCCCGAGAGTGGGGGAGGAGCGGGTGGAGGGTCTGGGGGCCCCAATCGTGCTGGAGGAGCTGATCGAGGCGTTGGGGAGCATGCAGTCAGGGAAGGCACCGGGTCCTGACGAGTTCCCGGTGGAGTTTTACAAGATGTTCTCGGACCTGCTCGGCCCGTTGTTAGTGAGGACCCTGAATGAGGCGAGGGAGGGGGGGGCTTTGCCCCCGACGATGTCCAGAGCACTAATTTCTCTGATTTTGAAGCGGGATAAGGACCCCCTCCAGTGTGGATCTTACAGGCTGATCCCGCTCCTCAACGTGGACGCAAAGCTGTTGGCCAAGATACTGTCCAGGAGGGTGGAGGATGTGGTTCCCCAGGTCATCCACGAGGACCAAACGGGGTTTGTGAAGGGGAAGCAGCGGCGGCTTCTTAATGTTATAATGATGTCGGCGACGGACGGGGAGGCGGAAATAGTGGCATCGATGGATGCGGAGAAAGCTTTTGATAGGGTGGAGTGGGAGGTGTTGAGGAGATTTTTGTTTCTTTTCCAGTGTCTACCCATCATGATTCCGAAGGCTTTCTTTAGGAGGGTTAATAGGAGCATTTTGGGGTTTGTGTGGGCGCAGAAGACCCCGAGAGTGAGGAGGGTATTCTTGGAGCGAGGCAGGGAGGTGGGTGGGCTGGCGTTGTCCAACCTGTGTGGGTATTACTGGGCCTCGAATGTAGCAATGATTCGTAGGTGGGTGATGGAGGGAGAGGGAGCTGCATGGAAGAGGATGGAGGCAGCGTCCTGTGTGGGCACGAGTTTGGAGACACTGGTGACGGCCCCACTGCCACTCCACCCGGCAAGGTACTCTACGAGTCCAGTAGTGGTAGCTACCCTCAGAATCTGGGGTCAGTGGAGACGTCATTGGGGGGAGGTGAAGGCCTCAGTTTGGTCCCCGATACGGGGGAACCACAGGTTTGTACCAGGGAGGATAGATGGAGGGTTTTTGAGCTGGCACATGGCAGGTATTAGGCGGATGGGGGACCTCTTCCTAGACGGGAAGTTTGCGACCCTAGAGGAGTTGGAGAGGACGTGGGGTCTCCCCCCAGGGAATACCTTTAGGTATATGCAGATTCGGGCGTTTGTTAGGCGGCAGGTGGCGGAGAGTCCGCTATTGCCGCCAAGGGGGGTTCAGGACAGGGTGCTCTCGGGGACGTGGGTCGGTGAGGGCAGGATCTCTGCAATTTATCAGGTGATGCAGGAGGGGGAGGAGGCCTCGGTGGAGGAGCTGAAAGCGAAGTGGGAGGAGGGGTTGGGGGAGGCGATTGATGAGGGGACGTGGGCGGACGCCCTGGGGGGCGTGAATTCTTCCTCTTCATGTGCACGGCTTAGTTTAATTCAGCTAAAGGTGCTGTACAGGGCGCATATGACTGGGACCAGGCTGAGCCGGTTCTTTGGGGGTGAGGACTGGTATGGGAGGTGTTCGGGAAGTCCAGCGAATCACACCCATATGTTTTGGGCTTGTCCGGCGCTGGAGGGTTTTTGGAAGGGGGTGGCTCCGGGCTGGGGGCTCGCTATTTTTGGGGTGGCATCGGAGCCGGGAGTGCAGGAGGCGAGAGAGCCCGGTATCCTGGCCTTTGCATCCCTAGTAGCACGGCGCAGGATCCTTTTACAGTGGAGGGACGCGAGGCCCCCGAGCACGGAATCCTGGATTAGTGACATGGCTTCATTAAACTGGAGAGGGTCAAGTTTTCCCTGAGGGGGTCGGTGTAAGGGTTCATTCGGCGGTGGCAGCCCTTTCTTGATTTCCTGGCGGAGTGTTAGAGGGTGGTCAATTTCAGCAGCAACCCGGGGGTGGGGGGATGGGGGGGACTTTGGCTCGGTTATGGGGGTTTGTTCTTACGGTTCTATGTTTATTACTCTTTCTTGTTAATTTATTGCTTTATATTGGGGGGAGGGGTTTCTGTTTTTTCTTTTTGTTTTCTTTGTTGGGATAAAATTTGTTGTTGAAAAATCTGAATAAAAATTATTTAAAAAAAAAGAATAAGGGGGCCTAATTTCAAGATGGGGGAGGGGTTTTGAGGAAAATGTTTTCACTAAGAGGGTGATGGGAGTCTGGAATGCAGTGCCTGGGAGGGTAGTCGAGGCGGGAAACCTCACAACCTTTAAAATATATGTGGATGAGCCCTTGACATGAAATAAAATTCAAGGCTATGGACCAAGTGCTGGAAAGTGGAATTAGTGCAGATTTAATGCGGTTTGCCAGTGCAGACTTGATGGGCGTAAGGGTCCCTTTTGTACTGTATGGCTCAATTACTCAAACCACTAAGACAGTGTAGGAATGGTGACATTTTTTATTTACAAAATATGTCCAGCTTGATTGCAAGATACTTTTGTGATAGATTTTAGAGCACAGACTGGGTCATTTCTCTCAGGTTACATCACTGATAGGGTAAGGTTCTACCCAGTTTGAATGTTAAACTGGAAGATCAATCTACCTCACCTGGGGAGTTCTGAGGTGAAGACCCAGGGGAGCAGCGGGGAGAGTAGTTGTAGCCTGGGTGAAATGCAACATGTGTTGGAACATGCGACATAATCTCATCTTCAAAGAGGCTAAAAGAAAAAAACATGGTTAATAAATGCTCGACTGAGTTGGCAATCAATGGCAGGAAGGATTGCAATGACAGTGACCTGTTATTTCATATTGAACCATTTTCTTTTAAGTAATAGTACAACTTGACTCTCATGAAAGATTTCATACTCAGGAATGTAAGTGAAAGGGATGACATCTTCTCAGAAAACTGAGAGTCATTTTCCTCATGTTTGCCAATTTAAAATACAATGGTACTTTGTGCACTTACATGCATTGTGACTTCCTTCCCCAAATGAAGCTTTTTAAATCTTTAATAAATATTTATTAATGAAGAAAATTCTCCATTAAATGGCAATAAATGGTGACTATCAAACAGATGTCTTTATTCTGGTGTATGGAAATGAAACCTTTACTTATTCAACTAGTGCAGTACTTTCAACACTTAGGGTAGGAGGGAAGAGGCACAAGTAGCTCTAGATAATGGTGACATGCGATAACATATTGGATATTCTAAGTAATTTTTCAATCTGACTGTGTGGGACCTGCAAATAGTAACCGGGTGTTTCCAGAGATCCATACTGAAACTTAAATGGATTGGAAATATTCACTGTTTTCCAGCTTTGCAGTACCAAATATTGTTCTCTCACTGCACAAACTGTATCATATGTCACAACGGTGAAGCACAATATTGGCCATTTGCTCCATCAAGTCACAATTTCAAAAGTCTTTTCTTCTGAAAGAAAGCCACTCTCACTGGTGAGTTTTAAAAATGAACATACTGAAGAACATACTGAAGGACTATATGTACTTTTTATTATGTACTTATTATGAGGTAAATTGAATAAGAACAATTGAATTCAAAAACCCTGGGGTTATGGTTGCGCACAAAATGAACCAGCAGCAATTTTGCAAACCGTAATTGCAAATTAGTTTCAGATTTTAGATTAAATAACGTAAAACATCACGTTGGCCAGGAAGAGTATTTACAAAAGTGGCCAGAAAAATCTTCAAAAAGTCAAATTTGTGCAAGTGAGGGCCCAAAATTTACTCAGCCACCTGCAATTGGTTGGGAAGTAAGAGGCTGATGGCAGACTTTTCCCAGCCCAGTGGAGGAAAATTCAGGTGTGTAGGGGTGGGAAATTCATGTAAAATGTCTAGAGTTGGAATTCCGATGTCATCTATACTCTTCCTACTTTCCCTGGGGCAGTATCAGAGCCCTGTGGGTCTGAGATACACACTAAGCAACTGAGGTGATTAAAAAGATAATTAATAGCCTTTTTAACCTCCATTCCTCCTTCCCAACAGTGCACAGCTTCGATGCTGGATCCTCACCAGGGTCACCAAGCCGAGTGTATTGTGGGAAGAGTGAAACTGGGAAGCTGGGAAGGCTTTGAATCAGGATGCGTCTTTTGCACTCAAGACAGAGGATATATTGCTTCAAAAAGACTGTGGATGCTGACTGAATTGACATTTTCAAGACAATTTATTAAATTTTTGTTGGGCAAGGGTAAGGAATAAACATAGAATCATAGAATTTACAAATTTACAGTGCAGTAGGAGGCCATTCAGCCCATCGAGTCTGCACCAGCCCTTACAAAGAGTACCCGACTGAAGCCCATACATCTACCCCATCCCTGTAACCCAACAACCCCCACTTAACATTTATGGACACTAAGGGCAATTTAACATGGCCAATCCACCTAACCTGCACATCTTTGGGCTGTGGAGGAAACCGGAGCACCCGGAGGAAACCCACGCAGACATGGGGAGAACGTGCAAACTCCGCATAGACAGTGACCCTGGTGGGAATTAAACCTGGGACCCTGGAGCTGTGAAGCAACTATGCTAACCACTATGCTACCGTGCTGCCCAAAACATGGGTAAATGGAGTTGATCCATGATATTTTTGAACGTGGGCACAGGCTCAAAGAGTGAAATGGGTTGCTCCTGTTCCTTTGGATTAAATTGTATAGCCCCTCAGGGCAGGATGACAGGCAGGTGGGTATATATACATGTATATATATAATATATATATAAAGGGGATGCAGGTGACACTGTGGTGTCTTGATGGAGAAGTGATTGTTGCACACAATTAACTTGAAGAAGTCCAGACTTGCTGTCTAGTTCTTATTATAGTGTTACCTTTGGAGCCTAACAATCAGAGCCCTTCCCCAAGTTACTCTGCCACACTTCCACTCCAACCCCCCTATCCCCACCCCACTCCATCCGGCGACCACCCTGTTTACCCAGATGTCCGACCATCTCCCTCTCCCCGGCCTGCAAATTCTGCCCCAGTGTGTCTTAAAACCTGTCTTGAAGTCTGGACAAATCTCAGCATTCTTTCCTCTTGGACTTGTTATAGTCCCAGCAGCGCCTACCGCAGAGTGCCGCCTCACGCTGATAGCTGTAAAATTCTGCCCTTTATTTCTGATTTGGGTGAGAGAAGGACGGACACCTTCGAGATACAATGAAAATGTATTTTTTCAGCATTAATGCAATTTCTCAGGATTCTGATTATCAGGAAATTTCAGAGGCAACGTCTTCATCAGTTTTAATACAAAATCATCGGGCTCCCACATAATTGTCAAATTTGGAATAAAATATGTACAACAGGAACCATTTAAAATGAACACATTTTTGTTCAAAATGTGATACATGTACACAATCAAGCGTATTCCTCCACTCACAAAATGCTTTTAAGCTGTATTTATTTTATGTTAATAATCCACAATTGGAATGCTTCCAGAAGATCACAATTATCTAATTAAAGAGTTTTCATTTATTGAGTCCTTGCACTGTATTACTGAATGCCAAATTTGACAAGAAGCTAACAATGCAAACCTGATTCCAATTATAACCCTGTAATAACAGTCAACCAGTTGGTATGGAAAACTGAAGGTATATTTATGTCATTTACTTCACGGCAATAAACACATGGAGCAATGTTGTTACTGGACTATTAATCTACCGTTTGGGACTCACAATCTAGAGAATGAGTTTCTGATCCCACCATGGCAGTTTGAAAAAAATTTATTCAGTTGAAAAAACGTCTTGAAATGGACAGCTGGCATCATTAATAATGATCATGAAGCAGTTGAAATGTCATAAAAGCTCAACTTGTTATTTAAGTCCCGAGGATGATGTAAAATTAATTACAGTGCAGTGTGATAGATTTTTTAAACATAGTCTTTTTATTATTCCTAGTAATACTCTGCAGTTAGTGCCTGATATGTATTCCTTAATCAACGTCACTGTTGATTGGTCATTAGCACATTACTTTTGTGGGAGCTTGCTGTGCACAAATTGGCTGCCACGTTTCATATGTTACAATATCGACTATTCAAAAGTACTTCATCACGAGTGAAACAATTTGAGATGCCCTGAGACTGTGAAAGACCCTCTATAAATGTAAGTCTTTTCTTTAAATAGGTTAATCAACTATCAGCAAGATAGAGGACATTAAGGCCGCGATTTAGCCACTATGGTCGCAGTATGGGAAATTCCTGTAATACCGCTAACTTTCAGACAACTCAGAAATGACAAATTTCAATGGCGAGATTTGAGTGTATGAATTTCCCCGGTCCTCTCCGGTGACGAGATATACATTAAAATAAATTACAGCATCATTAAAGGGTTGAACGCCATAGCGCCCACCCATGACAGCATGGTGGCACAGTGGTCAGCACTGCTTCCTCACAGCACCAGGGACCTGGGTTTGATTAGGACATAGGGTGACTGTGGAGTTTGCACTTTCTCCCTGTGTCTGCGTGGGTCTCCTCTGGGTGCTGCAGCCTCCTTTCACGGTCCAAAGATGTGCAGGTTAAGAACAAAGAACATAGAACAGTACAGCACAGAACAGGCCCTTCGGCCCTCGATGTTGTGCCGAGCAATGATCACCCCTACTCAAACCCACGCATCCACCCTATACCCGTAACCCAACAACCCCCCCTTAACCTTACTTTTTAGGACACTAAGGACAATTTAGCATGGCCAATCCACCTAACCCGCACATCTTTGGACTGTGGGAGGAAACCGGAGCACCCGGAGGAAACCCACGCACACACGGAGAGGACGTGCAGACTCCGCACAGACATGGACCCAGCCGGGAATCGAACCTGGGACCCTGGAGCTGTGAAGCATTTATGCTAACCACCATGCTACCGTGCTGGGGTTACGGAGATTGGGAGGGGTACACCTCAGAGGGCAGTGCGGCTATATGGGTAGAGATCAGGAATAAGAAGGGTGCAGTCACAATGTTTACTACAGGCCACCCAACAGCCAGCGGGAGATCACAATGTTTACTACAGGCCACCCAACAGCCAGCGGGAGAGAGAGGAGCAGATAGGTAGACATAGGTAGATTTTGCAAAGGAGTAAAAGCAACAGGATTGTCGTGATGGGAGACTTTAACTTCCCCAATATTGACTGGGACTCAATTAGTGCTAGGGGCTTGGACGGGGCAGAGTTTGTTCGGAGCATCCAAGAGGGCTTCTTAAAACAATATGTAGATAGTCCAACTAGGGAAGGGGCTGTACTGGACCTGGTATTGGGGAATGAGCCCGCCCAGGTGGTAGAAGTTTCAGTAGGGGAGCATTTCGGGAACAGTGACCACAATTCAGTAAGTTTTAAAGAGCTGGTGGACAAGGGTAAGAGTGGTCCTCAGGTGAATGTGCTAAATTGTGGGAAGGCTAATTATAACAATATTAGGCGGGAACTGAAGAACCTAGATTGGGGCGGATGTTTGAGGGTAAACCAACATCTGACATGTGGGAGGCTTTCAAATGTTGAAAGGAATTCAGGACCGGCATGTTGCTATGCGGAAGAAGGATGAATATGGCAAATTTCGGGAACCTTGGATAACAAGAGATATTGTAGGCCTTGTCAAAAAGGAAAAGGAGGTATTTGTCAGGGCTAGAAAGCTGGGAACAGACAAAACCTGTGTGGAATATAAGGAAAGTAGGAAGGAACTTAAGCAAGGAGTCAGGAGGGCTAGAAGGGGTCACGAAAAGTTATTGGCAAATAGGGTTAAGGAAAATCCAAAGGTTTTTTACACGTACATAAAAAGCAAGATGGTAGCCAGGTAAAGGGTTGGCCCACGGAAGGACAGGTGAAGGAATCTATGTATGGGACAGAGGAAAAGGACGAGGTACGAAATGAAAACTTTGCATCAGTATTCACCAAAGAGAAGGAATTACATAAGAACATAAGAACTAGGAGCAGGAGTAGGCCATCTGGCCCCTCGAGCCTGGTCCGCCATTCAATGAGATCATGGCTGATCTTTTGTGGACTCAGCTCCACTTTCCGGCCCGAACACCATAACCCTTAATTCCTTTATTCTTCAAAAAACTATCTATCTTTACCTTAAAAACATTTAATGAAGGAGCCTCAACTGCTTCACTGGGCAAGGAATTCCATAGATTCACAACCCTTTGGGTGAAGAAGTTCCTCCTAAACTCAGTCCTAAATCTACTTCCCCTTATTTTGGTGGATGTTGAGTCTGGAGAAGGGTGTGTAGTTAGCCTGGTTCACATTGAGATCCAAAAAGACGGTGTTGGGCGTCTTGAAAAATATTAAGGTAGATAAATCTCCAGGGCCTGATGGGATCTACCCCAGAATACTGAAGGAGACTAGAGAGGAAATTGCTGAGGCCTAGGCAGAAATCTTTGGATCCTCACTGTCTTCAGGTGATGTCCCGGAGGACTGGAGAATAGCAAATGTTGTTCCTTTGTTTAAGAAGGGTAGCAAGGAGAATCTAGGGAACTACAGGCCGGTGAGCCTTACGTCAGTGGTAGGGAAATTACTGGAGAGAATTCTTCGAGACAGGATCTACTCCCATTTGGAAGCAAATGGACGTATTAGCGAGAGGCAGCACGGTTTTGTGAAGGGAAGGTCGTGCCTCACTAACTTAATAGAGTTTTTCGAGGAGGTAACAAAGATGATTGATGCAGGTAGGGCAATGGATGTTGTCTATATGGACTTCAGCAAGGTCTTTGACAAGGTCCCTCATGGCAGGCTGGTACAAAAGGTGAAGTCACATGGGATCAGGGGTGAGCTGGCAAGATGGATACAGAACTGGCTAGGTCATAGAAGGCAGAGAATAGCAATGGAAGGTGCTTTTATGATTGGAGGGCTGTGACTAGTGGTGTTCCGCAGGGATCAGTGCTGGGACCTTTACTGTTCGTAGTATATATAAATGATTTGGAGGAAAATGTAACTGCTCTGATTTAAGTTTGCAGATGACACAAACGTTGGTGGAATTGCGGATAGCGATGAGGACTGTCAGAGGATGCATCAGGATCTAGATCCTTTGGAGACTTGGGTGGAGAGATGGCAGATGGGGTTTAATACGGACAAATGTGAGGTAATGCATTTTGGAAGATCTAATGCAGGTAGGGAATATACAGTGAATGGTAGAACCCTCAAGAGTATTGAAAGTCAGAGAGCTCTGGGTGGACAGGTTCACAGGTCACTGAAAGGGGCAACACAGGTGGAGAAGGTAGTCAAGAAGGCATACGGCATGCTTGCCTTCATTGGCAGGGGCATTGAGTATAAAAATTGGCAAGTCATGTTGCAGCTATATAGAACCTTAGTTGGGCCACACTTGGAGTATAGTGTCCAATTCTGGTCGCCACACTACTAGAAGGATGTGGAGGCTTTAGAGAGGGTGCAGAAGAGATTTACGAGGATGTTGCCTGGTATGGAGGGCATTAGCTATGAGGAGAGGTTAAATAAACTCGGTTTGTTCTCACTGGAACGACGGAGGTTGAGGGGTGACTTGATCGGGGTCTACAAAATTATGAGGGGCATAGACAGAGTGGATGGTCAGAGGCTTTTTCCCAGGGTAGAGTGGTCAATTACTAGAGGGCATAGGTTTAAGGTCCGAAGGGCAAGGTTTAGAGGAGATGTACGAGGCAAATTTTTTACACCGAGGGTAGTGGGTGCCTGGAACTCGCTGCCGGTGGAGTTGGTGGAAGCAGAGATGATAGTGACATTTAAGGGGCATCTTGACATATGCATGAATAGGATGGGATGAATAGGAAGATTTTAGTCTAGACAGGCAGCATGGTCAGCACAGGTTTGCAAGGCAGAAGGGCCTGTTCCTGCGCTGCACTTTCCTTTGTTCTTTGTTCTTGTTCAATGGGCTGAATAGCCTCTTTCTGCACAGTAAGGATTCCAAGATGATGCATCTCCTCCATCCCACCCCCCCACCTAAACCCCATTAAATCCGCCATGTTGACCACATCGGGGAAAATCTTCCTGTAGCCACCAGGGGTTTAGGGACACGCCCGGGTATTGCCCCCTCACACCGTGGCTGTACCAGAGGGCTCTATTGGGGTGTTACTCACCTGTTCTGTGGGGCGGGGGGGCATGTGGTTGGGGTGGGTTCTCCTTATCTGCCGTGAGAGGAAGGGTGATCCCAATGTTTGTGGGGAGTCGTGTTATTAAACTTTGAGATCAGGGCACCCTATAAAAACCGCACCTTGATCGAAGATTCCCGCCACTACTGGTTTTTTAGGGGCCTGCTCCTCTAGATCGCTGTGTGAACTGTGCCAGCACTTGAAATTAAACAGAGTCACCGTGCGCATGCGCAGCCATGGACCTGGAAATGCTCCAGGCATTTATATCGGCAATCTGTGCGCTTTATGCGGCGCCGCTGCTAGCTCCTCACCGGTTGGAGCAATGGGGCGGGGGCGGCACCAAGATTTTTGTCGTAAAACCAGACATTTCCTCTGGACATAGCCTCAAAATCGGAGAATCGAGCCTAGGATGCTCTCTATGCAAGTTATTGTTCAGGAACATCATCCATTATACCACAAGATATAAGAGCAGAATTAGGCCACTTAGACCATTGAGTGTGCTCCACCATTCAATCATGGCTGATATTTTTCTCATCCCCATTCTCCTGCCTTCTCCCCATAACCCCTGATCCCCTTATTAATCAAGAACCTATCTATCTCTGCCTTAAAGACACTTTGTGAATTGGCCTCCACAGCCTTCTGCGGCAAAGAGTTCCACAGATTCGCCACCCTCTGGCTGAAGAAATTCCTCCTCATCTTTGTTTTAAAGGATCGTCCCTTTAGTTTCAGATGGTGTCCTCTGCTTCTAGTTTTTCCTACAAGGGGAAACATCCTCTCCACGTGCACTCTATCCAGGCCTCACAGTACCCTGTAAGTTTCAATAAGATCACCTCTCATCCTTCTAAACTTGGGTGGCAATTCTCCGAGCCCCTCACTGGGCCGGAGAATCGCTGCAACCGTGCCATGACGCCCCGACGCTGGCGCGCGATTCTCTGAGGTGCAGAGAATTGGCGCCATTTGCGCCAGCACATTTGACGCAGCACTGCCGCGGGCCGCTGGAATCGGGGGGGGGGGCGCCGATTCTCAGGCCCAGATGGGCCAAGCGGCCGCATGGTTACAACAGAGTCCCGCCAGCGCCGTTCACCCCTGGTTGCTGCCGGCGGGAATTCTGCACGAAGGGCCGGGGGCGGCCTGTGGGTGGGGGGGGGGCTCCGTCCCCGGGGGGGAGGGGGGGGCTCTGATGGGGTCTGGCCAGCGATCGGGGCCCACCGATTGGCGGGCCGGCCTCTCCCTCCCAGGACCTACTTTCCCGCGTGGCCAGCACCTGAACACCGACACCATGTTGCGTCGTGGCCGGCACGCAGAAGAAGTCCCCCGCGCATGCGCAGGTTGGCGCGGCCCAACTGCGCATACGCGGGTTGGCGACGAGCCCATTTGGCGCCCGGAACTGCTCCAGTGCCGTGCTGTGGGGGACAGAATAGGTCGTACCCGGGGCCGGTTCGCGCCATCGTGTTTCACGATGGCGTTCACGACGGCGTGAACACTTGGGCTCCATTTGGGAGAATCGCCCCCTTGATTCGTCAAGTGACGATGAAAGTAATCAAATGTTTTAATCACACGATAAACTATAACATACAACTCCACTCCCCGAAGTGTCTTCTGCCCTGATCCACATCCGGGTCGGGGCTTTTATGTCCGGTTGGCTTCCCTTGTTAAGGGAAAGTCCCGCCTCCATAACAGTGAAGCTTGTATTTTTTCAACGTCACGGGGACCCTGCCAGTCCACACCCTGTGACTCTCGTGGGGTTACATCAAGATGGAAGATTGAATTCTGCTGAGAAGCAAATCTGTCTTAACAGACTTAAAATCATGCTTGGAAACCTGCCGTCATAAAAGTCTCCAGTGTTATTCTTAAGGTCAGAACGGCATTCTGACAGCACTGTGGGTTCTGCCAACATCAGGTTCTCAGCTCTGCTGTGGAGCGTATGAAAACCCTCTTTAGGCCGTGATGAGCCAAGAATGCACTCACTTCAATAATCTAGCGAGCAGAACTGATTGACCTCCACTGACTGACCCCAGTTAGTTATCAGACATTATGCCTAATGGTACTATTTATTACCATGCTTCAGGAATGCATTTCCTCATCTTTAAAACATTACGCACTTTAATTGCTGTGCATTACGATCCTTGTGCCCAGCTTTGGAGGCTATCTCGAACTCGAACCCTAACTCCCCTCAACTTAAGTCTCTCAATAATGACAAAAGTTATTTGGATTGTAATTCATGGGGCGGTATTCTCCGCTCCCGATAAAAATCGGGATGGCTGCCGTGAAATTGGCCGAGGTTCACGACGGCCTCGGGGCCCGCTCCCCGCACCTAATTCACCCCCACCCGGGGGTCTAGGAGCGGGCCTCTGTCTTTCCTGGCCGTGACCTCGTCGCGCCGGAAATGACGCGCAAAACGGCGCATTTGTGAGGTCATCCACGCATGCGCGGGTTGCCGGTTCCAAACAGCGCATGCGCGGATGACTTCATCGCGCAGACGGCGCGATGGCCATCTTTCTCCTCAGCCGCCAGGCAAGACGTGGCGGCTTGATCTTGCCGGGGGGTGGATGGGAAAGAGTGCGTCTGTTTTGGACGCTGGCCTGACGATCGGTGGGCACCGATCGCGGGCTGTCCCCTCCCGAGCACAATCATGGTGCTCCCATGCCAATCGGGCCTCTAGACGCCCCAAACAGGCATCTGGTGCCCGTTTCACAAATGCAGCGACCAGGTGTGGTTGCTGCTGTGGTGAAACAGGCGTGAAGGGCCAGCCGCCCGGCCCATCGGGCTCGGAGAATCGCCGTTCGCCGTGAAAAACGGCGAGTGGCGATTTTTCCGAGCGGGGGAGAGAATCGTTGGGGGCGCTAGGGGGGCTAACAAATGTCGGGAGGCCCTCCCGCGATTCTCCCACGCCGCGTGGGGAGCAAAGAATTCCGCCCATAATATTGTGCAACAAGGGTTTTTTGATTCCAAACGCATTCAAACTCGTATTTATGCCAAGAAACTAATTGCACTTTAAGTGGTAATGAAACTTTTTTCAGCACTACTGTCACTGTGCATCTTTGAACATGGCTTTAGCACGGCAGTAAATGAATACAAGTTTTAAAAAAAACACCTTTAGCTAATTATTAACGCTGGGTTGCATTGACTTTACTTTCTGGCAAATTATTGAATCAAAATTCCTTGTTACACAACATTATGAACTACAATCCAAACAACTTCTGCAGCCAGGCCTTTGAGGCCCAAAGTTGCCTTCATCCTGCACATCTGCAGTCTTCTCCATTGAAAGGCATTCTGCTGCCACTGAGTTAACACTGCACAGGAGCACGAGGGCCAGCAAAGGCACATGAAAGATTGGGATGAAGTGATTGGACAGAAATAAGGAGATTACTGTTTTAAAAAAAATTAGAATACCCAATTCATTTTTTCCAATTAAGGGGCAATTTAGTGTGGCCAATCCACCTACCCTGCACATCGTTGGATTGTGGGGGCGAAACCCACGCAAACACACTGATGTGTTAGGCAGGTTGGTTCGATGTGGACTGCACTCGATGCAGGGAAGTTAGAAACAGACGTCTAATACTGGAGAAGATCCAACACTGTTTCATTCAACTATAGAACTGCTATACATATTCAGCTGTGGGTCAACACTGTACTGATCTGACTGGTGACCTTGTAATAGCCTGACCAGACTTACTAGCTACTGCATGGTGTTTGCACTTGCTAGCTCATGGACTCTGACTGTCTCAGTAGCTGGGTCCTGAGAGAGCGGGAAACCTAGTGCCCTCTGGCTTTATAGTGGTAGTGTCCTGTCTGGTGATTGGCTGTACTGTGTTGTATGCTTACTGGTCATCCTATGTGTCAATCACTGCCTGTCTGCATCTCATTATATACATGAGTGGATATTATGACACATGGGGAGAATGTGCAAACTCCACATGGACAGTGACCCAGAGCCGGGATCGGACCTGGGACCTTGGCACCAAGAGGCAGCAGTGCTAACCACTGCGCCACCGTGCTGTCCTGAGATGACTTTTTTTTAATGCAATATGAAATCACTTATTTTGTTGATTTAGTTTGGAATTGTACTTTGTCGTGGATTTTATTTTTGCATCACGGCTAAGCCACGTTGTGATGGTCAATGACAGAGGGAAGGGTAAGTGTGGGATTGTCGGTCAATGGGAAATTGGGGTTGTGGTTCCTGGTATTGCACATCCGAGCAGAAATAGGCTGTCTCAGCTTGCCTCTCCTTGTCCTTTTCCTCCTTGTGCTCCTCAGCTGCTTGCCATCGAGGTGATGTCAAGGGCTCTCCTTTCATTTACAGCGAGTTTGTGCAGCGTGATTGTTAACACCTGCATACTGTAGCACTCCTCCAGCGAGGTCCAGCCAATGAAAGCGGTGTTTCAACAAGGCAATACTCTGCTTTATCAGACTGTTTTGTGGCAGCATGGCTTTCATCGTATACAGACTGAGCATATGCACTTACGTGGGTTATGTACCGGACTCATTAGCCATGCAGTCACCTCATAGCTTTCGTCTGACTGCTGCCAGGATACTGGACATTGACATGCACATTTCTTGGCCTTTGGTTAAATACTGGCCACACATTGGGGGAGTCGGATATGTGTTTGTTCCAATATAGGACTGAGTAGCCATATAGCTGCCTACAGAATTATATGTGTGTGGGCAATGGCACCCTGCACCATGGGAAGCCTGCAATCTTGCTCTTCCTGCTTGTCTCTGGCAAGAGAGAATGAAATTTAAGAAGATCTTGACGAATGGTGAGTCTTATTCATGGCACAACAGTTGACAGTAGACTGCAAATGCTGCCTACATCTCTAGCTCCAGCCTAGAAGGAACCAATGTATAAAAATATTCCTTACCATGTCCAACTTGGCAGATCATGATATCAATCAGCAATTAACACTGATTTAAAAGGATCATAAGAAATAGGAGCAGGAGTAGGCACTTCGGCCCTTCAAACCTGTTCTATCATTCAGTAAGATCATGGCTGATCTGATTGTGGTCTAAACTCCACTTTCCTGCCTGTCTCTCACCATAAATCTTGACTCCCTCTTAGATCAAAGATCTGTCTAATTCTGTCTTGAACACATTTAATGACTCAGTCTCCAATTTTCTCTGTGGAGAATTCCAAACAATAAAGCCCTCAGAGAGCACAAATCCCTCCTCATCTGCGTCTGAAATGGAAGACCACTTATTTTTATTTTTAAACTGTGTTCCCTGGTTCTAGATTCTCTCAAGGGGAAACACCTCTATCCATTTCCACGTTCAGCCTCTGCTGGAAGTCCTTCTTCCCCCTCCCTTCCCCTACTCTTCAGGGAGCTTGTCCTGCTCTGAAGGTGTCCTGAATTTATTCTCCAAGCCTAGCTGCATATCAAAGCATATGGCTACTATTTTACCCATTTTCTTGGAGCAATTGGTTTGTGCAGATGCAATGAAGTCAGCAAAATCTCCTTGGGCCACTTGCCACAAAACTCCTGTAGACTTTTGCAACTTTAAACAACTATAGAGACCATCGAACACTTGTATAATCAAAGCAAGAGACAGAAGAAATCAACCAAAAATTAAATTATAATCAGTTAATTATCACTTTAAAAAGTGTGGCGGGGGCTCTTTCCTGTTGCTGAACACATGTTCAGTTGTGTGAGATCAAGATAGGGGGCTGGATTCTCCGTCAGTGGGATTCTCCGCTTCGCCGGCAGTGCACTCACGGCAGCAGATTTCCCAACGGTATGGGTGTGCCCACAATGGGAAATGCCATTGGCCGGCTGCCGCTGGATCCCGCTGCCGGCGGAGGTGCACCACGCTAGTAAACAGGTGCAGCATGAAGGAGAATCCCACCCAGGGTGTTAGCTGAAACTTTGAATTCCAAAATCGCACCACTGGCATCAAATCACTGAAACTAGTGGAGTGCCACAGGGATCTGAGCTGGTTCCCAAACATTTACAATCTATATTAATGACTTGGATGAAGTGGTCAAAGTGCATGGGAATCAAATTGGCTGATGGCACAAAAATCGACAAGAAAGCAAGTTGTGAAGAGGGCCTAGACCTTCGCTCCCTCTCCACAAACCCGACCCAGAATGTTGGATTTTCATTCTAGGGAGGAGGGGGTTCCCTGGGAGTTGGGCCAGGTGATCCCGGAACGAATGTGGAGGATGCCGGGTACAGAGGTGGGCCGGGTGGAAGGTCTGCCGTAATGCGCCAGCATGGCATGGAAGTTAAAATAAAACAGCAAACCGTAAAACAGGAGTCCCTGTGGGGGTTCTCCAGAGTACAGAGGGCGTCTCCCTATTACAGGGGTCCCTGTGGGGGGTCTCCCTTTTACAAGGGAACCCCCTGTGGGGGGCATCTTTCTATCACAGGGGTCCCTATGGGGGGGGGGGGTCTCCCTATTACAGGGAACCCTGTGGGGGGCATCTTTCTATCACAGGGGTCGCTATGGGGGGTCTCCCTATTGCAGGGGACCATGTGGGGACCCCCCCCATTACAAAGATCCCTAGGGGTATTCCTATCACAGGGGACCCTGTGGAGCATCTTCCCATCACAGGTAACGCCGTGGGGAGGTCTTCCTATTACAGGGGCCCCGGGATCTCTCGATTATGGGGGTCCTTGGGAGTGGAGTTGGGTCACTCCCATGCTTGAGGGTAGGCAAACCCAGGCAATCAGGGCTAGCTCCGCCCCTTCCAAATCGGCATCATCGTGGCGCACGGCGTTTCAACGCTGCTGTGGCATCATCGCACGGCCCACCGTGATGCTCTGCCCCCAATGGGCCGAGTTCCTGACGGCGCGGGCCATGTGTGGTCCCAGCGGTCGGGAACCTGGCGTGCCGGTTGTGGATAGCGTCCGGGATCCGTGCCACTAGCCGGGGGGTTTTCTGCTGGGACTGGTGGGGGGTGGACAGCAGGTGGGCTGGGGGTCATGGTTGGCAGGTTAGGGTCCGAGCACGACCAGCGCCATGTTTTATGGCCCAACCGGTGCAGGTCATCACCCCTGGGCATGCGCAGCCCGGCCATTCTCTGTCCGTTTTCGCCGCGATTCGCGGGGGTTCCACGCGGCACCAGTGCTAGCTCCTCACCGGTATCGGAATCGGTGTGGGATTCGTACTGATTTTCCTGTCGTGAACCTCCCGCCGTTAATTAGCCTCAGAAATGGAGGATCTAGCCCATAGTCTCCTAAATGGAGAATCCTGCTCTTTTTATTTACTTTGCTGTGTGTTTGAAAACGGCTAAAGTACTATCAAAATTACCTAACAAAGTGTCATTATCCTATGTGACCATTTTTTAGATTGGATTGGATTGGTTATATTGTCACGTGTACCGAGGTACAGTGAAAGGTATTTTTCTGCGAGCTGCTCAACAGATCATCAAGTACCTGAAAATAAAACAAAATAAAAAGAAAATACATAATAGGGCAACACAAGGTACACAATGTAACTACATACGCATCGGCATCGGGTGAAGCGTACAAGGGTGTAGTGTTAATTGGGTCAGTTCATCAGAGGGTCCAGGCAGCGGGAGGTGTAGATGGAGTCAATGAATGGGAGGCAGGTTCGAGTGATGGACTGGGCGGTGTTCACGACTCTCTGAAGTTTTTTGCGGTCTTGGGCCGAGCAGTTGTCATACCAGGTGTAGCCAGATAGGATGCTTTCTATGGTACATCTGTAAAAGTTGGTAAGAGTTAATATGGACATGCCGAATTTCCTTAGTTTCCTCAGGAAGTATAGGTGCTGTTGTGGTTTTTTGGTGGTAGCGTTGACGTGGGTGGACCAGGACAGAGTTTTGGAGATGTGCATCCCTTTGAATTTGAAGCTGCTAACCATCTCCACCTCGGCCCTGTTAATGCTGACAGGGGCGTGTACAGTACTTTGCTTCCTGAAGTCAATGACCAGCTCTTTAGCTTTGCTGGCATTGAGGGATAGATTGTTGTCACTGCAGCACTCCACTAGGTTTTTATCTCCCTCCTGTATTCTGACTCTTCGTTATTCAAGATCCTGCTCACTATGGTCGTATCGTCAGCAAACTTGTAGATGGAGTTGGAACCAAATTTTGCCACAGTCGAGTGTACACAGGGAGTATAGTAGGGACCTAAGTACATACCCTTGCGGGATTCCGGCATTGAGGACTATTGTGGAGGAGGTGTTGTTGTTTATTTTTACTGATTGTGGTCTGTGGGTCAGAAGGATCCTGTTGCAGAGTGAGGAGCCAAGTCCTAGGTTGTGGGGAAGCAACACTATTTTGATAGTTTAACATTGAATGGAGTGTCTATAAAGTGTCTTTACACCTGCAGATCTGAACGTAGCCCCAGTATAGCATACTGCTTTTTCACAGTGATTACACTGAATAATATTAAAATATGATCGGATTTGTTATGCAGTATCTGCACCTTCTTCATACCATCCCAGGATTTCCATCTCTTGCCGGTTTGGCGGTGCCAAGCATGGCACGTACGCCAGATGAACTATCTAGTGAAGTGGAAGGGGGAGTTTCCACCCTCCCATCTTAATTTGTAGTGCTGGGTAGTTCCCTAACTTGGGGCACCCCATTAACTTGGTATTGGAGAACTGTGCTGGCATCCTCTTCAGACTGAAGAGCCTGAGGCACCGGGCAGCAGGAACAAGACAGGTTCAAGTACAAGTGGGCTTTTACTTCTTAAACACACTAGTTTGTTTGGGTTTTGGGTCCTTGTGACTGCTGCTGTGGAACAGCAATGGGAAGGCCCTGAAACCACCGTCTGGCCTGAAGCTGCACCCTACAGTTCTCCCCTGTTTTGAGCACTAGGACCTTTTTTAATTCATTCATGGGATTTAGGTGTCGCTGACTGGGCCAGCATTTATTGTTCATCCCAAATTGCACTTCAACTGAGTGGCTTGCTAGGCCATTTCAGAGGGCATTTAAGAATCAACCACATTGTTGTGGATCTGGGGTCACAAGTCGGCCAAATCAGGGAAGGATGGCAGATTTCCTCCCCGAAAGCACATTAGTGAACCAGATAGATTTTTATCATAATCGACAATGGTTTCATGGTCATCATTGGACTTTTAATTTCAGATTTCTATATTGAATTCTGCCATGGTGGGACCAAGGATGACAATGCACTGAGGATTTCCCTGGTTAATAGTCAGGATACAAAACCTGATCTCCAATCAATATGGACATTTCTGTGCGCTGCTTTTGTTCAGTGCAGAGACTGAGAGGAGAGTGGGGACTGGTGGCAGAGGGAGGATGTAGAGAAAGAAAATGAGCCCAATAATATTTGGAGTGCATTTTAAATGTTCGTGGGTGGCACCGTGGTTAGCACTGCTGCCTCAAAAGTCAAAGGACCCGGGTTCAATTCCGGCCTCAGGTGACTGCCTTTGTGGAGTTTGCGCTTTTTCCCCCGTGTCTGCATGAGTTTCCTCCGGGTGCTCCAGTTTCCTCCCACAGTCCAAAGACGTGCAGGTTAGGTGGATTGGCCATGCTAAATTGCCCTTAGTGTCCAAAAAGGTTAGGTGGGGTTACTGGGTTACGGGGCTAGGGTGGAGGTGTGGGCTTAAGTAGGGGGCTCTTTCCAAGGGCCGGTGCTAACTCGATGGAACGAATGGCCTCCTTCTACACTGTTGATTCTATGATTCATCAAGGTAACTGATAGTACAAATGGACAACGTAACTTCCTTTATGTGCACTCCATAATCAAGCAGTCCAAGATCAGGTTGGTCTTGGTGATTTGGGCACAGTAAAATCTCCTCTACTCCACCAGAGTTTCAGCATCAATTTCATAAGAGCCTATTATATCACACAGTATTTTCCCACTTCCCATAGCAGCTATTTTTGTCCATTCTCTGAAAAGCAGACTAGCAATTTCATGGTGATTGTCATCTGATTCTGGTAACCCTCTGGCTCAATCCCAAAGTTATTTTAGACTTGCAGCCTGTAGTGAACAAAAAGCATCATCCTGGGCTGGATTTAAACCTTGTATCATGGTGAAAGGACACTGCTACATCCAATCCTCTGATTACTGGATATTCTTAAGATCAACTAGCAATTGTATAGTCTAAACTGCTTTTTATGACTGCCATCCAACGATTAGGATTCTGTTCCAGAACTGATCACCACATGGCGCCATTTTCTCGATCAGAAAAGCTGAATTTTCATGATCTCATTCAATACACACGTGATTGCCAGAATTCAGTCACATCGCAATCAGACTCTGCAGAGCTAGGATGACAGCAGTGTGGAAACATGCAAAGTAGCTGCAGTGTGAAAACTTTTGATTGCTTATGGGATGGACTAAGCTGTTGTCACTTTGATTCAATAGTGCGGATATTCCTTTGGCCACATTCTGTTATGGAAAGTAAACTGAAGTAGGCAATGGTGCCAAGAAAATTGACATTGTCACAATGAGAGAGTTAATGGCTACAAGTGTTAACTCTGGGTTGACTAAATGTACTTTGCAAATTATTTCAGTGTGGGAACTGAATGACAGATTCACAAAAGGTCATTAGTTATGCATCATAAAATCATAGAATTATAAAACGCAGTAGTAGCCTTTCGGGTTATTGTGCCTGTGCAGGCTCTGTGAAAGAACTATCCAATTAGTCTCACCCTCCTGCTCTTTCCCATAGCCTTGCAAATCTTTCCTTTTCAAGTCTATAATATTATCATAATTAAATTATGAACACCCTAACAAGAGTCTGCAGAAGATCAATACGTGTAGTACTCATCAGATAACAATGCTTTACTTGTAAGACTTATCACAGGTTGTAACACTTAAAAATGATAATTAACTATTACTCAGACAACATTATCTAAATAATCTTTGTCCATTGTTCAATGATGCGCCTTAGGGAAGGGAGTATTGTCCTTAATATGCTATCATTTTCAATTCCTCAAAAACAATTCATTGTTTTGGTGTATTTTCTCATTGCATCTCATTTCACTGTAGGTGCAGACATTACACAGGCGTCGATGTAACTCCACCTAGATCGTAATGTTATTAAACAACATACCATAACACTTCAAAATGATGTGATGATAGTCTGAGCATAATGGCAAGTTCCATTATTGCTTTTGACCAGTTCAGTAAGGAAACAATCTTTCGGGAAGCGGGAAGCACGCACAAAATTAGATTTTCAACCTAAATTCAGACTAAACCAGCTTTGTTACAGAGTGACCCAGACTTGAAATGTTAGCTCCCTTCTCTCTCCACAGATGCTGTCAGATCTGCAGTATTTTCTGTTTAGGATTTCAGCCCCTTGATTAATGTTCTTGACATTTTACAGCCTCTCTGATCGTGCAAAAACATTTCTCTGTTGTTTAGTGCTTCCTCTACTTCTGGTGACAAAATACTTGCATTTATGTAGCACCATTTACATCCTTAAGATGCCCAAAGCGCTTTACAGCCAATGGTAACACTTTTCAAACGTAGTAATTGTTGCCATGTAGGAAACTAATTACTAATTATCTTACAGAATTAATGAACAATTCTGACCTCTTTTGCATTCCTAATTTTCATCACTGTACCATTGATGATTGTGCCTTTGGCTGTAAGCTCTGGAATTCCTTACTTAAACCTCTCAGCCTCTCTATTTCTGGCTCCTTCTTTAAATTGCTTTGAAAAGATATCTCATTGACCTGACTTATGGCCACTGTCCCAAAATGTAACTCGGTGTCAAAGAGTGTTTGTATAAAAGCAAGGCATTTTAACTCTGGTGGCTGGATTGACTGATGTAGAGCAGTGAGAGTGGGAATTGAGCAGGTCAATTTGGTGCACCCCTACTGACAGAAACAGTAGTTTGTTTTGTGATTTGTTGCTAATTCCTAATTAATCCCTTGCTTCTACTGGGTGGCTTTTCAGAGCTGGATACTACTTTTAGAAGTCGCTTGAAAAATTGGGCCGTTAGAAGAGTCAGAAGGCCTTGCATTTACATGGTGTCTTTCGCCACCTCAGGATAAGTAGTCAATGACACAGTTTTGAAGTATAGTCGTTGCTGTTATGTAGAAAACGCAGCAACCAATTTTCACATAGCAACTCTCAGAAATAGCAATAGGGATCAAGCAGGAGAACAGATCCTGTAGAGAAAAAGACTGGTGCAAAGTTGAAAGACTGAGAGACCTGTTTTTGTGCTGCGGCATTTTATGATTTCATAATTAACCCGCGCCACTTACTTAGCTGTGACTGTGTACTGGGTGTGGTAACATAAGAGAAAATAGTTCACTGTCAGGTTTGGGTTTTTGTGGCTGCTTGAGTGAAGAAAGAGTTAGAGTGAGTCACATTTCAAATTTCTGATCTAAAATCAGGTGAGTTCACACATGATTACAGTTCTCTGCACAGCCGTTGGGACACTGAATGACACTAATATGTTAATTAGCCAATTATTCTTACTGGGTTCCAGAATGTCGAGAGGCAATAAACAATTTGTAATCTTAATTTAGACTATCAGTGGGCTATGCATATTATAGGACCTTAGAATTCCAACAGTGCAGAACGAGGCCATTCAGCCCATCTAGTCTGCACCGACTCTCTAAAAGAGCGCTCCGCCCAAGCCCACTTCCCTGCCCTATCCAAATAACCCCTTAACCTAACTTATACATCCCTGGACACTAAGCGTCAATTTAGCATGGCCAATCTACCTAACCTGCACATCTTTGGACTGTGGGAGGAAACTGGAGCACCCAGAGGAAACCCACGCAGACACGGGGTGAATGTGCCAACTCCACACAGTCACCCAAGGTCGGAATTGAAACTGGGCCCTTGGCGCAGTGAGGCAGCAGTACTAATCACTGTGCCACCGCGAACAGGTTTCCGGCAGCACGGTGGCGCAGTGGGTTAGCACTGCGGCCTCACGGCGCTGAGGTCCCAGGTTCGATCCCGGTTCAGGGTACTTTAAATTTTAAAAAAAGAACAGGTTTCCTTAGGTACCCAGTGGAGTCATCTGCTGAAACTACATCCTCAAGAGAAAGGGATTTCTGGACCTACTGGTGAATACTTAAATGAAGAAGAAATTAGCCTCTCTTATCCCTGGGAATATGGAGAGAAAGAAAAAAGGTGTATGTAACACTAATCAGCCCAGTCGGGTCTACAAAAGGGGGTTTGGCCTAACAAGGGAAAATGCATTTGTCTTAAGCCTGCGGGAACTGACAGGATAAGCAGGCAATGTTAAATTAACCCATCTATGTGGGATAACGTGGTTTGCTTTATCACTTTTATTTCTGCTTCTTTTCAACCAGGGGATTGAAGTTACGAGAAGCAAGTGGGTTTTGATTATAACTGCGACTTTGTATGATCACCTGCTATCTGTAAAAATAGTGGCAGCGTAACAATTTAGATCTCATCCATTTTCCTCAGATGATTTCTGTACATGGTGTGTTGTCATAATGGTGTCACTTCCTTATAAAGGTGGGGTCAAGCAATAAGAAGAAACTCAGAAAAAAATAGTTTTTTAAAAAAAGCTTTACCTCAACAAAATAACCAAATCTGCATCACACGACAGCTTTTCTAGACCAAGTGTTCCTTCTGTCCGAATATAATGGATTTTCTCCCTGAAATCAAATAGATGAATATTGTAAAGGAACTCAATAACATTTTTAAAAAGCAATGAGGAAAATAAGTCTAACAAATAAATCACAGATTCATAAATGTTTTTACACCTCTGTTACAATTCTGGGCAGAGAAATATCATACAAACATATCAATCGTTTGTTTGCTACTATCTGAAACAGTAATAGTTCAGCTTTATATTTTTGTTAAAAGTCTCTGGTTACCAGAAAACTATGGGGGAGATTCTCCGAGCCCCGTGCCGGGCCAGAGGATCGCCGCAACCACGCCACGATGCCCCAACGCCGGCGCGCGATTTTCCGAGGGGCGGAGAATCAGCGGCAGTTGCGCCGGTGCGTTTGACGCGGCGCCGGCCGCGGGCCGCTGGAATCGGCGGGACCGAGTGGCTGCGCGGATATGACAGAGTCCCGGCGTCGCCGTTCACCCTGGTCACTGCCGGCGGGAACTCTGCTCGAAGGGTCGGGGGCCGGCCTACGGGGCGGGGAAAAGAGCTCCTTTACCGGGGGGAGGGGGCCTCCGATGGGGTCTGTCCCGCGATCGTGACCCACCAATCGGCGGGCTGGCCTCTCCCACCTCGGGCCTACTTTGTTGTGCGGCCGGCCTCTGAATCCCCACGCCATGTTGCGTTGGGGCCGGCGCGCTGAAGAAGTCCCCCGTGCGTGCGCAGGTTGGCGCGGCCCAACTGCGCATGCGTGGGTTGGCGTGCCGCCCATTTGGCGCCGGGAAGGGAGGCTGGAACGGCGTGAATCGCTCCAGCGCGTGCTGGCCCCCTGTGGGGGACAGAATCAGTCCCCGTGCCCTCTTTGCGCCAATCGTGAAACGCGACAGCGTTCACGACGGCGCAAACACTTCATCTCCATTTTGGAGAATCACCCCCTATGTTCATTATTTTATATTTTACTCCATTTGACATTTTTTTAAAAATAAACATTTTATTGAGGTATTGTTTGGTTTTACAACAACAAAATAAACAATGTACATGCATCTATAAACATAGTGCAAAAGCCATCTTCCTTCCTTACAGGTCCCACCTTCATTTACCCCCAACTCTAAGCTAAGCTAAACCCCCCCCCCCCCCCCGCCTTCTGTTGACGATTAATTTTCGGCAAAGAAGTCGACGAACGGCTGCCACCTCCGGGCGAACCCTAACATTGACCCTCTCAAGGCGAACTTGATTTTCTCCAAGCAGAGAAAGCTAGCCATGTCAGATAGCCAGGTCTCCAACTTCAGGGGCTTTGAGTCCCTCCAAGCTAATAATATCCGTCTCCAGAACATCTGCCTCTTTCTCCTCCTGGATTCCCGGATCTTCCGACATCCCGAAATCGCCACCTCTGGACTCGTTGTCACCCTTGTTTTTAACACCGTGGACATGACATCTGCAAACCCCTGCCAGAATCCCCTAAGCTTTGGGCATGTCCAGAACATGTGGCCATGGTTCGCGGACCCTCCCGCACACTTTGCACACTTATCTTCTACCTCAAAGAACCTGCTCATCCAGGCCACTGTCATGTGAGCCTGGTGAATGGCCTTGAATTGTATCAGGCTGAGCCTGGCACATGTTGTGGACGCGTTGACTCGACTCAACTGTCCGCCCATAGACCATCCTCTATCTCTCCTCCCAACTCCTCCTCCCACTTGCACTTCAGCTCCTCGGTCTGCGTCTCCTCCGACCCCATAAGTTCCTTGTAAATGTCAGAGACGCTCCCTTCTCCCACCCACACTCTGGAAACTACCCTGTCCTGAATCCCCCTTGGTGGAAAGAGCCGGAAGGTTGAAACCTGCCTACATAGGAAGTCCCGCACCTGCAGGTACCTGAATTTGTTTCCCTTCGCCAATCCAAACTTCTACTCCAGAACCCTCAAGCTAGGAAAGCTCCCCTCTATAAACATATCCCCCATCCTCTCAGTCCCTGCTCTCTGCCATCTCCGAAACCCCCTTCCGTCCTTCCCGGGGCAAACTGGTGATTGTTACAGATTGGAGACCAAAGCAATGCTCCCTCTGCTCCCACATGTCATCTCCATTGCCCCAGACTTTCAGGTCTGCCACCACCACGGGGCTGGTGGAGTACCATGCCAGTGGGAATGGCAGAAGCGCCATTATCAATGCCCCTAAGCTGGTTCCTTTACCTGAAGCCGCCTCCATATGTTCCCATGTCGACCCTCCCCCCACCACTTCCTGATCATGGCTATATTTGCTGCCCAATAGTTGTTATTGAATTTTGGCAGTGCCAGCCCTCCCTCCCCTCAGCTCTGCTTAAGCATCCCCTTCTTTACTTGCAGGATCTTGACCGCCCATACAATGCCAGTGACCACTTTGTTGACCCGTTTAAAAAAGGACCGCGGAATAAAGATGGGGAGACACTGAAACACCCATTTACGGCTCCATGTCTGCTTGGCTCACTGTAGAATGCGCTCCTTATCCAAATACCTGTGGAATCTCACCACCATTGCCCTCAGGGGGTCTCCCATTCGCGGACTCCTTGCGAGAGCTCTGTGAGCCCTGTCCACCTCCAAGGGTCGGGGGAATACCCCATCCCCCAGCAGCTTCTCAAACATGTCCACTATGTATGCCCCAGCGCCTGCTCCTTCGGACCCCTCCGAAAGCCCAACGATTCACAAGTTCTGCCGGCAGGATCTATTCTCTAGGTCCTCCACCTTTTCCAGGAGCCTTTTCTGCTGGTCTCTCAGCATCCCCACCTCCAACTCCACCGCAGTTTGATGTTCCTCCTGCTCAGCCAGCGCCTTCTCTACTTTCTGGATCGCCCGATCTTGGGCATCCAATCTAAGCTCCAGCCGCGCAATTGACTCTTTAATCGGGTCCAAACAGTCCTGCTTCTGCTTGGCGAAGCCCTTCTGGATAACTTGCATCAGCTGCTCCATTGACAAGCCAGAGATCCGGTTCTCCGCCATGTTTTCTCCCACTGCAGCTTCAGCCCAAGCCTTCTCTGCCTTTCTGTTTCTGCCTTTACGAACACTCCTAGTCCTCCTCTCCAAGCACCGATGTGGGAATCCAGTACACAATTGCCACTATCATCGATTTTTCAAATCAAGTCCAGTAAAAAAATTGGGGGAAAAGGTCCAAAAGTACGACCCGAGCGGGAGCCACCAAATGTGCGACTTACTCCTTCATAGCCGCCACCGGAAGTCCATTTGACTTTTTAATAAAAATAACAACCCCCCCCCCCCCCCAGGTCCTGCTCTATCGAAGATGTTAACCCATGCTGGAGTACAGATCCACAGCAGCAACCTATTCCTCTTTCCCACTCCCAAGTGCCTATACTTCATTCTAATGTTGAATGTTTATTCATCCTTGGCGCCCGTACCACCTGAGTTGAAAATAAATGAAATGAAATGAAAATCGCTTTTTGTCACGAGTAGGCTTCAATGAAGTTACTGTGAAAAGCCCCTAGTCACCACATTCCGGCGCTTGTCCGGGGAGGATCATATACTTATAGAAGACCCATACAGACAGACACTCTCCCACAGGACTCATGGGGTGGGAATAAAGTGTGGGAATGTTCCTTCATTCTTCACTTCTTAGCCAGCATAGTGAGACTAACTGTAGCACCTATGGTTGCTTAAGTTTACTCAGTGTTATATTACTCTTGGTAATATATCGTTACTATTTGCTTCGTAATCCAGAATGGTCTGATGGTGTGATTATAAAGAAACCATCAATCTCTAACTTAAAGCAAAACTGATTTATTGAATTACAATTGATTAATATTGAGTTTGCATATTCCACAGATCTATAACTATTAATAAAGTAATCTATGTTTAAGTAATAACTAAATAAACTGCACGTGCTGATTCTATCTAATCTTAACTATGCTGTGATCTATCTCTCGCTGTGCTTACACTCAACTGACTGGAGTACCCAAGATTCCCCGAATTCTCGGCCGCGATTCGCCGGTCTGGCACCAGAGTGCCGGCGCTGGCACCAAAACGGGAGTACTTTACTCTGGCGCAGGTTCCGAGACCCGATTCTCGGGTCCTGGGTGAGCCAGCACATGGCGCTCCAGGCATCGACCCGGCGCCGCGGGGTCCGCGCATGTGCAGTTGGGCCGGCGCTAACTAGTGCATGCGCACTGGCCATCATCCCCGCGCCGGTCCCGATGCCTAATGGTGCAAGGCTAAAGGAGCCGGCGCGGAAGAAAAGTGGTCCGCAGCCAGAGAGGCCAGCCCGCCGATTGATGGGTCCTGATTGGGCCAGGCCACTACGGAGGCCCTCCCCGAGGTTGGAGCTCCCCTCCCCCCCACCCACAGGCTTTCCCCGGACCCTTCAACCCTGAGGTCCCGCTGGCCCAGAGCATGTTAGAACGGCGCCGGCGGAACTCGGATTTTTTCGGACGGCCGCTTGGCCCATCCAGGCCGGAGAATCGCGGCGCCGCCGGAGGATCGCCGTTAAGACCATTTGTGGCGATTCTCCGTGCGGTCCGCTGCCATGCACACCCGCCCATTTTTTCACGACCGGGAGAATGGCGTCTCAGCGTCATGGCGCGGTTCGCGCCCCCCCCCCCCCGCCAATTCACTGGCCCGGCGGTGGGGTCAGAGAATCGCGCCCCTTATATTTATACTGGGAACTAGTAGTGCACTGTGATGGTTATGTTATACTGAGATGTAATAATTAACCTTTTACTTGTCTACATATATACATATCATTACATCCCCCTTTTTTTTACATTTCTATGTGTTGAAAAAAAAATATTACCACAATACATGATATGTATATCTTTGTACATAGCAAAATTGAGTAACAATCACAATGTTTACTGTAAAGTATTTACAAATTCAGTCTATTAGGTTTTCTTGTTGTCCTAGATCTTCTTAATACACGCGGAGGTGACGTAGAAGTTTTTACAGATCTTTGTGTGTCATCACAAACTTGAGTATTAGTTCAAGTATCATGGAAAATACTTTCATGAAGTTGTAAGTCTGGAATTATTTTAGTGTGTAGCTTAAAGTTTGGAAGTGCTCGCCGATTTTGTCCAAGTATGTTTCCGTCAGCTGTCTGAACTATGTAAGAACATGGTGCTGCTTGTGTTATGACTCTTGCAGGAACAACCTCCATCAGGTACCTTGATCCTGACGGTATCATCGGAAGCAATGAGTCCAGAGTGGTTCTATGCTGATCATAGTACATTCTCTGTTGTTCACGCTGCTGTTCCATTTTTCATATCACAGGCAGATGATCTGGATTTGGAAGAGGTATTGATGGTAGAGTTGTTCTCAAATCTCTGTTCATTAACATCTGTGCAGGCGATGGTCCAGTTGAAAGAGGAGTCACTCTGTATGATAGTTGCACTAGATTGATGTCTGATGAAGAATTCAAAGCGTTGTTTAGAAGTTGTTTGATTATGTATACTCCTTTTTCTACTTTCCCATTCGACTGTGGGTGATGTGGACTTGACGTGATATGAGCAAAATTGTAAAGTGGTGAAAACTCAGCCCAGTCATTGCTGTTGAAACACGATCCATCGTCTGACATCACAGTGGTAGGTATTCCATGGCGAAAGTTTCTTTACTTGCTTTGATGACAGATCTGGATGTCAGATCTGGTAACTTCATGACTTCTGGATGATTCGAGTAGTAATCGATTATCAGAACATAATCACGACCATTGGAGTGAAATAGATCTACACCAACTTTGGCCCATTGGGATGTTTCCAACGTATGTTGCTGTAGTTTATCTTTGCATTGCGCAGGTTGAAACTTCTGACACGTTTCACATCCAAGTACCCTATCAGTGATGCCCTGATTGATACCTGGCCAGCATATAGCTTGTCTCACCCTTCTCTTGCATTTTCCAATGCCAAGGTGACCTTCATGAATTTGGCTGAGAATCATGGGTCGGAGAGACTGTGGTATGACTATCTGGTTGAGTCGAAGCAACAATCCGTCCATCATTGTCAAATCTTCTTGAACATTTCTGAATTTCGAACAATGCCCTCTCAGCCACCCATTGTTGATATGGTGTATGACGCGTTGCAGCATAGCATCTTCTTTGTCTCTTCTCGGATGAGGTTGATCTTCACATCCGAGGCTGGAAGATTTTACAGCACACAGCTGTACTTGAGATTTTACATGCTGTATGAACACAAAAGGTTCACTTTCTGAAGTGATTGAGCGTGATAATGCATCTGCAATTATCAGGTCTTTTCCAGGTGTACAGATGAGGTTGAAGTCGTATCTTCTGAGCTTCATCAAAATTCTCTGGAGTCTCGGAGTCATGTCATTGAGATCCTTCTGAATGATATGCACCAGTGGTCTGTGACCGTTTCTACAGTGAAGGTAGGAAGTCCATAGACATAGTCATGGAACTTTAATATGCCTGTTAGTAGTCCAAGACACTCTTTTTCAATCTGTGCATACTAACGTTCTGTTGGTATCATTGCTCTGGATGCATATGCAACAGGTACCCAAGATGAGTTGTCGTCCTTTTGAAACAGTACTGCTCCTATTCCGTCCTGACTTGCATCAGTCGAAATTTTCATCTCTCTGTTCAGATCGAAAAATGATAGGCGAGTAAATTGTAAAGTTGTAAATTGAGATTTTAAATCAAGCCATTCCTTTTGATGATCAGTTGACCATTTGAATGTGGTTGACTTTTTTATCAAATTTCTAAAGAGCTGCCATTCTTGTTGGTAGGTTAGGAATAAATTTGCCCCCACAATTTACAACACCTAGAAAATGTAGAACTGCCTTTTTGCTCTCTTCAACCTTCATTCTTTGAATGGCTGCAATCTTGTCAGTGTCAGGCCTCACACCATGTTCGGAAATCTGTCTCCAAGGAACTTGAGCGTGGAAATGCCGAAACTACTACACTTGGATTGATTCAGCTTCAGACCATACTCGTGTATTCATTGAAAAACTTTTTGTAGTCTTGAGATATGTTCTTCCTTTGTTGATGACCATATGATAATGTCGTCGACGTAGAAACAAACACCTTCGATGCCCTCGGTCATCCGTTCCATAATGCGGTGGAAGATGTCAGGTGCAGAGATTATCCCGAATGACATTCTGTGAAAGCAGAACCTGCCAAAAGGCGTGTTGAAAGTGCATAACTTTCTACTTGATTCATCCAATTGCATTTGCCAGAAACCTTGCGATGCATCTAATTTGGTAAAGATGCGTACATTAGTCATCTCACTAGTGATTTCCTCTCTTTTTGGAAAAGGATGGTGTTCCCTCATGATATTCATGTTGAGATCCTTGGGGTCTATACATATACTCAGATCACCAGAAGGTTTCTTCACACAAACCATCAAACTGACCCAGTGATTCTTGAAATTATTCCTTGTGGTTGCAGCCTTTCTAATTCAAGTTTTCTCTGAGTAGAGCAGGAATTCTCTTCGGAGGGTGGACCACAGGTTTGGCAACCGTCCTTAACATGATTGTGTACTTGAATGGAAGAGTACTCATGCCTTCAAAGATATCTGGATATTGGTTCAGTGTATACCTTATATATCATGCAGTATGGGTTGAGACGAAGTTGCAGTATAAATTCGCTGTATTAGGTGTAAATCCTTGCAGGCTTGCGCACCTAAAAGTGATGATTTATCTGACTTGACAGCCTCGAATTTTAGTGAAGTCACTATATCATTGTTGGAAACTATCAAATAGCATGCTCCAATTGATGAGATTGAATTGTCATTGTAGTCTTTTAATCTACAGGATGATGGATGTATTTTAGGGGTTTGCTTAAGCTTTGTGAGATCAGGCTTTGTAAGCAAATTGGCAGAAGCGTCTGTATCCAACTTAAATTTGATTGGACAGTTGTTTACTTTCAATACGGTATTGGGAGCAGCACGGTAGCATTGTGGATAGCACAACTGCTTCACAGCTCCAGGGTCCCAGGTTCGATTCCGGCTTGGGTCACTGTCTGTGCAGAGTCTGCATATCCTCCCCGTGTGTGCGTGGGTTTCCTCCGGGTGCTCCGGTTTCCTCTCACAGTCCAAAGATGTGCAGGTTGGGTGGATTGGCCATGATAAATTGCACTTAGTGTCCAAAACTGCCCTTAGTGTTGGGTGGGGTTACTGGGTTATGGGGATAGGGTGGAGGTGTTGACCTTGGGTAGGATGCTCTTTCCAAGAGCCGGTGCAGACTCGATGGGCCGAATGGCCTCCTTCTGCACTGTACATTTTATGATAATCTATGATAATACATTCTCCGAATTAATGGAGTTGACTGATTTAAGAGGTGATGTTACTTCAGTGGTGTTATCAAATTTTTTATGGTTCCAACAAAAAAGTGTTTTCCAAAGAGTAAACATCTGTATCCTTTGAAATATTTTGTTCAAAATCTTATATGTTAGATTCTACGCTTCTTACATTAATCTGTCTTGAAGCTGACTTTGCAGATTGAAATGTGAGTGTGGATCTGCACTGAGCAGCAAAATGCGTTTTGTGAGCATTGTTTTCCTCTGGCAGGGCAATTTTTTTGAACGTGGGAGGTTCCACATCTTCCACACATCATGACGTAGATGTCATCACGCACGACACTTCTTCGCGCATGCGCAGATCGGCTTTCGTCCGTCTTGCATCTTTTGACGAAGTGCGCATGTGCAGTGTAAGAATGCATGCTTGCAAGATGGCTGCCATCTGAATGTGCATCTTATTCATCTGCGATAGTGCATTAACACACACTAGCTCGTGGTTAGTTTTTGCACCCTTTTCACGAAAAAAAAAATTCTTGGTATTGATTTTTCGATTGCTGTTGAACACGACACATTGCAATCACATTTTCAAACATTAGATCCCTTTGCCCGAGCAACCTTTCTCTGAACTTTTCATCAGTTATGCCAAAGACTACTTGGTCTCAAATCATGGAATCATTCAGTGCGGAGACATTGTAATGTAGGATTGTGCTAGCAGTCTAAGGTCAGTAACAAAGCAGTCAATTGATTCACTCTTGTTTTTCAATCTCTTCTTAAAAATAAAACATCCAAATGTTTCATTAGTTTGGATTTGATAATGATTATCAAATTTTGCAAGAATTACTTCAAACTTTATTTTATCTTGATCCGCCATGTATTGGAAAGAATTATAGATCTCAATGGCATGTGGACCAGCCATAGTTAGTGGGAGAGCAATTTTATGTGCATCTGTAGCATAATTCAAATTGTAAACTTCTAAATAAATTTGGAACTGCTGCTTGAACACACGGCAGTTAGGTTGCCATTGATCCTTACATGTCGTGGAGCTTCAGCTTTGTCCATCGATCCTGGACCCATTGAAGTTCTGCAGTCACATGTTGGTGCTTCGCAAGTCAAATAGCTTCTTAGTTTTTTCTTTTTTCTAATCTTACTAAATTATACTAGCTAGTTTCTGTAGCCAATACCTGGTACCATGTTATATTGCTCTTTGGTAATATATCGCTACTCTTTGCTTCGTAATCCAGAATGGTCTGATGGTATGATTATAAAGAAACCAGAATCTCTAACTTAAAGCAATATTGATTTATTGAATAACGATTGATTTAATAATGAGTTTGCAGACTCCACAGAACTATAACTATTAATTAAGTAATCTATGTTTAAGTAATAAATAATTAAACTATACTGGTTGCTTCTATCTCATCTTAACTATGCTGTGATCTATCTCTCTCTCTCCTTACACTCAACTGACTAGAGTACCCAAGATTCCCTGAGTTCTTATATTTATACTGGGAATTAGTGGTGCCCTCTAGTGGTTGTGTTACACTGAGATGTAATAATTAACCCTTTAATTGTCTACATATATACATATTATTACACTCAGCATTTCCCATGGGTTAGATTAAGGTCCTTCCTAGTCTGTATCACTCAGTATCACATTGCAGTGATTGAATCTGGGTCCTTCTTAGTTGCACCAATCAGTATCTACAATCCAGGGATTGCATCTGGGTCCTTTCTCGTCTGTACTATTAAGTCCCAGAGCTAGTGACATATTAACTTGTTGAGCCATTGTGTGAATTATGGAACAGAAAATAGATTTAATTGCTCTAATTTAAAATTCTTCGAATTTGTAGTTTCTACGTCATGGCTCTCATAAATTTAGTCACTTTGGTAGCACAAATGGGAAGGCAGATTATTATCTGAATGGCTTTAAATTAGGAGAGGGGAATGTGCAACGAGACCTGGGTGTCCTCGTACACCAGCAGGCGGTAAAGAAGGCAAATGGTATGTTGGCCTTCATAGCGAGACAATTCAAGTACAGGAGCAGGGATGTCTTGCTGCAATTATACAGGCACTTGGTGAGGCTACACCTGGAATAGTGTGTGAATTTTTGGTCTCCTTATCTGAAGAAGGATGTTCTTGCTATGGAAGGAGTGCAGAGAAGGTTCACCAGGCTGATTTCTGGGATGGTGGGACTGACATATGAGGAGGGATTGAGTCAGCCAGGGCGGCATGGTGGCACAGTGGTTAGCACTGCTGCATCATGGCGCCAAGGACTCGGGTTCAAACCCAGCCCCGGGTCACTGTCTGTGTGGAGTTTGCACATTCTTCCCGCGTCTGCGTGGGTCTCACCCCACAGCCCAACACTGTGCAGGGTAGGTGGACTGGCCACGCTAAATTCCCCTTATTTGGAAAATGTTTTTAAAAAGAGATTGAGTTGGTTAGGATTGTATTCGCTGGAGTTCAGAAGAATGAGGGGAGATCTCTTGAAACCTATGAAATTCTAACTGGGCTAGACCGGGTAGATGCAGATAGCATGTTCCCGATGGTGGGTGTGTCCAGAACCAGGGGTCATAGTCTGAGAATATGGGGTAGACCACTTAGGACAGAGGTGAGGAGAAATGTCTTCACCCAGAGAGTGGTTAGCCTGTGGAATTCGTTACCACAGAAAGTAGTTGAATCCAAAATATCAGGGGCGGAATTTACCGGCTGTTCACGCCAGCGGGATATTCTGGTCCCACCGACCACACATGCCCATCTTGGGTTTCCCGGCGACAAGGGGTGCATTTAATGGGAAATCCTATTGACAACGGGAGGACCAGAAGATCCTGCTGACGAGCTGCCTCCGCTACCGAAAAACACGCGGCGGGTTGCACAGAAAATCCCACCCTACATGTTTTCATGAAGCAGTTAGATATCGCACTTGGGACAAAGGGTTTCAAAGGATATGGGGGAAAGTGGGATCAGTTGGATGAATGCAGAGCAGGATCGAAGGGTCAAATGGCCTCCTCCTGCTCTTATTTTATATGTTTCTTTGTCAGAGGACGTGATTATCAAAACTAAACAGGATGCAGTATTTTTTTTAAAATAAGAAAACTAATCATGTTTAAAACTAGAAAAATAATTTGATATCGTGAGCATTCCACGTCTTACAATCACAAGTGCTATGTGGCTACCAGGGAGGGCAAAGACCATCCTGCACTAACTGATAGAAGGATAGAATTCCACATGTTTTCCACATGTTGTGTTGCTCGAGGAGTATGGCGGGGTAGGGGGGGGTGGAGAGTGTGCAGAAATCAGCTTTGTTAATTCTTCAGTCAAATGCCTCAACCAATGAAGAGGTGAAGCAACAAAATGATTTTTCAAACAAATTCAGAGCTGCAGACCTCAGGGCCTTTTGTTCATTTCAAACTAAAAACAAATGACAGGAACGTGATCCTGTGATGGTCAGAATAGATATAATTCATCTCTTGAGAGTGCTCTATATAAAATGGATACAGCATGTGGATGTGGATTCAGGCAGTGTTTGTTAGAATCTGGAGATAATCAGTGCAACAGTATTGCTGGATAATGCTGCCAGTCAGTGCATTAAAACAGCAGCATTCAAATGAAACACAGGTTCCTTTCTGGGCTCGGAATACCAGATAAATCATCCTCTCCCAGCTTAGGCAATGCCCGCTTTTTGAAAGCATTCCTTTTATTCCGAGCACTTAGGGCTGTATTCTCTGATTTGAAGACTATGTGCTGACACTGGCGTGGGAACAGTGGTGTTTTAGACCCGAAGAAAACGGCGCAAAAGCTGCAACGATCCTCTATCTGGTGGGGAGCTAGCAGGCATGCAGCGTAAAGCTCCCGGCTTTACCTACGGATACGGCCGGAGAATTGCCGGGTCCGTGATCGCACATGCACATGATGGTGCAATATGCTGTGCAATGCAATATGGCGCCAGCCATGTGTGGACCTGGCCTGCCAAAAACTGCGCCCTTTTGACCAGGCTCGCCGTGCCCGGACCACACCCACAGCAGTGCACGCAGCCCCCGCCAAATAACCCCCCCCGATTGTGGCGGCACTGGGCACAGTCCGTGAAAAAAAGTAGGGTAAGTGTTCCGTGCTGTCAGGAACTCAGCCCATCGGGGGTGGACCATCAGGGGAGGGCCTCAGGTGATGTCCGTTTGAGGGAGCGGGCCATCGCAAAAGCAGCGCCACCCCCGAGTTTGCCACAGAACATGGATTCTCCGGCTGATCGGTGAACGCGGTTTTGACGTCGCCGACCGTAGAATCCCGCCCATCGTCTCCCTTCATTTTCCTGCTGGTGGTTTGTTTCTTCAATATTTAGTGCATTGTGACTCAATTCTTTACAACTCCCTGAGCTGAAACTGCCATTCAGTTAATATCTGAGATCATTGAGTTTTGATGCAGCTAATATAGTTTGGTTTAATTGAGAGCAACATCAAAATATCATGGGCTTGACCGCCACCCCCCCCCAAATGTAGCGAACATCAAATTATGTGGTGTGCACTCGGTCATTTACAAGGTGCTAGGAGATTAGCATTTATTTGTCGAATGTAAAGTTGCAAGTTTAGTCTGCACCACCATTCAGTTCAAACATGGTGGACCAGTGTCTCACCTCCATTTATCTGTTTTTATTCCATATTTCTTAATACTCTTATTTAACATTGCGGGCACCGGCAGCGGGATTCTCTGTCCCGCCAGTCGGCCAATGGGGTTTCCCATTGTGGGCAGCCCCACGCGGTCGGAAATCCCTGGGCGTGGGCACACTGCCGGCACAATGGAGAATCCCGATAGTGGAGAATCCAGCCCAATGTTTTTATGTTCAAAAATATTTATTTGCACGCAGGCTATTTACAAATGTTAAATAAGGCCAAGACATAGCTGGTGCTGCTCTCTGAGCTGCTTCACACTCGTCTTCTCTCAGTGAGTGATATCACTGGGGCATTCTCATTAGAACGGAGAAGGATGAGGGGCGACTTGATAGAGGTTTATAAGATGATCAGGGGAATAGATAGAGTAGACAGTCAGAGACTTTTTCCCTGGGTGGAACAAACCATTACAAGGGGACATAAATTTAAGGTGAATGGTGGAAGATATAGGGGGGATGTCAGAGGTGTCATAATATACACACAAGTATATGATGGTGCACAGACAAACATTGATTGACACACAGGATGACCAATGAACACACAGAACACAGCAGCCAATCACCAGACAGGATACGACCACTATCAAGCCAGAGGGCACTAGTTTTCACGCTCTCTTGGGATGCAGCCTCTGAGACAGTCAGAGCCTCTGAGCAACAACTAGAACACACACCATGTGGTAGTAAGACAGTCTGGTCAGGTTAGCCTCAGGTCTCCAGTCAACTTGGCATAGTGTCAACCCAGAGTTAAAGTATGTTTAATAATTAAGAGTTCACTAAAATAGAGTTGCATTTCTTCAAGTGTTGGAAGCCTGTCTCTCTCACTGCTATGGTAAATGCAGTCCTCGCAGACCCAGCATACCCAACACATCAAGAGGTAGGCTCTTTACCCAGAGAGTAGTGGGGGGATGGAATGCCCTGCCTGTGGAAGTAGTTGAGTCGGAAACATTAGGGACCTTCAAGTGGCTATTGGATAGGTACATGGATTACGGTAGAATGATGGCGTGTACATTAATTTGTTCTTAAACTAGGACAAAAGTTCGGCACAACATCGACCGAAGGGCCTGTTCTGTGCTGTATTTTTCTATGTTCTATGTTCTATAACTCCTTATGCACACACTCAGTATCTAGTGTTAACCCTTTACTTTATGGTATCAAGTGTGAGACTATAACCTTGACAAAGTAGAGGATAAAGTTGAAGGACCAAACTCAAAAAGAAACCCTTAGCTCCATAAAAGCAGTAAATTCAGTCTTTTGGCCAGTCAGGTAAACCTTGGCTGTTTAGAAAAATGGAGGTGAGACACTGGTCCATCATGTTTGAACTGAATGGTGGTGCAGACTAAACTTGCAACTTTACATTCAAGAAATAAATGCAGCCAAGTATTTTGCAAAACTGACATAAACATGTCAGTCCAACATAGTGAAATAAAAATGCCACAAGAGAATCCGCTGATGAACAATGCACTTACCTGAGCGTGTGATTCCTGCCAAGGCTGGTCTGTCGCTCCTGAAGCATTTCGAATATGTTTGACTGTCGGAGGAAAGCTACAATCTTGTCATTGTATGCTGTCATTGAGGAAAAGGAAATGAGTATTTCAATCTTTTTCCAGGCCTGTTTGTGCATTTGCTCTCTTTTTCAAATTTATTTTCCCAGAAGGTGCTGACACCTGATGGGGCACAATTCCACAAGTACTGACGCAGTCCTCCCACATCTCAGCTGGAAAGCCATTCCTCATTTGTATGCCTCAACAGAGTATTGACAGTGGATTCATCAATGCGGGAGGGGTATCACAGCCAGGCCTGCTCACGCTCTCACCAAGTTCACAATGATCAATGGAGAGCAATCAGAGCCCAAACAGGGAGGGCAGCATGGTGGCGCAGTGGTTAGCATTGCTGCCTCACGGCAACAAGGTCCCATGTTCGATCCCGGCTCTGGGTCACTGGCCGTGTGGAGTTTGCACATTCTCCCCGTGTCTGCGTGGGTTTCACCCCCACAACCCAAAGATGTGCAAGGTAGATGGACTGGCCCCTTAATTGGAAAAAATGAATTGGGTGTTCTAAATTTATTTTAAAAAAATATTCTCCATCCCGCCACACCAGTTTCTGGTATGGAAACCCCCCCCCCCCCCCCCCCCCCCCCCGCCATCCCAGCAGCCGGCCAATGGGGTTTCCCATTGCGGGAACCCCCACGCTGTCACGGGCATGAGTGCACTGCCAGGGAAGTGGAGGATCCCGCCGATGGAGAATCCAGTCCTGAATGACTTTTCACCTTGTGAATAGCGCCAA
Organism: Scyliorhinus canicula; assembly: GCF_902713615.1. NCBI lineage: Eukaryota > Metazoa > Chordata > Chondrichthyes > Carcharhiniformes > Scyliorhinidae > Scyliorhinus > Scyliorhinus canicula. The sequence continues at coordinate 148,690,909 of NC_052150.1, forward strand.
CCTTGCTGCTATACTGAAATGAACTAACCTGTGGAGATTGGGTATTGAAGCTGGTCTGTGCTTTATCAACACCACCAGCAGATGGTTTGTCTTTTGCAGAATTTTTGTTCAATTGAAGATTATGCTTAACATTTGTTGATTGGTCAAAAATTAGCAGGAAATGCAGGTCCCAATATAACTGTTAAGTGTGAGGTGGAAAGGCCACAGATTTCCAGACTCCCCAGCACTCACAACCTCCGCCCCAGAGTATTTATTTGACAACACTGGTTCCCTCCGAAATTCAAGTTTTAAAAAATATATCATAACCTCCAATGTATTTTTTACAACGGCAGAAAACAGACTCTGCAAATGACATCATTGAATGAAGAAATTGAGGCGAGGAAATGTGGTTATATTGGGCTAGTGAAATGCTTGGAAACCCGTTTTAAAATCAGAATAAATTTTTATTACATGCTTTAGGGACCCCAGTAGTGTTTCTTGTAAAGCCATGTTACACTTGAAAAGAAATTAAAAATCAAAAAATCATCAACATCTTACCCATTGGTACGACATCTTGATGGTGCTGATTGCGAATGGTGGCCACGAGAGTATTGGGAGGTCGGGCAAGCAGTGAGGATCCTCGGACACGCGATACATCAGAAGCCTGAAGCAGAATGCGTGGAAGTGTTTAATTGAGAGGTTTGCTAACATTTTGAATTTTAGTGGCTGTATTATGATAACGTACAATGTTGTCCAATAGAAATGGCTACAGTGTCTCCGTTTTAACCATGTGTGCGAATTTTAATAGAAAACTTCTTACACACAATACAGATAAAATGCACTTCACATATATTTTAAGATTCATCTAATCCCATTTAGTAACAAGGGAAGTAAAACACTCATAATGACACAAGACAACATGGGTGGAATTCTCCATTCCTGAAACATAGGCCACGATTCTCCAGCCTTGTTGCGTTCTCGGTCAAGCCTAACCAGGCCGGTGATTAGAGTGAAAGGCCGAAAACGAGATCCGCGCCAGGCGCCAAACAGTTTGCAAAGCAACCGGCCCGTTCCCATTGGCAAAATCGGGAGCTCGCAGTAGCGTGGCGAGAAACCAATTATCACCGCTTAAGACCCATTTCCATACAATTAACAAGAGCCATCCCACATCTTTTGGCCTCCTGTCATTTAATGGCCTCCCCAGAAAGTGGTCATGCTAGCGCCGATTAGTACTCCTTTTGAAAAACATGAACTTGACGGAAGGGCTTCTGTGAGGAGTCAAGGAGGTGAGTAGCCATCTTTGCTCACAGGCAATGAGGCCGGGGGTGTTGAGCTTGACACCCCAGTGCTCGGTTGGGCGTGGGGGATCTTCTGCAGGGGTGGGCTGCCACGTGGGGTGGGAGGTGCACGGTGGGGGGCAACCGCTCATGGCACTACTATGCCAACCCCTGAATCATGTGGACCTGTTCCGGGAGCAATCCCTATCCCTGTCCATCTGCCCCAGCGACCACACATAACCCCCACTGACTGCCGAGACCACTGGCTGTGCGGCTGAAGGCTATCGCTAATAGGGAATTAATAATCATGGTTAAATGAGCACTTCACACAAAGTGGATTCCCATGGGTGGGCGGGCCACGTAGCATGTGGGAGTCAATGCCTAACATCCCAATCAAATCTTGATGCCTCCGGGGGGTCTCCGTGGGGGTCTCTGTGTGGGGGGGGGGGGGCGGCAGTTCGCGTCACAGCTGTACTAAGCCAGAAAATCCAGGGGTGGTGGGCTATATAGCGCTGAGGTGGGGGTGATGAATTACAATGCGGGAGAGGGGGGGGGGGGGGGGGGGCAGCCATGGGGCCTCCTTTAGGGCAGCCAGCTCAAAATGGCAGCCCAACAATGGTATTCCCTAACAAATCCCTTATTGCTCACCATGCATAAATATACATAGCTAAGGATCAGGAATCACTTCCTGCCATGTGCCTCCCAAATTGCTTGCTGTACCTGCATGCTAACTTCCTGTACGGGTAACCCAAGTCGCTCTGAACAGCAACATTTACAAGTTTCACATCTTTTAAAAAGATTTCTGCCTTTCTATTCCTACAAACCTAAGTAAATAACCTCACCTTTCCCCACATTATATCTGTCAGATTGCTGCTCACTCTTTTAACCTACCTATATCTTTTTTCAGCCTCTATGTGTGCTCACAGCTTACGTTCCCACCTTGTTTTGTAATGTCAGCAATTTTTTAGAAATTCATTCATGGGATGTGGCCATCGCTGGCTAGGCCAGCATTTATTTCCCATTCAGAATTACCCTCGAGAAGGTGGTGAGCTACCTTCGTGAACTGCTGCAGTCCATGAGGTGTAGCTACACCCAGAGTGCTGTTCAGGAGATAATTAAAGGGTTTTGACCCAGTGACAGTGAAGGAACAGTGATATATTTCCTTTTTATTTATAAATTTAGAGTGCCCAATTGTTTTTTTTTTCCAATTAAGGGGCAATTTAGTAAGGCCAATCCACCTAACCTGCACATCTTTGGGTTGTGGGGGTGAGACCTGACAGACACGGGGAGAATGTGCAAACTCCACATGGACAGTGACCCAGAACAATTATATATTTGCAAGTTAGGATGATGCGTGGCTTGGAGGGGAACTCCAGGTGATGTTGTTCCATGCATCTGTTGCCCTTGTCCTTCTAGATGGTAGCAGTCATGGGTTTGGAAGGTGCTGGCTAAGAAGGCTTGGGAGTTCCTGCAGAGCATCTTTTAGATGAACACATTGCTGGTCCTGTTTGTTGGTGGTGGAGGGAGTGAATGTTGTGGATTCCAGTTAAGTGGGCTGCTTTGTCCTGGACGTTGTCAATCTTCTTGAACGTTGTTGAAACTGCAAGCATCCAGGCAAGTGGCTAATATTCTATCACACCCCTGACCTGTGCCTTGTAGATGGTGGACAGGCTTTGGGGAACTAGGAGTTGAGATGGTCGCCTGAGCATAACATTAGGTACATTTCTCTTTGATTCTTTGTCTAAGTAATTAATATAAATTGTAGTCACAGCATTTATTTGGCTTTCCAGTTCAGCTTCTGGTCATCGTTAAATCCCGGATTCTGATCTTTGGTCTTTCAGGGATTTCAATGCCATTGAATGGCAAGGGGAGATGGTTAGATTCACTCTTGTTGGAGATCATCTTTAGTTGACACTTCTGTGTCGCAAATATTACCTGTCACTTATCAACCCAAGCCTGCATGTGGGCATGGACTGTTTTGGTATCTGAGGAGTCGTGAATGGTACTAAACACTCTACAATCATCAGAAAATATCCGTATTTCTGACTATATGATGGTGGAAATCCATTAATGAAGCATCTAAAATGGTTGGGCCTAGAACAATACCCTGAAGAACACGAGCAGTAAAGTTCAGGGGCTGAGATGATTGGTCTCCAACAATGACAACCATCTTTCACTGTGCTGGGTATGACTCTAACCAGTGGAGAGTTTTCACCCTGATTCTCAATGACTTTAATTTTGCGAGGGCTCCTCGATGCCATGCCCAGCCAAATGCTGCTTTGATGTTAAGGGCAGTCACTCACATCCTACTTCATGAGTTGAGGTCTTTTGTCTATGTTTGTAGCAAGGCTGTAATGTGGTCAGAAGCTAAGTGGCACTGGTGGAGTCTAAACTGAGTGTCAGTGAGCAGGTTAATTCTGTGCAAGGGCTGCTGCGTAGTACAGTTTCCATCACTTTGCTGATGATTTAGATTAGACTGATGGGGCGGTAATTGGCTGGGTTGGGTTTGTCCTGTTTTTGCGGACATACTTGGGCTATTTTCCTCATTGCTGGGTAGATGCCAGTATTGTAGAACTTAGGTTTGGATATGACTAATTCTGGAACAAAAGTCTTCAGGACTATCGCTGGAATGTTGTCAAGGCATGTAGCCTTTGCAATCGCCAGTGCCTTCAGCTGTTTCTTGATGTCACATGGAATGAAGAAAATTGACTGAAGACTGTTATCTGTGATGCTGGGGCCTTCTGGAGGAGGCTGAGATGGATCATCCCCTCGACACTTAGGGCTGAAGATTGCAGCGAATGCTTCAGCTTTACCTTTTGCAGAGATGTGCTGGGCTGCTCCATCATTGAGGATGGGGATATTTGTGGAGACTCCTCCTCCAGTGAATTGTTTAGTTGTCCATCACAATTGATGACTGGATTTGGCAGGTCTACTGAGCTTAGACTTGATCCGTTGATTATGGAATCACTTATCTCTGTCCACTGAATGCTGCTTCCGCTGTTTGGCATACATGTAGGCCACTGTTGTCGCTTCAGCAGATTGGCACTTCATTTTTAGGTTTCCCTGGTAAGGTTCCTGGCATGCACTCCTGCACCCTTAATTGAACCAAGGTTGATTGATCTCTTGGCTTGATGGTAATGGTAGAGTGAGGGATATACCTGGCCATGAGGTTATATATTCTGGTTGTATTCAATTCTGCTGACCCTGTTGTCCTTGCCAGACTGCAGATCCTTCTTCTATGCATTTACCCCAAATCTCAATGTGGTTTCACAACTGGAAGATCTATATTTGATGGAATACAAACCATTTGCCTGGATGAGTGTAGCTCCAACAACACTCAAGAATCTCTATACCATCCAAGACAAATTCGCCCACTTGATTGACATCCCTTCCGCAAACATTCGCTCCTCTCCCACCGAAGCACAGTGGCAGAAATGTGTACCATCTATAACGCACTGCAGCAACTCACCAAGGCCTTTTTGACAACATTTTTTACTTGTTGTCTGTACCATATAGACAGATAAGGGCAGTAGATACCTGGAAACACCAACATCTGCAAGTTCCTGTCCAAGCTACACACCATCCTGATTTGGAAAGATATCGCCGCTCCTTCACTGTCGCTGAGTTAAAATCATGGAACACCCGCCTTAACAGCACCGTGGCAATACCTACACTACATGCAGTGATTCAAGAATGCAGCTCACCACCACTTCTCAAATAGGGATGAACAATGAACACTGGCCTAGCCAGCGACACCAACATTCCAGGATAGGAGTTTTAAAAAACTGCCTTCATAAATCTCAACAAGGCAATTAACCACGTGAGCAGAGGTGGTATGTTTAAGTGCTGGAGAGAATTGAGCTGCTGAATCTGATCTCCTCTTTCCCTGACAACGTGGTGGGTAAACTTAGCTCAGACAGGTCAACATTGGAACCCTTTGAGATCCACAGTGGAGTTAAACAGAGTTCTGCTCTGGCACCAACACTCTTTGTCATACTCTTCTCTTTGCTGCAGTCCTGTGCCCTCTGGCCATCACATTGAGGGACACCTGCAGCATTAACTAGTCAGACTGAGTCTGTATGGAATGTTACTGTGGCATCGTCAGTGTAGGGCAACTTTCTGACTTGGCAGGGCATCACGGTGGCACAATGGTTAGAACTGCTGCCTCACAGCACTGAGGACCTGGGTTCGATCCCGGCCCCGGGTCACTGTCCGTGTGGAATTTGCACATTCTCCCCATGCCTGCATGGGTTTCACCCCTACAACCCAAAAGATGTGCAGGATAGGTGGACTGACCATGCTAAATTGTCCTTAATTTTGAAAAAAAAATAAGTGGGTACTCCAAATTTAAAAAAAAACTTTCTGACTTGGCATACCTTTGTCTTGGATCTCAGGCGAGGCTGAATGGCTTTCCGTCAGTTCCTATGCAAGTAGGCACCCCTTGTAGATGACCAGAAGGCTTATAACTGCAGCAAAGAGAATATGCCAAGAGTGTGGATGCCAGAGACAATCCTTTTGACCTCACTGTGAATCTCAATGGTTCCTAAGTTGTCCTGCTATAACGCGTGGCAGCACGGTAGCATGGTGGTTAGCATAAATGCTTCACAGCTCCAGGGTCCCAGGTTCGATTCCCGGCTGGGTCACTGTCTGTGTGGAGTCTGCACGTCCTCCCCGTGTCTGCCTGGGTTTCCTCCGGGTGCTCCGGTTTCTTCCCACAGTCCAAAGATGTGCGGGTTAGGTGGATTGGCCATGCTAATTGCCCGTAGTGTCCTAAAAAGTAAGGTTGGGGGGGGGGGGGGGGGGGGGGGGGGGGGGGGGGGGGGGGGGGGGGGGGGGGTGAGTAGGGGGGGGGGGGGGGTGGGGGGTGGGGTTGGGGGGGGGGTGGTGGGGGGGGGGGGGGGGATGGGGGGGGGGGGGGGGGGGGGGGGGGGGGGGGGGGGGGGGGGGGGGGGGGGGTGGTGTTGTTGGTTACGGGTATAGGGTGGATACGTGGGTTTGAGTAGGGTGATCATTGCCCTCGGCACAACATCGAGGGCCGAAGGGCCTGTTCTGTGCTGTACTGTTCTATGTTCTAACTGCCCTAGAAACAGGAGATCACACTGAGCAGCTTTGGCAGGTTGCCAATTTTCTCCAGCAGCTTAAATAGACCATCTCTGGCCACATGGTTAAAGGCTTTGGGGTGATTGATGAACGCATTATAGAATGGTCTCCTTTGTTCATGGCATTTTTTTGATAGCTGCTGGACTGAGAAGATCATTTCAGTTGTAGATCTTCCACATTGATAAACCACATTGGGATTCTGCGTAGATCTGTTCAGCCAGGAACGGCAGTTTGACAAGTGCAGTACAGGCAAATATTTTACCCACAATGTTTAGCAGGGAGATGCCTCAATCACTGTGGCTGACATGGGCACAATCTTTGCACCATATACATCCTGAGGGAAAGTACTTCTCCCTCTAGTAGAAATAAAGAAGTTTGAGCAGATGCTGTAGGAATACTGATTTCCGGTGCTTGCTTAATTCAGGCTTGTACCATTAGCACTTGCCGCTTTTCTATGGCAAGCGAGTCAACAGTCCTCCACTGTGGGTTTGATATCAAGTTCTGCTTTGATAGGCAGGCTTTCTATAGTATCTAGAGCCTGTACAGTGAGAGTGAACAACAAGGTATTGTCAATCTACCCTACTAGTTACAGTCTCCAAAAACTCGAACAAATTTGTCAAACATGATTTCTCGTTTGGATTGGATTTGATTTGGATTGGATTTTGTTTATTGTCACGTGTACCGAGATACAGTGAAAAGTATTTTTCTGTGAGCAGCTCAACAGATCATTAAGTACATGAGAAGAAAATAAAATAAAAGAAAATACATAATAGGGCAACACAAGGTGCGCAATGTAACTACATAAACACCGGCATCGGGTGAAGCATACAGGGGTGTAATGTTAATCAGGTCAGTCCATAAGAGGGTTTGGTAACAGTGGGGAAGAAGCTGTTTTTGAGTCTGTTCGTGTGTGTTCTTAGACTTTGTATCTCCTGCCCGATGGAAGAAATTGGAAGAGTGAGTAAGCCGGGTTGGAGGGGTCTTTGATTGTACTGCCCACTTTCCCCAGGCAGCGGGAGGTGTAGATGGAGTCAATGGATGGGAGGCAGGTTTGTGTGATGGATTGGGCGGTGTTCACGACTCTCTGATGTTTCTTGCGGTCCTGGGCCGAGCAGTTGCCATACCAGGCTGTGATGTAGCCAGATAGGATGCTTTCTATGGTGCATCTGTAAAAGTTGGTAACGGCCAATGTGGAGGTGCCAAATTTTCTTAGTTTCCTGAGGACGTACAGGCGCTGTTGTGCTTTCTTGGTGGTAGCATCAACATGGGTGGACTAGGGCAGATTTTTGGAGATGTGTACACCGAGGAATTTGAAGCTGCTAACCATCTCCACCTCAGCCCTGTTAATGCTGACAGGGGCGTGTACAGTACTTTACTTCTTGAAGTCAATGACCAGCTCTTTAGTTTTGCTGGCATTGAGGGATAGATTGTTGTCACTGCACCACACCACTAGGTTCACAATCTCCCTCCTGTATTCTGACACGTCGTTATTTGAGATCCGACCCACTATAGTCGTATCATCATCAAACTTGGAGATAGAGTTCAAATCAAATTTTGCCACGCAGCCGCGTGTGTACAGGGAGTAGAGTAGGGGGCTAAGTACGCAGCATTGCGGGGCCCCTGCATTGAAGACTATTGTGGAGGAGGTGCTGTTGTTTATCATTACTGATTGTGGTCTGTGGGTCAGAAAGTCGAGGATCCAGTTGCAGAGCGAGGAGCCAAGTCCTAGGTTTAGGAGCTTTGATATGAGCTTGGCTGGGATTATGGTGTTGAAGGCAGAGCTGTAGTCAATAAATAGGAGTCTGATGGAGGAGTCCTTGTTGTTGAGATGCTCCAGGGATGAGTGTTGGGTCAGGGAGATGGCGTCTGCACCGGTCATGACGGTATGCGAATTGAAGTGGGTCAAGGCATCCTGGGAGTATGGAGGTGATGCGCTTCATGGCCAACCTCTCGAAGCACTTCACTGCGACATTGTTAAACAATGTTGACTTTGATTTGCTAAGTGCCCTGTTAACATTTCTACAATAAGAGATTCCAGCAGTTTCCTGACTAGCCTATAGTTCCCTGTTTTTTTCTTTCCCTCCTTTTCTAAACAGTGGAGAACATTTTCTAACCTCTAATCCTCTGGAACCATTCTAGAATGAAGGGAATTTTGGAAAATCATGAGCAGCTCATCCACTATCTATGCAGCTGCCTCTTACATAAGATACACGCCGTATATACCGGCCTTTCAGACAAATTAGTCGATGCCTTTTTGAACCCTTGGAGCAGATCACCAGGTCCTGGGGATTTGTTAGGTTTTATTCTCTCAAGTTTCTCCAATGCTTCTCTGCCGATATTCATTACAGAAGTTCCTTACTCTTCTTATCCCCATGGTTACTCTCTATTTCTGGTATGTAATTTGTGCCTTCTACTGTAAAGGGCTGCTTAATCTGCTTAATCTGTAGCTCATTCCAACAGCCATTCTTTATTGTAAATCTCTTTAGAAATTGACACCGTATAGAGTTGCTACCACAACCCCAATATGGTCAGATTGCCCAGAGTACAATGGACAATGAGACTGAGAACATGCGTTCTGCATTGCTCAATTCCCCGCTAGCAAAGACACTTATGGAGTTTACCTATGTGGGAGTTTTGGTTGTGGGTTTGTTACCGATGAGTTATAGTTTTGTGGAATTTAAACCACCGTGGTATAATCCTCATGTGGTTTTCTTCACGGTATTGGTCTCGCATTCAGTGTGGTGAACAGTTTAATAATACATGCCAACAGCACCTGCCCCATTTCACAACATTAAATACCTCCTTAGAAGTTTCTCATAATTTTTGATAACTATGTATACGAGTCCAGGACACCCTTACCTCTCCTGCACTGTAACTGCGCAGACGTTGCAGATGTTGTCGATGCGTTAAATGGTTTGGCAGCCGTCCATTTTGAAGTGGAAGCCGAGGGTCAATAAATGTTGTTGCTCGACTGTTGTGATCAACAAAAAATGACTGGAATGGAAAACATTTCCGTTAGGTGAGTGGCATTCCTTAGTAACAATACACCATTCAATTAATTAAGGTATGTTACATGGTATGAAGAAAATGCTTCAGTGTAATCTATTTAACCCAACATAATGGATCCAAATTCATTTTCTTATCCAACAATTTATGGAGGCGAAGAGGAACAAAAAAAGAGATATGGCCCGTAACTTCTGTAGATTGGCAATTGAGTTGGATTGCCACTCGCTCGTAGTTCCTTACCTGGAAATCCAGCTACTCCTATCTCACCCAACCTTCTAACTTAGGCCAAGTGAGATCTGTGTTGTGGAGTGCAATCCTGAGGCCTTCAGCCCAGAACTGCAGCACAGAGGTAAGGAGGACACGCCCTTTTCTTATGGCACTAACCACCCTAAAGCAGATAAGTTTAAAGGTCAAGCCACTTTGAGCAGCCAGGGTCAAGATAAGTTTCTAAGGTAGGTGACCGGGGTTTAGAGTGGGGTGGGGGATGCGGCAGGTGGCTAAATGTGTGGTTGGGACTCAGTGGGTTGTGGGGGTGCAATCAGGGGGAAATCCCATGCGGGATTGGAGGTTCCCGTGGACAGTCAGGGGTTAGTCGAAGGGTGGAGAGGGCAGTTGGGATGTGGGGTTGTTGTTGGGGGGGGGCCCATGAGGGGTCGGGGTGTGAGGCTGTAATCAGATGTTGCGAGGGGTAGCTGGGGGCCCTGTGCTGGGTTGGGGAGGTTTGGATGGGTTACTATAGTTACCTAGAAACTGCAAGTGGTTTTAAATTTGGGGATCTATCACTGTAATTATGGAGCTATCCATAATTTGTGATCTTACTCGCATTTTTGGATGGTTCCCAGGGTAATTGCCCACCGAAAGCTTTGAACTTCCCAGGCAATTGCTCAGCAATCCTTACCTGTAAACCTCCGAAGTGGGGGAGGTTACCCAATGCATTTTTGGGGTACCCCTGGATATACTGTTCCAGGACCTGTAAGCTACAGGCCAGAATTTTTGAATTCGGAAATTGTCAGCATTATTAGTTTTTGTACACAAGTTGAAGACATTATCAAATTTCTCTTCCTGTTAGTATTTTTAAAATAAATTTAAAGTACACAATTCATTTTTCCAATTAAGGCGCAATTTAGCGTGGCCAATCCATCTACCCTGCACATCTATTTGGTTTGTGAGGGTGAACCTCACGGAGACACGGGAGAATGTGCAAACTTCACACGGACAGTGGGCCAGGGCTGGGACCTCTGTGCCATGAGGCAGCAGTGCTGACCACTGCGCCACCGTGTCGCCCCTCTTCCTGTTATTTTAATCAAAGGAGTAACCTGCTTGAAATAAGTGAATCAAAGCCTCTGTTAAAGTAGTGATGTAAAAGTGAATATGACAACATTGTACAAAATACATAAGTTTACAAACTATATAAGATTTGCAGCACAGAAACTGGCCATTTATCCCAACTGGTCTTTGCCAGTTATTATGCCCCACACAAGCCTTTCTCAACTCTTTGTTTTGTTTTATTTCCTCTCATGTATTTAGCAGCATCCTTAATTTTCAGTTTACTTTGTGTAGTTTGGTTAAACAAATACATGCCCATTTACGTGCATGTACACACTTACACATTATGTATATGTACATGTACACATACACATAAATGCATTTTATAAATCCTTTCTCATTCAAATTCCGAGGAACAGAGGAAGAGGTATTTGCTGAATGAGCCTGTTCTACCATTCAACGAGATGGTGGTTAATCTGTGGCCTAATTCCACGTACTCCACTTTGCTCCATAAGCGGCACGGTAGCACAATGGTTAGTACTGCTGCCTCATAACGCCAGGGACATGGGTTCAATTCCGGTCTTGGGTGTCGGCCTGTGTGGAGTTTGCACTTTCTCCCCGTGTCTGCATGGGTTTCCTCCGGGTGCTCTGGTTTACTCCCACAGTCCAAAGATGTGCAGGCTAGGTGGATTGGCCATGATAAATTGCCCATTAGTGTCACAAAGATGTGCCAGTTAGGTGGGGTTACGGGGATAGGGTGGGGAAGTGGGCCGGAGCAAGGTGCTCTTTCAGAGGGTCGGTGCAGATTCGATGGGCTGAATGGCCTATTTCTGCACTGTAGGGATTCTATGAACCCTCACTACCTCTGGTTGACAAAAATCGATCAATCTCAGTTTTAAAATTCACAATTAATCTTGAATCAATTGCCATTTGCAGCATAAAGGAATGGTGGCACAATGGTGCCTCACAGCAGCAAGTACCCGGGTTCAGTTCCAGCGGGTGCTCCGGTTTCCTCCCACAGTCCAACAAAGATGTGCGGGTTAGGTGGATTGGCCATGCTAAATTGCCCTCAGTGCCCAAAGATGTGCAGGTTAGGTGGGGTTATGGGGATGGGGGAGGGGGGTGGGGGTCGGTGTGGACCTAGGTAGGGTGCTCTTTTGGAAGGATGGTGCAGACCAGATGAGCCGAATAGCCCCTTTGAGCACTGTAGGGGTGCTATGGATTCCTTGGAAATTCTCTTAGTACCCTTGTAACCATGAACGCGTGTCAGCCATGAGGTGTGCCAGTACATTTAGCCCTCTGACTCCACAAGTAATGATGATGCATGCATGAATAAAATGGAACCAATGTCATGTGAATTATTTCAAGTGATATCTAAATTTGAAAAATAAACACTGTTCCACCTTTGTGCTCTCAATAAGTCTTATGTTAATGGCAATGGAGTTAGGCAAGAAGATTTTGGCTGTGACGCAGAATTTCTCTGTTTGACCAGGAGACTCTTTTATAGAACCCCCCCCCACCCCCCCCCCCCCCCCCCCCCCCCCCCCCCCCACCTCCCCCCCCCCCCCCCGTAGCTGAAGCATTGTCAGTTGATGGTGGGTGTAACCACTGGAAAGTGCCCCCACTACAGAATCGCACGTGTTTCCTGTACACTCCAAAAGCACTTTAAATTGTAATTGTGTGGGAAACAGAAAATAGCATGTGGAAGTGGTGCATGCTTCTGGTTACTCCGTCAGGAATGTCGCAAAACTGACAGAATTCCGCCCCAGGTCCCTTTGGGCTTCCATTGTTTCTACTTTTGACTATTTAGAAGGTGCTGATGTTTGTTGATTTTAAATTAGAACATTGAATGTAGAACAGTACAGCACAGTACAGGCCCTTCTGCCCACGATGTTGGGCTGACCATTTATCCTAATCTAAGGTCAACCTAACCTACACCCCTTCAATTTACTGCTGTCCAAGAGTCGCTTAAATGTCCCTAATGACTCTGACTCCACCACCTCTGCTGGCAGTGCATTCCACGAACCCACCACTCTCTGTGTAAACAACCTACCTCTGACATCTCCACTATACCTTCCTCCAATTATGTCCCCCTCGTGTCAGCCATTTCCACGCCTTTCATCAACTTGTACACCTCTATCAAGTCAACCTTCTTCACTCCAGTGAGAAAAGCCCTAGCTCCCTCAACCTTTCTTCATAAGATATGTCCTCCAGTCCAAGTAGTATCCTGGTAAATCTCTGCACTCTCTCCAAAGCATCCACATCCTTCCTATAATGAGGTGACCAGATGAGAGGGGACCCTATTGAAACTTACAAGATACTGCGAGGCCTGGATAGAGCGGACGTGGAGAGGATGTTTCCACTTGTAGGAAAAACTAGAACCAGAGGACACCATCTCAGATTAAAGGGATGATCCTTTAAAACAGAAATGAGGAGGAATTTCTTTAGCCAGAGGGTGGTGAATCTGTGGAACTCTTTGCCGCAGAAGGCTGTAGAGGCCAATTCACTGAGTGTCTTTAGAGATAGATAGGTTCTTGATTAATAAGGGGATCAGGGGTTATGGGGAGAAGGCAGGAGAATGGGGATGAGAAAATATCAGCCATGATTGAATGGTGGAGCAGACTGGATGGGCTGAGTGGCCTAATTCTTCTCCTATGTCTTATGGTCTTATGGTGTTGAGTCATCTTTGCTTAATTATAGACTCTAACAATTTCTGCACATCAGATTTTAGGCTAACTGGTCTTTAATTCCCCGATTCCTCTCATCCTGCCCGACACTATTTTAAATATTGACTGACATGAGCAATTTTGCAATCTAAAGGAACAATTGCTGAATCAAAAGAACTTTGAAAATTTATAGTTAAAGTATCTATTTCCCAACCTCTTCTATCAATTTTCCACGATGCTTAATCTCCAATCATCTGTCAGGCTTCAGTTAAAGCAGTTTTTGTGACCTACTATAGCCATTGCTTTTAACTTTCCAATTTAATTCTTCATGTGTCTAGTAGAGCTGTCTAATAGGATTTCAATGCTGATCAAACTTGTGACTAGGTCACCATATTCACACGTGATACAAAATAGCTGAAATGTTAATAAAACAAATGTGCAAACATTAGAGCTTTTAAACTGTCAGCAATCAAGATCGATATCCTCACTGCCAGAGCCAGGGGGCGGAATTCTTCCAGCCCTGGGACGGGCCGGAGAATGCCCGCAAACTGGCCACGCAGCCCCGACACCAGCGCGCGATTCTCTGCAGTGCCATTGCCGCCCGTCGCTGGCCGCTCTACGCGGCAGGACCGCCGATTCTCCGGCCCAGATTGGTCGAGACCTGCCAACGCTGTTTTAATCTGCTCTGGGCCGGCGGGACCTTGGCGTTGAAGGGTTGGGTGGCGGCCTGTGGGGGGGGGGGGGCCATGTGGGGGGGGGGGGGGCCTCCCATGTGGCCTGGCCCGTGATCGGGGCCCACCATTGGCGGGCCAGCCTCTGTGGCTGGGGGCCTGCTTTCCTACGCGCCGGCCCCTGTAGCCCTGCGCCATGTCGCATCGGGGCCAGCGCGTTGAAGGAGGCCACTGCGCATGCGCACGTTGGCGCCGGCGCCACTGCTCATTTCCTCGTTGACGCCGGCGCTACTGCGCATGAGCGGATCCCGCGCCGCACAGTTCGCGCCGGGATGGGAGGCTGGAGCGGAACCACTCCAGCACCATGCTGGTCCCCTGGAGGGGCCAGAATCGGTACTCCCAACGGCCCGTTCACGCCTTTGTGAAACGCGACGCCGTTTCCGACGGCGTGGACATTCTGCCACCGAATAGGAGAATCGCGCCCAGGAGAACAGCTTCAAAAGGATTTTCAATCTAATGGTTCCAGAAGGCAAGACAGTTGTGAAAGGATGGTGACAATCTGTTAGCTAAAGTGATTTTTTTTCTGACATTGTACTCCAGTTTATTCTCAAAAATAAAAGATACATTTCTTCAAGTGTAAGTTGTCTATATTCGGAGATTCAAATACAGAAAAGAATGAATAAATCTCTATGTATCAGCTTCTGCACTCTGACTCTTGACCAACACTTATACTCTGTTGTCTGTCATAAACATACAAAATGGCGAGACATTGAATGGACCTTTGGTTCATGGCAAAACTCATGCAACCTGTCATGCTAGTAGTTCGCTATTCATTTCAATCACTTATTTCAACAGATCTATTAAGATGAAGGTTGGATGTTGTTGCACTGCCTCCGCTTGTCAAAATTGTCATTTCACCCCCCCCCATTGCAGCCATGCAGTGCTTTTCATTACTTATATACCTCAACTGTTCTGCGAAAACTGTCAACTTCAGTTAGAGTCACCTGTCACTAGATTTGGAATAAAACTTTGAGAACTATCAGACCCTGTCCCTGTTTTAATAGCACAGAGCAGTTCTGCAGTTGTAAATGATAATCATTTAGAACAAATGGCAGGACTATTTTTCTTGTTCCATTGAGCAAGTGACCCTTCAGCTTCCAGCAACTGAACTGACAAAGATAGTCGTTGTCCAACAGATATGTGACTTCAGCCGAATGGCAAACTTGGTCAGTTAGGAACAGATGATAAATAGCAGTCAAATGAATTAACACTCGTACTCAGACATACTACTGTGACTTAACACACTAACTGGACCATGTGGCGAGTGTACTGGACAATGCTGTTCTAGTATTAGTGTAGATTGTTATGAATGTGAGGGTTTATAAGATGTTTATGTTTAAAACTGTCTTCTTTTAATTTAACGTAAAATGGATTAAGTAACCTCCTACCAGTTCTGTCTGATGACAAGCCATATGACCTGGTTGCCATGGGAACTGGGGACCTAGGTAAAGCCCGATTGAAGCCCAGTGTCAGCTTTCACACCTGAACACAAAGAGAGAAGCAGATGGCATTGCTGCCAGCAGATTAACAGATTCTCAGATTTACTAACTCAGAGACCCTGGACAGAGAGAGAGAGAGAGAGAAACAGCCAGGGAAATCGATTGTTCTCTATTAGCCACCGGGCCAAAATGCAGGTGGGAGCACATTATCTGGTTGAAGAGACAGAATCTATGCAAGTTTAAAGACACTGCTAACCGTATCTGCGTGAGTGTCACCCCCACAATCCTACAGGATGTGCAGGGTAGGTTGATTGCCCGGGGGCTCCGATGGGGTCTGGCCCACGATCGGAACCCACAGATCCGCGGGCCGGCCTCTCAGATTCACTTTCTGTAATTGGGAACGCCACACACGTGGCCCCCTGGTCGGGAACACTGCAACGCATGGCCCTATGACCCTCGCAACACCTGCCCGCGTCCCACCTGCAGGCCGTGACTCTGGGTTTGAAAATGACTGCTCTAGGGAATAGTGACCATAGTAATATAGTAATATAGAATTCAAAATTCAATTTGGGGGCGAGAAAAAAGTCCCACACTAGCGTTCTGGAATTCAACAAAGATAATTACATAGGCATGAGGACAGATTTGTCCTGAGGAGAGTGGGCAGGAAGGCTAAATGGCTAAGATCTGGTATGTCTCTCTTGTGGGGACCATGAATTGGATTCAATTTGAATTGGTTTTTGGAGCAGGCAAGGGGCTGGATTAGGAGTTCGCCCCTCTCCCCACTCTGAGCTCTGGCTTTGTAACTCTGAAAAGGTAATTTAAAAAAAAGTTAGCTCAGCTGATGAGCAGTGGAGATGCTCAATATTTAAGGAGATGCTCAATTACTCACACCTAAAATATATTCCAGAGAGGAAGAAAGATGGCAAAAGGGGTAAAAAGGCATCCATAGTTAAGGACAATATAACAGCAAAAAGTTAGTTATACCATGTTGCAAAGGCCAGTGGCAGGCTGGAAGATTGAGAAACTTTCTTAACATAAACAAGGGTTACTAAAAAAGTAATAAAAAGGGCTAAGGTAAATGGGGATGAGAAACGTATCAGCCATGATTGAATGGCAGAGCAGACTGGATGGGCCGAATGGCGTCCTACGTCTTATTAACCCTTCTGACGGGCACTGGACATTACAACTCAGTGGAATAGGGAGAAACGACCCCAATGGAAGTTTTTTTTTAATTTAGAGTACCCAATTAATTTTTTTCCCAATTAAGGGGCAATTTATCGTGTTCAATCCACCTAGAACATAGAACGATACAGCGCAGTACAGGCCCTTCGGCCCTCGATGTTGCACCGACATGGAAAAAAACTAAAGGCCATCTAACCTACACTATGCCCTTATCATCCATATGCTTATCCAATAAATTTTTAAATGCCCTCAATGTTGGCGAGTTCACTACTGTTGCAGGTAGGGCATTCCACGGCCTCACCACTCTTTGCGTAAAAAACCCACCTCTGACCTCTGTCCTATATCTATTACCCCTCAATTTAAGGCTATGTCCCCTCGTGCTAGCCACCTCCATCCGCGGGAGAAGGCTCTCAGCTGTCCACCCTATCTAACCCTCTGATCATTTTGTATGCCTCTATTAAGTCACCTCTTAACCTTCTTCTCTCTAACGAAAACAACCTCAAGTCCATCAGCCTTTCCTCATAAGATTTTCCCTCCATACCAGGCAACATCCTGGTAAATCTCCTCTGCACCCGTTCCAAGCTTCCACGTCCTTCCTATAATGAGGCGACCAGAACTGTACGCAATACTCCAAATGCGGCCGTACCTAGAGTTTTGTACAACTGCAACATGACCTCATGGCTCCGGAACTCAATCCCTCTACCAATAAAGGCCAACACACCATAGGCCTTCTTCACAACCCTATCAACCTGGGTGGCAACTTTCAGGGATCTATGTACATGGACACCGAGATCCCTCTGCTCATCCACACTACCAAGAATTTTACCATTAGCCAAATATTCCGCATTTCTGTTATTCTTTCCAAAGTGAATCACCTCACACTTCTCCACATTAAACTCCATTGCCACCTCTCAGCCCAGCTCTGCAGCTTATCTATGTCCCTCTGTAACCTGCAACATCCTTCCGCACTGTCTACAACTCCACCGACTTTAGTGTCGTCTGCAAATTTACTCACCCATCCTTCTGCGCCCTCCTCTAGGTCATTTATAAAAATGACAAACAGCAACGGCCCCAGAACAGATCCTTGTGGTACGCCACTCGTAACTGAACTCCATTCTGAACATTTCCCATCAACTACCACTCTCTGTCTTCTTTCAACTAGCCAATTTCTGATCCACATCTCTAAATCACCCTCAATCCCCAGCCTCCGTATTTTCTGCAATAGCCGACCGTGGGGAACCTTATCAAACGCTTTACTGAAATCCATATACACCACATCAACTGCTCTACCCTCGTCTACCTGTTCAGTCACCTTCTCAAAGAACTCGATAAGGTTTGTGAGGCATGACCTACCCTTCACAAAACCATGCTGACTATCCCTAATCATATTATTCCTATCTAGATGATTATAAATCGTATCTTTTATAATCCTCTCCAAGACTTTACCCACCACAGACGTTAGGCTCACCGGCCTATAGTTACCGGGGTTATCTCTACTCCCCTTCTTGAACAAAGGGACCACATTTGCTATCCTCCAGTCCTCTGGCACTATTCCTGTAGCCAATGATGACCTAAAAATCAAAGCCAAAGGCTCAGCAATCTCTTCCCTGGCTTCCCAGAGAATCCTAGGATAAATCCCATCCGGCCCCGGGGACTTATCTATTTTCACCTTGTCCAGAATTGCCAACACTTCTTCCCTACGCACCTCAATGCCATCTATTCTAATAGCCTGGGTCTCAGCATTCTCCTCCACAATATTATCTTTTTCTTGAGTGAATACTGACGAAAAGTATTCATTTAGTATCTCGCTTATCTCCTCAGCCTCCACACACAACTTCCCACCACTGTCCTTGACTGGCCCTACTCTTACCCTAGTCATTCTTTTATTCCTGACATACCTATAGAAAGCTTTTGGGTTTTCCTTGATCCTACCTGCCAAAGACTTCTCATGTCCCCTCCTTGCTCGTCTCAGCTCTCTCTTTAGATCCTTCCTCGCTTCCTTGTAACTATCAAGCGCCCCAACTGAAACTTCACGCCTCATCTTCACATAGGCCTCCTTCTTCCTCTTAACAAGAGATTCCACTTCTTTGGTAAACCACGGTTCCCTCGCTCGACCCCTTCCTCCCTGCCTGACTGGTACGTACTTATCAAGAACATGCAATAGCTGTTCCTTGAACAAGCTCCACATATCCAGTGTGCCCAACCCTTGCAGCCTACTTCTCCAACCAACACATCCTAAGTCATGTCTAATGGCATCATAATTGCCCTTCCCCAGCTATAACTCTTGCCCTGCGGGGTATACTTATCCCTTTCCATCACTAACGTAAAGGTCACCGAATTGTGGTCACTGTTTCCAAGTGCTCACCTACCTCCAGATCTAACACCTGGCCTGGTTCATTACCCAAACCAAATCCAATGTGGCCTCGCCTCTTGTTGGCCTGTCACATATTGTGTCAGGAAACCCCTCCTGCACACATTGTACAAAGAATGACCCATCTAATGTACTCGAACTATATCTTTTCCAGTCAATATTTGGAAAGTTAAAGTCTCCCATAACAACTACCCTGTTACTTTCGCTCTTTTCCAGAATCATCTTCGCCATCCTTTCCTCTACATCCCTAGAACTATTAGGTGGCCTATAGAAAACTCCCAACAGGGTGACCTCTCCTTTCCTGTTTCTAACCTCAGCCCATACTACCTCAGAAGAAGAGTCCCCATCTAGCATCCTTTCCTCCACGTAATACTGTCCTTGACTAGCAGCCCACACCTCCCCCTCTTTTGCCCCCTTCTCTGAGCCTTACTAAAAGCACCTAAACCCCGGAACCTGCAACAACCTTCCTGTCCCTGCTCTATCCATGTCTCTGAAATGGCCACAACATCGAAGTCCCAGGTACCAACTCATGCTGCCAGTTCCCCTACCTTATTTCGTATACTCCTGGCATTGAAGTAGACACACTTCAAACCACCTACCTGAACACTGGCACCCTCCTGCGAAGTCAAATCTGTGCTCCTGACCTCTATACTCTCAATCTCCCGTACCCCAAACTACAATCCAGGTTCCCATGCCCCTGCTGAATTAGTTTAAACCCCCCCAAAGAGCACTAACAAATCTCCCCCCAGGATATTGGTGCCCCTCAGGTTCAGATGTAGACCATCCTGTCTATAGAGGTCCCACCTTCCCCAGAAAGAGCCCAGTTATCCAGAAATCTGAATCCCTCCCGCCTGCACCATCCCTGTAGCCACGTGTTTAATTGCTCTCTCTCCCTATTCCTCATCTCACTATCACGTGGCACGGGCAACAACCCAGAGATAACAACTCTGTTTGTTCTCGCTCTGAGCTTCCATCCTAGCTCCCTAAAGGCCTGCCTGACATCCTTGTCCCCTTTCCTACCTATGTCGTTAGTGCCAATGTGGACTACGACTTGGGGCTGCTCCCCCTCCCCCTTAAGGACCCGGAAACACGATCCGAGACATCACGTACCCTTGCACCTGGGAGGCAACATACCAAACGTGAGTCTCTCTCGCTCCCACAAAATCTCCTATCTGTGCCCCTGACTATTGAGTCCCCAATTACTAATGTTCTACTCCTTTCCCCCCTTCCCTTCTGAGCAACAGGGACAGACTCCGTGCCAGAGGCCCGTACCCCATGGCTTACCCCTGGTAAGTCGTCCCCCCCACAAGTATCCAAAACGGTATACTTGTTACTCAGGGGAACGACCGCAGTGGGTCCCTGCACTGACTGCTTCTTCCCCAGTCCCTCTTACAGTTACCCATCTATCTCCAGTCTTTGGTGTAACTACTTCCCTGAAGCTCCTATCTATGACCCCCTCTGCCTCCGAATGATCCGAAGTTCATCCAGCTCAAAGCTCCAGGTCCCTAACACGGTTTTTGAGGAGCTGGAGTTGGGTGCACTTCCCACAGATGAAATCAGAAGGGACACTGACGGCGTCCCTCACCTCAAACATTCTGCAGGAGGAGCATTGTACTGCCTTCCCTGACATCACCTCTAGATTAAAAAAAAAAAAACAAGAAAACGAAAAGAAAGGAAGAGCTTACCTGATATTACCTCAAACCCTGCTCCCGCTCAAAGGTAAGCAAATTTAAAGGCACTCACTCACCTTCACGACAGGCCCCTGCTCCCGCTTCCCAACCACCGTGGGGTGGGGGGGTTGGTTAGAGGAGGAGGTAGGGTGGGGAAACACTCACGAAGTGTTTCGGGTTTAACTGTCAGTTGCCAACAGCCTCTCCACAAACCACCTTCAACTTAGGCTGACCGCACTGCACGTATGCAAATTTCCCCAGAACAGCTGATCAGTAGCTCTGCTCTGCTGCCCTCTGCTGGATGCTTGCCTTCACTCAAACTCCTCGGGTCTCCTTCGCAGTTCACCTTCAACTTAGGCTGACCCGCACTGCACGTATGCAAATTTCCCCAGAACAGCTGATCAGTAGCTCTGCTCTGCTGCCCTCTGCTGGATGATTGCCTTCACTCAAACTCCTTGGGTCTCCTTCGCAGATTCACCTTCAACTTAGGCTGACCGCACTGCACGTATGCAAATTTCCCCAGAACAGCTGATCAGTAGCTCTGCTCTGCTGCCCTCTGCTGGATGATTGCCTTCACTCAAACTCCTCGGGTCTCCCTTCGCAGTTCACCTTCAACTTAGGCTGACCGCACTGCACGTATGCAAATTTCCCCAGAACAGCTGATCAGTAGCTCTGCTCTGCTGCCCTCTGCTGGATGCTTGTCTTCACTCAAACTCCTTGGGTCTCCTTCGCCAGTTCACCTTCAACTTAGGCTGACCGCACTGCACGTATGCAAATTTCCCCAGAACAGCTGATCAGTAGCTCTGCTCTGCTGCCCTCTGCTGGACCTACCCTGCACATCTTTGGGTTGTGGGGGTGAAACCTACGCAATCACGGGGAGAATGAGCAAACTCCACACGAACAGTGACCCAGAGCCGGGATCGAACCTGGGACCTCGGCGCCGTGAGGCAGCAGGGCTAACCCACTGCGCCACCGTGCTGCCCACCCCAATGGAAGTTGTGAGTAACTTTGAACTGAGTTCTGTAAAGAATGTAATTCTGCAAGAAGGTGGTGTAATGTGCAAACGAGGGATGGGGCTTCCGCCCATGTTATGAAGTCAAGGGTCTTTTCTGTAATTTAGTGCATCTTTAGACAATGTTGATTTTAGTTTGTTACAGTAAAAGCCAAAAAACATGTAATCATGGGACGCAATGCGGCCCATAAATCATGGGCGGGATTCTCTGACCCCCCGCCGGGTCGGAGAATCGCTTGGGGCCGGCGCGAATTCCGCCCTTGCTGTCTCTCGAAGTCTCCGGCACCAGAGATTCAGCGGGGGCGGGAATCGCGCAGCGCCTGTCGGCGGCCCCCCGCCGGTGATTCTCCGGCCTGCGATGGGCCGAAGTCCCGCCACTGTCATGCCGGTACCGCCGGCGGGAATCAAACCACCTACCTTACCGGCTGGACCAGGCAGCGCGGGCGGGCTCCAGGGTCCTGGGGGGGGGGGGGGGGCGCGGGCCAATCTGGCCCCGGGAGGTGCCCCCATGGTGACCTGGCCCGCGATCGGGGCCCACCGATCGGTGGGTGGGCCTGTGCCTCGGGGGCACTCTTTTCCTTCCACGTTCGCCATTGTCTTCACGATGGCGAACATGGAAGTGACCACCTCCCCTGACACGTCGGCACATGCGCGGACTTCCGCCGTCCGGCAAAGTCCTTTCGGCCCCGGCTGGCGTGGTGCCAAAGGCCGTTCACACTGGCCGGCGGGGCACCAACAACTCCGGCGCGGGCCTAGCCCCTCAAGGTTAGGGCTTGGCTCCTAAAGGTGCAGAGAATTCCGCACCTTTGGGGCGGCCCGACGCTGGAGTGGTTGATGCCACTCCATCCCGCTGGGACCCCACACCCTGCCGGGTAGGGGAGAATCCCGGCCCATGTACCCGGTTAGCCACGCCTCGTGAAATCTAATGGGATCTTGCGAGACGTCGCGATCTGGATCCCGCCAATTATGCGGCTAATCTGTACATTAAATTACTGCATTAAGAAGCACTTTGATATGCGCTCACCAGAGTTCCCAAAGACGCAGGATCTAACCCCTGTGCCTTGGAGATTCCGAGCGAGCACTGTTTAGCACTGGTCTCCGCAAACGGGGACCAGGGCTGGGATTCTCCCCTACCCGTCGAGTTGGGGCTTGGACCACGCCGGAGTGGTTCCCACTCTGCCGGCTGGCGTGAACGGCCTTTAGCGCCACGCCAGCAATGGCCGAATGGACTTCGCCGGCCGGCGTAAGTCTGCGCGTGCGCCGGAGCATCAGCGGCTGCTGACGTCATACCGGCTAATGCGCAGGGGAGGGGGTCTCTCCCGCCTCCGCCATGGTGAAGACCATGGTGAAGGCGGAAGAAAAAGAGTGCCCCCACGGCACAGGCCCGTCTGCCGATCGGTGGGCGCTGATCGCGGGCCAGGCCACCTTGGGGGCACCCCCAGGTGTCAGATCGCCCCTTGCAACCCCCCCCGGACCCGGCGCCCGCCCGCGCCACCAGTCAGGTAGGTGGTTTAATCCACGCCGGCGAGAGAGGCCTGTCAGCGGCAGGACTTTGGCCCATAGCGGGTCAGAGAATCGCCATGGGGGGCCGCTGATCGGCGCGATTCCCGCCCCCGCTGAATCTCGGGGGCAGAAAGTTCGGGACACGGCGAGGGCGGGATTGGCGGGGACCAGGGCTGGGATTCTCCCCTACCCCCTGGCGGGGGGTCGGAGAATCTCGCCCCAGGTATATCGGCACTGGCGGGTGGGGGGGGGGGGGGGGGGGTGGTCTTCCAGGGGATCGGGAGCCACTGGGTGGTTGGGCTCCAGGCAGGGTGGAACCTTTGGCTCCCCCAGTGTCCCCTGTACCAGAGTTCCAGGTTTGGGTCACTGTATGTGCGGAGTCTGCACGTTCTCCCCGTGTCTGCGTGGGTTTGGGTGCTCCGGTTTCCTCCCACAAGTCCCAAAAGACGTGCTGTTAGGTAATTTGGACATTCTGAATTCTCCCTCAGTGTACCCAAACAGGCCCGGAGTATGGCGACTGAGCGCTTTTCACAGTAACCTCATTGCAGTGTTAATGTAAGCCTACTTGTGACAATAAGATTATTATTATTAGTAGTACCTTGGTCCACTTTATGTGAACTCCATTCTATCTTACAAGTTTAAATATTCCTCTTCCATACAATTAATCCTCTCCACATAAAGGCCACTTCAGTTCAGGTAATTTTCCGTGCAGTTTTGTCTTTCTCAGGATTTTCCCAATGCCCAGACATCCCAAATTCGCCTTTAAGACATGCATTTCTAAGGGTGCCTCAGCTCTTCCTTTCCCTCACCACTTTTTCGTATTATAAGGCAAGTTTTGATTCAAACTACGCAAACTAACTAAATTGTAGTCTTTCCTTTTTCATGGTCCCAAGATGAGTCATGACCTCTGGCTGTCGATTCTCATTTCCAAAGCTTTTCCGGAAGCTCTGAACCTTCCTTCCTCAAGCACTTGGGAGGCGGTTACAACATTTGTGGTTTCCTTTTGTGACAGACAAAAGACCTATGTCTCGCTATTGTCCAATTCCCCCCCAACTACCACTCACTTGCTCCTTGTTAATGTTTATTTATTCACTCTGAGTAACACACTGTGTCATAGTTTAATTCAGCAGCCTGGCTCTCCGTATTTCACCTCACCAGCATCAAGTTAAAGAGTAGTCAGTAGACAAATCTAAAATCACAGCGGCTCACTTACTGACTCGCCGACAATTATACCGACAATAAGGTGGGCAGCACAGTAGCATGGTGGTTAGCATAAATGCTTCACAGCTCCAGGGTCCCAGGTTCGATTCCCGGCTGGGTCACTGTCTGTGCGGAGTCTGCACGTCGTCCCCGTGTGTGCGTGGGTTTCCTCCGGGTGCTCCGGTTTCCTCCCACAGTCCAAAGATGTGCGGGTTAGGTGGATTGGCCAATGCTAAATTGCCTTAGTGTCCTAAAAATTAAGTTAATGGGGGGGCCTGTTGGGTTACTTACTGGTATAGGGTGGATACGTTGACTTGAGTAGGGTGATCATTGCCGGCACAACATCGAGCGGCCGAAGGGCCTGTTCTGTGCTGTACTGTTCTATGTTCTATACATGCATTTTTCTACTTCTCGAATCCTCTCAATCTCTGGAATGTACAACTGTGGGACTTCTTCCCCTGCACACTGCAGAGTGAGACTTACAGATAGTGGATGTTCTAGTTCCGCACTTCTTTGCTTAAAGCACAACCTGCTAATCCACTTTAAATCTGTTTGTTTCCTGAACCCCAACTGGGCCTAGAATGATCCATATCATGTCCTGGCTGAGCGTCTTCTGTGTCAGACTGACCACACTAGCTGGTGCACTACATCACAGTTTTAAATATGGAGAAAAAACTGGTTATTTTCCATATTCGGCCAGGCCTTATTGATGCGGAAAAAAAAAACTCATTCAGTGTTCGGAGCAGGGTCAAAATGTCTTATTTGTCTTGGAACCAAAAATATATAAACAGTGAGGAGAATAATTCACTTGCACAAGCAAATATGGTGAATAATGGAAATCTGAAATACAAACAGAAAATGCTGGAAATACTCAGCAAGTCTGGTAGCATCAACGCAGAGAGATACATCATAAGCATTTCAGGGCCATGCCTTTTCATCAGAACTTCTGCTGAGTATTTCCACCATTTTCATAAAAAAAGAAGTCAGCAAACTTTAGTAAAGGTAAAATAAAACATTTTATATGCCCTTATATGCGGTCACTCTGTTTCGGAATTTCCTACCTGTGCCATTTCTGACATTGGGCCACCGTGCAATCTTAGGGTGGAGGATGGGAGGAGACTAATGAAGAATTTACCTCCGCTTCACTGTCCAACTACTGAAGATGGGTGGGCTTTGGAGGTTGGAGTGTAGGGCATCGGGCCTACTCGATTGGAGTCCAGCGGTCTCCACTGTGAGGAGAGCAATGGGAGAGCTGCTGAGAGCCATAATGATGCAATGGCAAAGAGGCACTGCAGCCACCATTAACATCTGTGAAGTGGATGACAAGGTCACTGTATATGGCTCTCAGAGACATCCATCTCGACAATTTCATTAATCAATGGCAGGACAATACGGGCAGATAGCAGCTTGGTAACTATCTGCCGATGAGCTTATCGACTGGTTCTGATGAAAGGTCATTGACCTGAAATGTTGGGTGATATTTCTCAGCCTCGGCAAGGCGGGTTCCCCTGCAGTGGATGTGTCAAGTCAGCAAAAAGGTTCATTGACTTTGGTGGGACCGCAATAATATCCCGCTGGTGGGAGGGGCCAGAATATTCCAACCAATAACTCTATTTCACCACAGATGCTGTCTGGCCTGCTGAATTTTTCCAGAATTTTCTATTTTTATTTCAGATCTGCAGTATTTTGATTTTGTACAAGATTCCACTAAAATTGTACAATCTATCCCCATTTAGTCATTGAGTAATACAGCATTGTAGACTGAATTGCACCAGGCCAGGACCTCCACATAACTTGGATTCTAAATTATAAAGATGTCGCACTCTTACTAAGTGCAAAAATATAATGGAAATGAAACCTTTTGAAAGGGCTGTTAGATAGGGGGAGAAAGATTAACACAGAGGCCATTTTTACTTGACAAGATAATACAAAAGATATATATGCTATTCATTTAATAACACTAAACTGAAGAATTACTCCATACTCTTGGGCCTAGCCTTTCTTACCTTGCTTTGTTGATCTGTCTTAATCTCCCATCCTCGAGGCAGTTCTAGCTGTGTATCGGCAAACATGTTCAGGGAAAGTCACCAAGTCCCTGTTATGTTGATACCGCTCAAAATTACGGGCATCCCTGCGGATCTTCAGTATCATATGCTTCAAGCAAGTACTATTAGTAAATATTCGATAGGCACCCTGCAATGGAAGAAATTGTTTGAGTGTGTCTGTTTATGTTGCTTTCTGAGGGCAGTAGCATTTTATGCTGTGGTTTACTGTCAAATCATGTTCATGGTCCAGCAGATAACAGATGCTTAGGAGGGTATTACATAGAGAACTATATACAGTTTTGGTTTGTTAAATGGCAATAAAAATAATATGGTTTAAGAAAGATAGAAAGAACTTGCATTTGCATAGTGTACTTCATGTTATTATGCTTTCCCAAATTGTTTTACAACCAATTAAGTACTTTAGCAGGCCCTGTTTCAATACAACAAAGTGTAACAGCCAATTTACATACAGCAATGCCCCGCACAACAGCGATGAGATAATAAACAAATCATTCAGGTTTTTGATTCTGATTGGGGAATAAATGTTGGTCAGGACACAGGAGAATTAATGTACACCATTTTTGAAAAGTGCTGTCCCATCCCGTCTCAGCTGAGAGGCAATCTTTGACAGTGCAGCTCTCCCTCAGTACAGTATTCAAGTACCGCCTGGGCCATATGTTCAAGTTCATCAACATCTGGAGATGTGCTGCTGCTTGAGCCCTTCTCACTTTGCGTCCATAGGATCCATGAGGTTCAGTGAAATTCAGACTAGACTTACCGTATCATCAGGCACAATGTAGAGATCGTATATCATGCGATTCATGATACACTGTAATGTGTGATTTATACTGCAGCGCTACCAATTTGTTTGCATTGTAACATGGATCCTAATATACTTTGTATTATGTGGGAACCAGTAGATGGTGTCAGGTGAAATAAAGTGTTAGCAGATTCGGAATGTGACCTGAACCCGGTGACGTGTTCCACTCTCAAAACCCTGTGCTCTTTTCCATTCCACTTGATATACGTGACTAACAGACATGTTGCACTTGGTTAATGAGATACTGGTGAAGAATATGACTGAATGCAAATAGCAGTCAGGAACAAACTGGGCACAATGGGAGGTGGCAACAATGTAGAGCATCACAGTGTTGGAAGGGATTAACTAACTGGGTCCTGTCACAGCCCAGCATGCCATTTGTGATAAATGCCCAGGGAATGGGCTCATGTTCCTGTAAACTGATTGGAGCTAAGTGCAGGGCACTGGAAATCAGCACTGATATGGGAATCGGCAACACATCTGTAGGTTTAAAGTGGCCTGCCAACACTGCAATCTTGCTCTCAGTGATACAGCAGTGCTGTCATTTTAGATAAAAGCAACAAGAATTACATTTATTTCTCTTTTATTTAAAAACAAACACTTGTGTTTTATTGCAGGAGCTGACTTTTCATCATCGATGTGCCAGCAGAATTAATTTTTGGGAGTTTTTAAATATTTGAACACTGCTGGTAGTAAAATTTAAATACTGATCCACAACTCTTAACAAGAGAATCAATGTAATGCAGCAAATGCGCAGATGGATGATAGCTGAAGTTATTAATACATGTAAAATAGAAGCAGGAGGAGGCCATTCATCCCTTCGGGCCTGCTCAGGCCATTTATTATGATCATGGCTGATCATCAAGTTCAATACCCTGACCCACCCATATCCCTTGATCCATTTAGCCCCAAGAGCTATATTAACTCCTTTTTAAAATTACACAATGTTTTGGCCTCAACTACTTTCTGTGGCAGTGAATTTCACATATTCACCACTCTCTGGGTGAAGACATTTCTCCTCACCTCAATCCTAAAAGGTTTACCCCTTAACCTCAAACTATGACCCCTAGTTCTGGACTCCCCTATCATCGAGACCATTCTTCCTGAATATATCCTGTCTAATTCTGTTAGAGTTTTATAAATTTCTGTGAGATCTCCTCTCATTCTTCTAAACTTCAATGAATATAGCCCTAACCGAGTTGGATCATACCGCAGTACCCTATTCCCAGGAATCAGCCTGGTAAACCTTTGCTGCACTCCCTCCACAGCAAGAGCACCCTTCCCTCAGATAAGGACACCAAAACAGCACATAATACTCCAGGTGTGACTTCACCAATGTCCTATACAATTGTAGTAAAACATCCCTATTCCTATACTCAAACCCTCTCACAGTGAAGGCCAACATACCATTTGCCTCCTTTACTGCCTGCTGTACCTGTGCGCTCACTTTCAGCGGTTGATGCACGAGGACACCAAGGTGTCGCTGAGTATCCACCTCTCTCACTTTACACCCATTCAAATAATAATCTGCCTTCCTATTTTTCTAACAAACCTGATAACCTCACATTTATCCACATTATACTGCATCAACCATGCATGTGCCCACTCATTCAACCTGTCCAAATCCCGCTGAAGTATCTCTGCATCCTCCTCACAGCTCACCCTCCCACCCAACTTTGTATCATCTGCAAATTTGGAGATAATACATTCAATTCCCTCATCCAATCATTAATATATAACGTAAATAATTGGTCCAAGCACAGGTCCTTGCGATACCCCACTAGTCACTGCTTGCCAATCCGATAAGACCCATTTATTCCAACTTTTTTGCTCCCTGTCTGCTGACCAGCTTTCTAACCATCTCAAGATACTACCCATAATCCCATACACTTTAACTTTACATAGTAATTTGCTGTGTGAAATCTTGTTGAAAACCTTCTGAAAGTCTAAATAAATCACATGCACTGTTTCTCTCGGTCAACTCTACTAGTTACATCTTCAAAGAATTCTAGTAAATTTGTCAAGCATTTGTAAATTTTGTAAATCCATGCTGATTTTTG
Organism: Scyliorhinus canicula; assembly: GCF_902713615.1. Classification (NCBI taxonomy): domain Eukaryota; kingdom Metazoa; phylum Chordata; class Chondrichthyes; order Carcharhiniformes; family Scyliorhinidae; genus Scyliorhinus; species Scyliorhinus canicula. Next base: position 148,720,236 of record NC_052150.1, read on the forward strand.
TCTGATTGTACCAATGCTTTCCAAATGCTGTGCTATGAAATCCTTGATAATAGATTCTCGCAACTTCCCTACTACCGATGTTAGGCTCACTGATCTATAGTTCCCTGTTTTCTCTCTACCTCACTTTTTGAATAATTGGGTTTTATTAGCTACCCTCCAATCTGTAGGAACCATTTCAGAATCCAATACTGCAGTGCAATTTGTATAATGGATCAGCATTACAGGGATGAACTCAATTCATTTTACTTTCTTGAGCAGGATTTTCTTTGTTTGCATTGTTGTCAGACTTCTTGGATTGTGTTGGGAGTATCTCACAGAGATATCATCATAGAATTTACAGTGCAGAAGAAGGCCATTCGGCCCATCGAGTCTGCACCGGCTCTTGGAAAGAGCACCCTACCCAAGGTCAACACCTCCACCCTATCCCCATAACCCAGTAACCCCACCCAACACTAAGGGCAATTTTGGACACTAAGGGCAATTTATCGTGGCCAATCCACCTAACCTGCACATCTATGGACTGTGGGAGGAAACCAGAGCACCCGGAGGAAACCCACGCACACACGGGGAGGATGTGCAGACTCCGCACAGACAGTGACCCAGCCGGGAATCGAACCTGGGACCCTGGAGCTGTGAAGCATTCGTGCTAACCACTATGCTACCGTGCTGCCCCTAATGCCTGAGAGCAATCCAACAGTCAAAACACATAAATGTTACAAACTTCCAATTTCACTCTGGCCAGACAACAGCTTTGAAATGTGTCCAGGGTGTAATGTAGCCCTAGAAAAACCACACAATGTGGAGTGCTTTCTGGAGTGCAGTGGATTTGGCATTTTGGTTGCCATTATTGATAGATTGTCATGAGATTGCAACCATTGGTAAAAGCAGGGGATTTGGAGCGGGAGGTCGAGCAATGAAACCTCCTGAAATACAGCCCAGTTGGAATTGGTAACAGGACCAATTTACCCTCCCAGAGACCAATGTCTAAAGGCTTTGTCAGGAAAATATGAGATAAATTATAATCAAATCTCAGAGAGTATGATCATATTGGTCCACATTGTTTGGTCATCAATGGAGCAGGAATACAAGTATACACATTGCTGACCGTTCCTGGAACTCTCACCTCATCCTTTTACCCTGGAATCTTTGGAGCTTTCTGTCCCAGCACCATTCTAAATCTATCATCAAGGGGAATCAGAGGCCGTGTGGCGAGGTGTAATGGGACACACCCCTTAATGTCTGCCTTCAGTTCTGGGATTATCACTGTTTTTAAATTCTATCTCACACCACAACCCCAACACTGCTCACCACCCCTGCCCACCCAACACTGCTGACCACCTCCCGCCACTGCTCACCACCCCCGCCCACCCAACACTGGTGACCACCTCCCGCCACTGCTCACCACCCCCGCCCACCCAACACTGCTGACCACCTCCCGCCACTGCTCACCAACCCCTGCCCACCCAACACTGCTCACCACCTCCCGCCACTGCTCACCACCCCTGCCCACCCAACACTGCTGACCACCTCCCGCCACTGCTCACCAACCCCTGCCCAGCCAACACTGCTCACCACCTCCCGCCACTGCTCACCAACCCCTGCCCAGCCAACACTGGTGACCACCTCCCGCCAACTGCTCACCACCCCCGCCCACCCAACACTGGTGACCACCTCCTGCCACTGCTCACCAACCCCTGCCCAGCCACACTGCTCACACACTCCGCCACTGCTCCACCAACCCCTGCCCACCCAACACTGCTGACCACCTCCCGCCACTGCTCACCAACCCCTGCCCAGCCAACACTGGTGCCACCTCCCGCCACTGCTCACCACCCCCGCCCACCCAACACTGGTGACCACCTCCCGCCACTGCTCACCAACCCTGCCCAGCCAACACTGGTGACCACCTCCCGCCACTGCTCACCACCCCGCCCAGCCAACACTGCTCACACCTCCGCCACTGCTCACCAACCCCTGCCCAGCCAACACTGGTGACCACCTCTCGCCACTGCTCACCACCCCCGCCCAGACCAACACTGCTCACCACCTCCCGCCACTGCTCACTACCCCCTGCCCAGCCAACACTGCTGGCCACCTCCCGCCACTGCTCACCACCCCCGCCCAGCCAACACTGCTCACCACCTCCCGCCACTGCTCACCACCCCCGCCCAGCCAACACTGCTCACCACCCTCCCGCCACTGCTCACCAACCCCTGCCCAGCCAACACTGGTGACCACCTCCCGCCACTGCTCACCACCCCCGCCACTGCTCACCAACCCCTGCCCAGCCAACACTGCTGGCCACCTCCCGCCACTGCTCACCACCCCCCGCCCAGCCAACACTGGTGACCACCTCCCGCCACTGCTCACCACCCCCACCCAGCCAACACTGGTGACCACCTCCGGCCACTGCTCACCAACCCCTGCCCACCCAACACTGGTGACCACCTCCCGCCCACTCAATGCTGCTCACCACCCTGAGAATGCTCACCACCCCCCGCCCACTCAGCACTGCTCACCAGCCCCCCCACCCACCCAACACTGCTCACCACCCCCCACCCACCCAACACTGCTCACCGCACCCCTATCCACCCAACACAGTCCACCTCCCCCACCCACCCAACACTGCTCACCACCCTGAAAATGCTCAACCCCACTCCCCCAACCAATACTGCTCACCATTGACACTCACCACCATTGCCCACCCAACACTGCTCACCACCCCCCCACCCATCCAACACTGTTCACCAACCCTCACCCATTGGGTGCACTCCCTCTTAAGTTCCAGAAACTGCAGGACCACCCTCCCCTGTCTTCTGTGCTGACACACAAATCCCCCACTCTCCACCCCCTGCAGGTCTTCCTCACTCTTCTGCCCTGAGACCCCCAGAACCTACCTCTTTCTGTCACAAGTTAAAAGATTTCTGTTTGCAAGAATTGTCATCTATCGTGGATGATGGTGGGTTGAACCTTATGTGAGGTGCCAAGCCGAGTTACGTGTGCAGGATGGTTGCCTATTCTGGGGTTGAGAATGTCCATTCCACCCCTGGTTGTTCGCAAGTAATGGATGAAATTCATGAGGCTCATCCAGGTGGCTCTCGAATTAAAAGTCAAGCCAGGTCGTATGTTTGGTGGCCTAACATTGACCAGGATTTGGAGAACAAAGTGAAATCTTGTTCTGCATCTCAATCTAACCAGTAGATGGTGCCACTAGCACCATTACATCCTTGGGGGTGGCCTGATCATCCTTTGTTGAGAATTCATGTGGATTTTGTTGATCATTCACTGGTCACATGTTTTTAGTCATCGTGGATGCACATTTTAAGTGGTTAGAATTATACATCATGAGCAACACTACAGTTCCCCGTCCCACAGAGAAGCTACACCATGGGTGGGATTCTCCATCCCACTGCATCAGTTTCTGGTGTTGTGTGCCCCGCAAGTAGTGGGATTCTCCGTCCCACCAGCCAGCCAATGGGATTTCCCATTGTGGGCAGCCCCACGCCATCAGGAAATCCCCGGGCATGGGTGCACTGCCAGCGTACGGAGAATCCCAAAAGTGGAGAATCCAGCCCCATGTCTCTGCAACTGATGGACTACGATTCTCTGATTTCTGATAACGGTACAATATCTACGAGTGAGTTGTTCCAAGAGTTTACACAAAGGAATAGAATACGCCTTGTGTATGCCATGCCTTTCCATCCACTTCAAATGGTTTGGCTGAGTGAGCTGTTCAGACATTGAAGGAAGGATTGAAGAGGATGGCAGGTGATGCAGAATGTATTATAATACAAAGGTTATTGCAATGTAACAGCACAATGATTGTGTAAGTAGCAAAATATAACCAAAGCAATATTAAAGCACAGTGAATGGGAGAATATAAAAATATGGATACAGAATGGACAGCACAGTGTTTTGGATCGTACAGGAAGGAAAACCATAGAACAGTCAAAGAGAGTACGGCAGAAATCATCAGAAAATTATGAGCATAGCAATGCCAAACAACACAATACCATTTAATGTAGGTATAAACTACTTTTCTAAGTTTTAAGTCATCAGGAAATACAACAATGTCAAGGTTTTAAAAGGGTACTTACATTGTTTGAATGCAGCACAGTGAAGAACTCGGGATTTGTGATGAACTTGACAGTTGGAGACTGCAATAACATGTTAACTTTCTGGGAACTCACTGGAGACAAAGAGCCTTCTCGTCTCAGTTCTAGTAAAATGAGGAGGTAGGATATTATTCTTGAAGTACAACATCACTGAAAAATGTATTCATTTTGAAGTTAAGAGGACTTTACAATAACAAAATGGGACATTTTATTTGAGGGTACTGAGTGTGTCAAAGACAACTTCACTTTATATTTAGGTCATAGGGTGTTCCAGAGAAGCCAAAGGATTATAACTTTCCTTAGAAGTACAACAAAGGCTTGAACACCAATTGAAGAAGATTTGGCGCTATGCGTTTTACTGCTGGAGGTGGTTTTGTTCCTCTCAATTTTCACACAAGTCATTCTGGTGACAGAAACTTGGTCAATAATTTGAAATTACAGATTAAGGTCCAAAGTCCGGCTGCTGAAAACCGGAATTGTTCGAAAATTTGACATTTTCAAAATGCCACGCCTGTCTAGTTCCCAGTGCTTCAAGTCAACCTGAACGACCCTCAACCCCACGTAACATAGTCCGAACTGCCTGATCTCTGCCCATACACTGTTATTGTTGTTGCTGGCTTGGGTCACTGTCTGTGTGGAGTCTGCACGTTCTCCCCCTGCCTGCGTGGGTTTCCTCCGGGTGCTCCGGTTTCCTCCCACAAGTCACGAAAGACGTGCTGTTAGGTAATTTGAACATTCTGAATTCTCCCTCCGTGTACCCGAACAGGCGCCGGAATGTGGCGACTCGGGGATTATCACAGTAACTTCATTGCAGTGTTAATGTAAGCCTACTTGTGACAATAAAGATTAGTATCATTTTCCTATTAATTGAATTTGGCCAAGGACAGGCTATCTGATTTCTTGTCCATGAAAACTCAAAAACCAGCCTGGTCTCAGTCCTGAGGTTGCCAGATTTTGGATGTGGGAATTGGGTCACTGCTCATTTCACCTAAACAGATTCTGGATGAGCTCAACCTTCCAGCACATCAGTGATTCCATTGATGTAAGGATGATGCAATTCTTAAAAGGAGCCCAACAAAGGTCAGAAGTGGCTGTTTGCTGACGATTTCACATTGTTCAATTCCTCTCTCAATCCTCAAATTGAAGTAATCGAGACCAAATGCAGCAAGAACTGAATTGGACAAATCCAGGCTTGGGCTGAAAAGAGGCAAATAACATTCACACCACGCATCTTCTAGGAAATTACCATCTCCAACAGAGAGTCTTACTTTTTATTTTTTTAATTTAAAGTGCCCAATTCTTTTCTTTTCCAATTAAAGGGCAATTTAGCCTGGCCAATCCACCTACCTGCAGATCTTTGAGTTGTGGGGGTGAGGCCCATTCAGACACGGGGAGAATGTGTAAATGCCACAAGGACAGTGACCCGGGGCCGGGATCAAACCAGGGTCCTTGCGCTGTGAGGCAGCAGTGCTAACCACTGTGCCACTGTGCCAATCGCACAGAGACTATTACCACCTCCATTGACATTAATTGGAATTGCGATCACTAAATTCGCCAACATTAATATCCTGGCGTTTACTATTGACCAGAAACATTAAGTGACCAGCCACATAAATACAGTGCCACAGGAGTAGGTCAGAGGTAGGAATTCTGCAGCAAGTGACTCACATTCTGACCCCCCAAAGCCTGTCCACCAACTACAAGATATCAATCAGGAATGTGATGAAATATTGTGCTCTTGCCTGGGTGGGTTCAGCTTCAACAAAGCTATAGAGAACTGAACACCATCCAGGACAAGCAGCTCACTTGATTGACACTCCATCCACCATCTTTAAAATTAACTCCCTTTACCTCCAGCACACAGTGCCATCTACAGGGTGCACTACAACAACTCATCAAGGCTTCTTCGACAGCACTTTCCAAACAGTGTGACCTTTACCACCTGGAGGGACAAGGGTAGCAAAGCTCATGGAAACACCACACCCTCCAAGTCCCCCTTCAAATGACACAACATCCTGTCTTGGAAGTGTACCACCATTCCTTCACTGCCACTGGGTCCAAATTCTGGAACTCTCTCTATTAACATCATTGCAGGAGGACCAACATATGGATTGTAACATTTTGCGCAATGATTAGCACTGCTGCCTCACGGCACCGAGGTCCCAGGTTCGATCCCAGCTCCGGGACACTGTCCATGTGGAGTTTGCACATTCTCTCTGTGATGGTGTGGGTCTCACCCCCACAGCTGAAAAGGATGTGCAGGGTAGGTGAATTGGCCATGCTAAATTGTCCCTTAATTAGAAAAAAAGGATTGGGTACTCAAAATTTTAAAAAATATATGGACTGTAGCATTTCAAGAAGGTAGCTCCTCACTTATTGTCAAGGGCAGCTAAGGATGAGCTGGAAATACTGGCCTTGCCAGCAATGTCTACATCCCCTGAATGAATGAATAATGAAACTAAAATGGTGACGTTCCATGCAGGTTGCACTTACGTAAAAGATCAAAAATAAAAATGTGCTGTAAACGATACGCACTCTACCAGATAAAAGCTTTCATGGATCAAGCACTTGCCTCAGATGCCAACATAGTTTGATGTTTGGAGACCTAATTCCCTCGTGTATATGCATCAACACTTTAATATTTAACATTTTTGCAGATGAGCCCTTTGCTCTTTGTATCCAACACTTGTACCAATCAAGATTCAAACACATTAATCATCAGGACATATGTTACAGGATGTAAAATGGCTGAAACATCTGTGGTGACTGTAGGATGCAAGTGATTAATTCCAACTGCTGCAGTTTCAGGGCTGTCAGTGTGTACATTACCCCACATGAGGTACTAACAGAAACAAGCAGCTCATATTTCCCCTGTGATTTCTTTGATCTTTTATCCATTCAGTTCCAAACCTACGGTTGCACTATTTTTCTTTCTGATCCATCACTGACTTTCAGTAATTAATATGATTTCATTGACTTCTTCACATGATTATGGCTCACTTTTATAGAATAATGGTCTGGGACAAAAGTACTGTTGGCCATGTCAAATTATCAAACAAAAGACCACAACAGACGCAAACAAAGGATCTTGCGAGAATCCAACTGATGTTCCCAGGACATTTTAACTGTATTAATCATGTCTGAGGGAACAAAATATCTGAACGTTATGCTTGGAGCAATACCAAGGGTTTTCAAAGCTAGCTTTGCTGTTACAAATATATCTGATAACTTTACAAACCTGTATTTGATTGTGAGATCTCCTCAGTGACCTCGTCTTCAGACCTGTCTGTTGCAATTGTCCGTTGGATATTCTGATACCTGTTATCAAATCAGAATGAGAATGAAATGTGCAACGCCTAACTGAATGATGTGTTATATCATGGAATGAGACAAGAAATAATGTCATTACAGTAACAGTAAGACGTCTTACAACACCAGGTTAAAGTCCAACATGTTTGTTTCAAACACTAGCTTTCGGAGCACTGCTCCTTCCTCATTCACCTGAATAGTTAGGCCACACTTAGAGTATAGCGTTCAATTCTGGTCGCCACACTACCAGAAGGATGTGGAGGCTTTAGAGAGGGTGCAGAAGAGATTTACCAGGATTTACCAGGATATTGCCTGGTATGGAGGGCATTAGCTATGAGGAGCGGTTGAATAAACTCGGTTTGTTCTCACTGGAACGACGGAGGTTGAGGGGCATAGACAGAGTGGATAGTCAGAGGCTTTTCCCCAGGGTAGAGGGGTCAATTACTAGGGGACGTAGGTTTAAGGTGCGAGGGGCAAGGTTTAGAGTAGATGTACGAGGCAGGTTTTTTACACAGAGGGTAGTGGGTGCCTGGAACTCGCTGCCGGAAGAGGTGGTGGAAGCAGGAACGATAGTGACATTTAAGGGGCATCTTGACAAATACATGAATAGGATGGGAATAGAGGGATACGGAACCAGGAAGTGTAGAAGATTGTAGTTTAGTCGGGCAGCATGGTCGGCACGGGCTTGGAGGGCCGAAGGGCCTGTTCCTGTGCTGTACTTTTCTTTGTTCTTTGTTCTTTGTAGGTGGTTAGAACCACGCCATCGGCAGCTCAGCCGGCTGGGATCGGAGGATCACTGGGCGGGCCTCTGGCAATGGCCCTCCAGTCACGAGGAGTACTCCGCGATAATGCCGATTCTTGGGTCCTGGAGAATCGCCAGGCCCGATTTGGCGTGAAAATTGATTCTCCACACCACGATGCTGAAATTGCGTTCATCGCATGAAATCAGGACCGGTGCCAGTTCGGTGATTCTCCGCCCCCCGAAAAGTGGCATGTTCGGGGAGTATGCCGCACCAATTATCCACCACCTGAGGCCATTGCCTGTGGCCCACCCCACTATTCTCCGCCCCCGACTGGCCGCATGATCCCACCGTCCGTGATACCCATGTGGCAATGTGGCAGCTGCGGACTCAGTCCAGGGCTGCCACAGTCGGGGGGGGGGGGGGGGGCTGATCGGAGGACAGGGGGCTTCATTCGTGACTGTGTAGTATTTATTCTCTGATCCCTCCCAATGCAACTGTAGCCATCTGGGATGGCCACTTACAATAAGGAACAGGGAAGGTTGCAAAGCATAAGGGGAAAAATGGACAATGCAAGGTTTAGGCAGGCTCAGAGCCTGAATGTATAGTTGTGAGCGAGGAATCCAGACGGTATCGAAACCCTCAGCCGATTAGCATTTTGATTGCCCATCTCCGCCAGACAAAGGACTGATACTTGAATGACTGATACAACCCCAGACATTTTGGTGCCACTCCCTGTACTCGGGAAGCGTAAACAACAGGGTCAATGACCGCTAAGGATTTATTGGTTCGAATCGAACACAGTGATCAAGAATTAACCAATTAATGGGGTCCAAACTGAAGGACCGCCCAAAAGAGCACGAAAACCCCCAAAGACCACCATGTGTTCGGCCTCTCTTGGACCTGGCACTCCGGCAATGTCTACTTCCAAGTGCAGCCACCAGAAGCAAGTTAAAGTTCAACGCCCGCTACCAGACGGATGAGCCCAGCTGAGCAGCAGTTACTTCTACAGACCCAACAGATACAGATCCAAACAACGGCCACTGTTCCTCTGACCTAAGCCGGGTGCCTGAAGTTAAGTACAGGTTGTCATAGTTGATAGGTGTAGTTTAACTAGTAGTGTCTGTATTGCATGATTAATTGTGTGTGTAAATAAAGTACCCTTGATCTTGAACTAATTAACTGGTGTTTGGCTCTTTGATCGACATCCGCTTGAAGCTTGTGGTGGTATCATTTGATACCTGGCAACTCTGAGCAATATAACATCGATATCAGGAGAAAGAAGGGCAACCTCACTGACCGCCACATTTACAGTAGGTAAAAAAGGCAACACAACACAATCAGTAAGGGTAAATACCAACATCTCCCCCATGATAGTCCTCAATACCGGGACCCCACAAGGCTACGTACTTAGCCCCTTACTATACTCGCTATACACACATGACTGTGTGGTAAAATTTGGCTCCAGCTCCATCTACAAGTTTGCTGATGACTCAACCATAGTGGGTCAGATTTCAAACAACAATAAGTCAGAATACAGGAGGAAGATAGAGAACCTAGTGGTGTGGTGTAACAATCTCTCCCTCAACGTCAGCAAACTAAGGAGCTGGTCATTGACTTCAGGAAGCGAAGTATCGTACACACACTTGTCTGCACCAATGGTGTTAAGGCGGAGATGGTTAACAGCTTCAAAATCCTAGGAGTGCCCATCACCAACAATCTTTCCTGGTCCACCCACATGGACGCTATGACCAAGAAAGCACAACAGCTCCTATACTTCCTCAAGAAACAAACAAAATTTGGCATGTTCACATTGACTCTTACCAACTTTTACAGATGCACCATAGAAAGCATCCTATCTGGCTGTATCACAGCCTGCTATGGAAGCTGGGTCCAAGACCATAAGAAACTACACCGAGATATGAACACCGCCCAGTCCTTCACAGGAACCCACCTCCCTTCCATTGACTCTGTCTACACCTCCTGCTGCCCTGGGAAAGTTTTCAGCATAATCAAAGACTCCTCCCATCTGGGTTATTGTCTCTTCCAGCCTGTTCCATCAGGCAGGAGATACAAAAGTCTGAGAACACGCACTAACAGATTCAAAAACAGCTTCTTTCCCAACGTTACCAGACTCCGGAATGACCCTCTTATGAAAGGAACTGATCGCTCCATGCATCTCCTATACTGAATAGCATGACACTCCGTATGCTTCACCTGATATCTATGTCTATGTATTAACATTGTGTATTTATCGTATGACCTATGTTTTTTTATGTATGGCACGATCAGTCTGGTCTGAACGTAGAATAATGTTTTTCACTGTACCTCAGTACACGTGACAATAAATCTAACCTAATCTAATTCCAGCTCCTAGAATTCATGAATTTACCCGATTGTGTCATTATTGATATCTGGAATACAAATTGCATTTGTTGAACACTCAAGTCCTAAGACATTAACCCAGTAAGTTCTGGTGAATCTGTTTCGAAAAGACAGCCCTTGGATGTGTTTCAAAAAGGCAGCTCCTGGCAGAACAGTGTGCGTGTGTACTTTATATTGCAAACATCAAAATGTTGGGTGAGATCTTCCGCTGTTCACACTGGCGGGATCTTCCGGTTCTGCTGATGGCGTAACTCTGTGGCGGGTTTCCCAGCAGCATGGGGGGGATTCAGTGGGAAATCCTACTGACAGCGGTGGGGCCAGATTTTCCTGCCGCCGACCAATGGCAGGTCACCTGTCACCACTACTGGGAGGCCGAAGAATCTCGCCCAACATGTATTTTGTAGAATGGGATGAGGTGGTTGAGGCAGTGATATGAACTGAAAGAAACTCAGATCTCCTATTTACTCTAAATAAAGTGAAAGTGAGAATATGAACTTCCCCTCTTAGTCCAAGTATTTTTTTTTGTCTTCGCTGATTTCACCTAACACAGTTGAAATTCTGGTCATCTTTACCAAGGGGCCATTTGGTCATTGATCCCTGAGGCTGGATTTAAGATGAAATCTTCAGAAGTGAAAGGCAGTGAGAACCGACAATCCCTAAAGTACAGGATTTTCAAGAATTGAGTCCAAGTCATTCCCACCCACATTCAAGAGGATAAATAATGTTTTGCTGCACATTTCCTTTCATCTCCAGGGATCCAAGCTTAGATCAACCACACAGCCTTGCAATGAAGGCCACATGTCGCTTTGCAAGGAGACTGAGCCTCAGACGTTTGCCCTGAAATAAAGCATTTGTGTTCTCAAAACCTTAATACTTAAAGACCTGGTAAATAATTAAACCATTGCCAAGCTGTTGGGTAGCATCCATATCCTTTAGTTTTTCCCTTGAAGTTTTAAATAATGCATGCTCATAAGTTCTAATGTACGAGGGCACTGACGTAAGATGCACAGTTGGTGTTGAACCATGCTTTGGCATCCACCTGCGTTACTACTAATGGTTAATTAGCTTCCGAACAATTATCCCTCAGTAATTCCTTTAAAATAGCACTCCTAATGATATTGGCCAATATATGATTACCCAGTCTTTCTAGGGACTTTTGCTTATTTTCAGTGATTAGAGATTCATTGTAGCACATTATCTCGGCAGAGGTTATGGGAAATATGTGAATGAGATGATGTATCCACTTAACCAATCAGATTATGGGGCAGCACGGTAGCATGGTGGTTAGCATAAATGCTTCACAGCTCCAGGGTCCCAGGTTCGATTCCCAGCTGGGTCACTGTCTGTGCGGAGTCTGCACGCCCTCCCCGTGTGTGCGTGGGTTTCCTCCGGGTGCTCCAGTTTCCTCCCACAGTCCAAAGATGTGCGGGTTAGGTGGATTGGCCATGCTAAATTGCCCGTAGTGTCCTAAAAAGTAAGGTTAAGGGGGGGGTTGTTGGGGGTATAGGGTGGATACATGGGTTTGAGTAGGGTGATCATGGCTCGGCACAACATCGAGGGCCGAAGGGCCTGTTCTGTGCTGTACTGTTCTATGTTCTCTGTTCTATTGAAGAGTCCCGACTGAGGCACACAAAGACTAAAGCAAAAGATGGAAGTTAGAATAGTTAATTCATGTCCAAATATGTATGTCAAGTGCATGAAGAGAGGAAAGAAAGATGGCATTAGGAGAGAAATAAGAGACAGGTAAATTTGTTTAAAAAATTACAATTTTTAGATCTCTAACAAATTAAAATCTGAAGTAATAAGACTTGTAAAATATAATTTTCAGTGCTGAGGAAGTTGCTTGGAAGTAATTAAAACTGATCACACCATTAAAATATTACATCTACTTAAATGGACAAATCCTGTCTTTTTCTGGCAAGTTTGGTGTGTATTTGGCACAAAAATACAGCAACGTCTTGCAGTTTCTTATATTTCATCACCGAGTCCATCAATGAGAGACCGAAACTGCAAAACCTTCTGGAGGAGCAGGACAATTCAAACAACTTCCTGATTTTCACATTTAACTGTGCATGTATGATCATTAGAAGTTTTCCAATTTACACTGTAATAATTGTACTGCAAATTCTTAGCTATAATCAGTACTTTTGTACTGTTTGTTGAAATGTAGAGATGTACAGAACAAAATAAATGAAGAGTTAAAATAATTCTCTACAGCTCCTTTCTTTTGAAGAACGTGTTCACTTATTTTTGAGTTCTATATCGAACTGGCCACTTGGTCTGCTATATCTGATGTTCTCATCATATATCTGACTGAATTCTCACTAGGATTGAAAGCAAATGAGGATGATTCAATTTTCCCTAATTAAAACTGCTTGACAGAAAATTATGGAATATGTGCTATAACTTCCTGTGATGCAGTTCCATTGAGTGTCACTCCCCAGCGTGACCACAGGGGCAGGAAATTGCCTATTTTATATCTTGTAGGTTTACACATGCACGACTAACCTTGGGCGGAATTCTCCGCTCCCGCGAAAAATCGGGAAGGCCGTCGTGAACTCGGCCGAGTTTTACGACGGCCTCGGAGGCCGCTCCTCTCACCTTATTCACCCCCACCCTGGGGGCTAGGAGCAGCCCCCTGTAACTCTCGGCCGCCGGGCCTTGACGCTTGCGCAAGGCGACGCGCCGAGAATGACGCGGCCGGCGCGCCTAAGTGACGTCGGCCGTGCATGCGCAGGTTGGCTGGCTCCAACCCGCACATGCGCGGCTGACGTCACGACGGCTGGCGGCTCCAACCCGCGCATGCGCGGTTGCCGTCTTCCCCTCCGCTGCCCCGCAAGACGTGGCGGCTTGATCTTGTGGGGCGGCGGAGGGGAAAGAGTGCGTCCCTTTGAGACGCCGGCCCGACGATCGGTGGGCACCGATCGCGGGCCAGTCCCCTCCCGAGCACGGCCGTGGTGCCCACTCCCCTCTCCGCCCCCCACAAGCTTCAAACCAGCTTTTGGCGCCATGTTCACGACGGCAGCGACCAGGTGTGGTTGCCGCCGTCGTGAACCTGTCACGAACGGCAAGCCGCTCGGCCCATCCGGGTCGGAGAATTGCCGGTCGCCGTGATAAACGGCGAGCGCCGATTATTCCGAGCAGAGGGTGGGAGAATCGCCGGGGGCGCCAGGGGGGCGTGTCGTGAGTCGCCCAGCCCTCCCGCGATTCTCCCACCCGGCGTGGGGAGCAGAGAATCGTGCCCAATTTCTATAGGTCAGAAAACTCACTTTATACTCTAAGGCCCAGATTTCCATCCCTAGGTTGGGCTCCATGAGTCAATGGGTTTCTGGCTCGATGAATCTGACCTTCAAAAAATGGCAGCCCGGAGTTGGATTTTCTGTTTGAGGAAGGAGACAGGCTTAAATAAAAGTCAGGGTGGGCAACTCTGGAACAAATGTGGAGACTGCGGAGTGTGGAGGTGGACTGCACACAAAGCCTGCCTCTGTGCTCCATCAATGTATTTAAATAAATAAATATAAACAATAAAACAAAAAACATCGCTACAGCCATCAATCCCCTGACCTCCCCCACACACTCCTTACACCTCATCCATGTCAACCTATGCCACACCATGGCCTCTCACACCCATCTGCCAACTTAGCATGCCCCTCTACCCACCCTCATTACCCCCTATGCCAATTCCCCCACCCTTTGCCCTCACCCACTCCATGACAATTCATTTGGTATCCTTGGACAGTTTCTTTGACATTTCCTATGCAGCTTTGACAAGTTTGAAACTTTCTGGACAGTTTTGGCAGGCTTGACAGCTCTTTAACAACTCTGTGACAGCTGGGCCGTTCCTTGACAACCTGACAGTTCCAATGTGTTTGTGTGTAAAAATTGCACAATTATGATCCTTTTTAACAATTCCAAAGGATTCCTTATCAATCACAAAGGATTCCTTACCTCTCCCAAATGTTCCTGGGGCCCAATCCAAAGGGATATCTTGGGCTGGATTCTCCGACCCTGCGCCGGGGATCCGACTCCGGGGGGGGGGAGCCTCCACGGTGGCCTGCCCCGCGATCGGGGCCTACCGATCGGCGGGCAGGTCTATGTTCCTCCGCGCTGGCCCACTGTAGGTGTCCGGCATGTTGCGTCGGGGCTGGCGCGGAGACAGCAACCCACGTGCACGTGTGAACTCGCACGGCCGTGGTGCGCATGTGGGAACTCACGCTGGTCATGGTTACGCCCGTATTGGCAGCTGGAGAAGCGTGAGGCTCTCCAGGGCCGCGTTGGCCCCCTGTGCGGCACAGGATCGCTGATCCTAGGGGCCAGGTGACGCCGTCGTAAAATGCTCCGGCGTTTACAACGGAATCAATACTTAGCCCCAGGATCAGAGAATCCCACCCCTGATCTCTTCAAAGACAATCCAAATACATTCACCAATGTTAGATGAAAATCCAACTTCAGTGGACACAGCTGGAGATTTAAATGGCCAGCTGCCATCACAAATAGTGCATGCGTGATCCCTGGCCCAACTCCAGTTTCATCCCTGTGAAAATGAGAAAAGCCGGGTTTGGGGGCGAAACCTAGAAATTTCAGGATCTTTGCCATGACGGAGAAAATCCAAGTCTAAGTTAAACCAAAGTTTTATGATATTCGTTTATTAGCTACCATGCAAAGCATTAATTGTGCCAAAATGCCATCGGTGAAATTCTTCATTCCTGAGACTAAGTGCTGACACCGGGGCAGGATTCATGGAGTTACATGAAAGCAAAACCGGCGCCGCACCTGGACCGATTCAGCGACTGTTGAGGAGCGAGCACCAGAGCCACGTAGAACGCAATTGATTCCAATGAGAAACGGTGCGGGATTCGGCAGTTGCATGATTGACACTCAGAAGGCTGACAAGCTGCAGCCGCATATACACACTTCACTCCCCACACACACCATCCCAGCCAACAAGATGGCAGCGAGGAGATTGTTACTCTGTTTCATGGATGCCGAGCTGGAGACTATTCTGGATGCAGTGGAGGAGAGATAGGCCACTCTGTACCCCAGCCCAGGAAACAGGCTTCAGCCGTCACCATTCGCCGTGCCTGGGCGCAGGTGGCAGAGGCCATCAGTCCCGCGAGAAACACTATCCAGACCAGCCTGCAGGGCCAGATTAAATTGCATGACCTGCTCAGGGCAGCCAGGGTGAGTAGGTAGCTCTGTGCCCCTAGCACTAAACCCAGTCCCACACACTCATAACCCTGACAGCTAGGGACTTTTACACAGGCGACAGACTAGCGACATTAGAGGAACTGACAGAAAGGTTGTAACTGCTGAATGGGAACAAACTACTATATTTACAAATCAAAAACTTACTCCGCAAGGAGACATCATACCCACAGGCGCTGAGACACTCATTGATAGAGGAACTGTTGGATGTGAGCGACTTAGGTGGGGGGGGGGGGGGGGGGGGGGGGGTACTGCGGGGACCTATATGGACGACTGTTAGAGGAAGCACATTCCCTACTGGCTGAGTCATGGGAGAAATGGGAGGAAGAACTAGGGATAGAAATAGGCCAGGGACTCTGGAACGAAGCACTAAACATGGCCAACTCCACCTCCACATGCACAAGACTAAGATTAATGCAGTTGAAAGTAGTGCATGAGCGCACCTAACTAGAACCCGAATGAGCAGGTTCTTCTCAGAGGTGGAGGACAAATGTGAACGGTGCCAGGGATGCCTGACCAACCATACCCACATATTCTGATGCCCCAGACTTGTCGGGTTCTGGACAGCCTTCTTTGAGGCGATGTCCAAGGTTGTGGAGATGAGGGTGGAGCCAAGTCCAAAGGTGGCAGTCTTTGGGGTATTTGACCAGCCAAAACTATTCATGGTGAGGGGGGCCAGCGCCCTTGCCTCCCTAATCGCCCGCTGAAGAATCCTGCTCAGCTATCAATCACCCAACATTGCAGACTTGCTGTCTGACCTGTTAGAATTTTTCCAACTGGAGAAAATCAAATTCGCCATCTGGGGGTCAGAAGAGAGATTTCACAAGATGTGGAAGCCATTCACTAATTTGTTCCAGGACCTGTTGTGGCCAACAACCAATAGAGTGTGTGAGGGAGAGTGTGTGGGGGGTGGCCCGGGGGGGGGGGGGGGGGGGGGCGGGGGGGGGGGGGGGGGGGGGGGGGGGGGTGGAAACAGAAGAGCCATGGTTAGCAAATGTAAAATAAGGTGGGGGGGGGGGAGCAGAGAAGGAGGGGGGAGGGGGAAATCCACAAGAAAACCATGGGATGCAAGGGCCACAGAGGCATGGAAATAAACCCAAGGGCAAATAGATGACCAGAGGGCACAGCAACAAACAGTCAAGCATGAGCCAGGGCCAAGAGCAGGCAATGTAGCAGAGGCTGGCTGGCTGGCCAAATAAAGTACACAGCCACCAAAGAGAGGCAAAGCAGGCAACTGTAAATATGTACAGTGGATCTAGTCTGTTCGCACACGGGCAAACTTGTTTAACTCTTCTTCTTTATCAGTAATACTATTGTTCAATTTCCTTGTTTTCCTGTAACATGTATCTCCTCTGGTTCTTTTTCTGTATAAGCTAGAACCACATGCTGATTGCATTCTGTAAGATACTACTCCTGGGTATTGCACCCATAACTTAACGTTCGAGCTAGAAATAAGTAAATAGAAAACAAATTGTCAAATGTAAAATGTGAAAATCCAATAAAAACATTTTGAACAAAAAGAAACATGAGGTCAACTGGAAATGTCAGTGACAAGTGTTCTATTTGTTAATGTAGGTAATTTGATACTTTAACTATGATCAGCACAGTTACAGATAAACTTAATTGTTCAGAATTGGGCTTTGATATACTGACTTGAGTGAAATATTAGAATTTGAATTTCATGGAAAAAAAATACTGATTTTGAATTTGTTCAGGATCACTCAACCCTTAAAAAGCCATCTGGGTAGGTCCCAAGGGACAGAAAACACCAGCTTTTCTTGTGCATTTATACAGTCTGGAAATTATGTACTAATCTCCTGAGGAATTTTGAGACAGAAAGTACAAAAAGAAGTCTGGATCAGTTACAATGCACAGAGACTAAGATAATCATTAATAGTCTTTACATTCTGCAGATTATTCAAAGCAGAAACCATGGGATGCAGAAACGCATTCAATCATTCGGGTTAATGGGAGTTTCCACAATGGAGATTAAAGAACTTTGAGGTGGAATTCCACTGAGAAGACAGAAATGCCACAAATTCTATGTTTTGCAGTTCAACAGAGGAACTGGGGAGTGGAAAATATGAGAAGCCAAGAATTTTGTGCCGAATTAAACTAAAGCTTCAGTAAAATCTCTCAGCTTCGAGAAAAACTGACCAGATATGAAAAGTTATAGTTTTAACTGTGAAATAGTGCTTATTGTGCTAATGCTTTAATTTGGGATTATTATTAAAGTTGTGCTTTTGATGATAATGATTAATTATATTAACTCTGTGTTATTCTGTAGTTTAGAAGGATTTCACTCAAGCATTAGGAAAGACCTCACTTTGGGGGACCCGAGCATGCAGTAGTTAATTACAGTTGTGAAAGCAATTTTAGTATTGTTTCAATTGTAGTGAGATACTGAAGTGGAAACTGAGATAAGAACAGCAAATGCTCGAAAAACTCAACAGGTCTGGCAGCATCTGCGGAGAAACAAACAGAATTAACGTTTTGAGTCCATGTCTGCATCTGTAGTATTTTACTTTTATATTACTGAGGTGGAAGCTGTTTGTTTGTGCAGCTTGCACTGGTCTGTATTTCACTCATCTTGACCAGGAGGAAGGCTCGCAGGAATCGCTGATTAGTAACAATATCTATCCTCTTAAATTGGTTTTGTTGTTACAAAATATATCAGTCCTAAAGGTAAAAAGCCCAGAAATTACTGATTATGATACCAGGGGAAATAATGTTTGATGGACATGTATGTGATTATTTTGCTATGTTAGTGGAGGAATTAACCTATTTGAAATACATGGATTAATAATAATAATAATACCATTATTACCATTTCTGCAGGCAAAGAAATAGCATACGAATGCATTAAGCGGGCAGCACAGCGCCGAGGTCCCAGATTCGATCCCGGCTCTGGGTCACTGTCTGTGTGGAGTTTGCACATTCTCTCCGTGTTTGCGTGGGTTTCGCCCCCACAACCCAAAGATGTGCAGGTTAGGTGGATTGGCGACACTAAATTGCCCCTTAAATGGAAAAAATGAATTGGGTACTCTAAATTTTGTTTTAAATGAATGCATGAAGCATTTATTATCCAATGTTGCAACAAAATTTCCAGACTTAACCATTGTCTATCTCTTACCTAATTCTATAAAAAGAACTCAAGACTAATTTTGTAGTCATGCCTGTCATTACTTTGCATTTAACAATGACTACAAAATATTCATGTATAAAACGAATGACCTCATCTGAGGTGAACATTGTGAAGGTTCACCTTACATACGAGGTCATACCCACCCCCAAGTTTTATGGGTGAAGCAGTTTTGCCAGAGAAGGTGATTCCCGCATTTGCTTCAGATTTGTGCTTTCAAATTAGCCATTGCTGTTTTTTGTTGCTCTACTTCTCCAGCATAATGATATTTACCATACATTGTGGTGTATATGTCTACCCGGTGTATAAGGTGACCCCATGTTTCCAGCCCAGAAATCATATTCACAGTAATAATAATAATAATAATCTTTATTAGTGTCACAAGTAGGCTTACATTAACACTGCAATGATGTTATTGTGAAAATCCCCTAGTCACCACATTCCGGGGCCTGTTCGGTACACTGAGGGAGAATTCCGAATGCCCAATTCACCTAACAAGCACCAGCGGGATTCTCCCTTCCGGGGTCTCAGTCCCCACGCTGGCGGGAAAACCGGCGCCAATGACTCCGGCGTCAACGGGTCCCCAAGGTGAGAAATTCTCACCTGCATCGGGGGCTAGGTGGACGCCGGAGGGGTTGGCGCCGCTCCAGCTGGCGTCAAAGGGTCGGCGTGATCTCGCGCATGCGCGGAATCGCCGGCATGGTTCAGCACATGTGCAGACCCCCCCCAGGGTCGGATCCCCCTGCTCCCCCCCCCCCCCCCCCCCCCGAGGACAGCCCCCGCCGACTTACCTGCCAGGCTCCGCAGTGTGGGGCCATACGTAACCCACGCCAGCAGGACTGGCCAAAAACGGAGGGCCGCTTGGCCCATTGGGGCCCGGAGAATTACCGGGGGGCCGCTGCCAACGGCCCCCGGCCGGCGTAGCGTGAATCCTGCCCCTGCCCGAAAAACGGTGCCGCAGAGTATGGGATTCGCGCCACCACCCCTCCCCCACCCGCCCCAGGGATTCTCCAACCTGCCGGTGGGGGTCGGAAAATCCAGCCCCGAGTCTTTCAAGACTTGTGGGAGGAAACAGGTACACTCGGAGGAAACCCACGCAGACACAGGGAGAACATGCAGACTCCGCACAGACAATGACCCAAGCAGGAATTGAACCTTGGACCCTGGCGTTGTGAAGCAACAGTTCTAACCACTGTGCTGCCATGCTGCCCATAAGTAATTTCAGCCTCACTTTTTCACCCATATATGCATGTTTTACCAGCAACTGGGCACAAGATATAAAGTGGTTGTACATGCTGTGTTGTGAAGATGTGCAGGAGTTTAAGACAGGCCCAGTCTTTCCATCAGATGGCATTCCAAAATGGCAACCACCCACACGTTGCCACTCAACATATAAGTTGAATCCTGTTTTTGGAGGGATTTTTCGAGGCATCAGTGGTCGATTTATATCATGGCATCAAAGGTCAATGGTAAATTTCCCTTGCAACTCCCGACTTCAGTTCAAGTTCACACTGCTACCCCAATATCAGGGTAGATACAGAGAGATAAGAGATAAGGTGTAATTTTCCGACTTTGTTCTCCTGGTGGAAGGCTACACCAGCCAGGAGAAAGTTGTGTATATCATAGAATGTACAGTGCAGAAGGAGGTCATTGGGTCCATCGGGTCTGCACCCCCACTTCCAACCTATCCTCGTAACCCAGTAACCCCACACAACCTTTTTGGACGCTGAGGGCAATTTAGCATGGCCAATTCACCTAACCAAACCTGCACATCTTTGGACTGTGGGAGGAAAGCAGAGCACCCGGAGGAAACCCACGCAGACACAGGGAGAATGTGCAGACTCCGCACAGACAGTGACCCAAGCTGGGAATCGAAACTGGGACCCTGGAACTGTGAAGCAACTGTGCTAACCACTATGCTACCATGTATGCCACACATGATCTTCTGGCCATTTATATTAATGATTGAAAAATGACATGTGGTGATGCCCAATCAGCTCCTTTTTGCAGTGGGGAAAACCAATATGTAGGTGAGAATTGTGGTGAACAGATACACTGTAATAGAACATAGAACATAGAACAGTACAGCACAGAACAGGCCCTTCGGCCCTCAATGTTGTGCCGAGCCATGATCACCCTACTCAAACCCACGTATCCACCCTATACCCGTAACCCAACAACCCCCCCCTTAACCTTACTTTTATTAGGACACTACGGGCAATTTAGCATGGACAATCCACCTAACCCGCACATCTTTGGACTGTGGGAGGAAACCGGAGCACCCGGAGGAAACCCACGCACACAGGGGGAGGACGTGCAGACTCCACACAGACAGTGACCCAGCCGGGAATCGAACCTGGGACCCTGGAGCTGTGAAGCATTTATGCTAACCACCATGCTACCCTGCTGCCCGCACATGCTACCCTGCTGCCCGAATGTTAGCCTTCATGCAAGAACCTTTTCTTTTTGAGTGGAAACGTGCAAGACTGCACTTATTTGTCGGCTGTCTTAAATGTGACCAAATGCAGTTTCCCTAATTTTGTGATTCAAATAGGTCTGAGGCTGTGTGTGCCAGTGGTGTGGGGGCATATGTGCTGGTGGGGGAAGAAACAGGCTGTGCCAAGTTGCACACTCCAAGGCCCAGCCTTTAAATTACATATGCGCATGAAATCAGGCCTACCAACTGATTGGCTGCCAGGCTTAAATCTAGCCAGCCAACAGCATTAAAACACAAAAAGACAAGATCACAAGAGTTAGGAGCATGAGTACATTATACAGTCTATCAAGCCTGCTCTGCCATTAAAATGATCATGGCTGATTTCAACTCCACTTCCCTGCCTGCTTCCCACATCCACTGATTCCCTGAGGGAATCAAAACCAAAAGGTTGTCTATACAAGCCTTAAATATACTCATCAATGGAACACCCATAGCCTTCTGGGGTAGACAACTCCAAAGATTCAAAACCCTTTGAGTGAATAAATTTCTCCTCATCTCAGTCCAAAATGATCAGCCCTTTATCCTGACACTGTACCTGTGTTTTAGATTTCCCAGTCAGGGTGGATAACCTCTCAATCTGTACCCTATCAAGCTCCTTCAGAACCTCCTGAATGTCTCTGCTAACTATGTGTTCTTTGCACAAGTACACCCAAGTCTCCACAAACATTTTCGGACGGGATTCCCCGCAATCGGCGCGATGGCCCGACGCCGGCGTCAAGAATGGCGCGAACCACTCCGGCGTCGGGCCGACCGGACGTAGCGGAATTCTCCGCACTTGCGGGGTCTAGGTGGACACCGGAAGGATTGGAGCAGCGTCAGCCGGAGCCGAAGGGACTGCGCTAGTCCGCGCATGTGCCATAGAGCCAGCGTGTTCCCGTGCATGCGCGGAAACGCTAGCGTATTCTGGCACATGCGCAGGGGGGTGTCTTCTCCGTGCCAGACATGGCGGAGCCCTACAGGGGTCGACGCGGAACGAAGAAGTGCCCCCACGGCACAGACCCGCCCGCAGATCGGTGGGGCCCCCAGGTGAGCCCGGCCACCGTGGGGGCTACCCGGGGTCGGATCCCCTGCGCCCCCCCCCGCGGACCGCCCCAGGCAACTTACCTGCCAGGTCCCACCGTGTGGAACCATGTCTAATCCACGCCGGCGGGACAGGCCAAAAACGGGGCCGGAGAATTGCCGTGGGGAGGCCACTGCCAACGGCCACCAACCGGCATGGCGTGAACCCCGCCCCTCCCGAAAACCGGCGCCGGAGAAAACGGCAGCCGGCGTCGGGCCAGGATTTGTGCCCCCCCCCCAGGAATTCTCCGATGTGGTCGAGGAATCCCGCCCTACAAGTTTCTTGTGTTTTGAAACATGTTCTGCTTTTCTATTTTTATGACCAAACTGAATATCCTGGCTCTGAAAGCAACGCATGGCTGCAAGTAATAACTTGGATTAAAATTAATTATTTGGCTCACAAAGCCCTCACCATTTTGCTGCATGGGATCTTGAAAAGTGTGTGAGGGAGGGGTGGTTGTACAGATCAATAGTACGAAAAGGAGGCAGCACAGGTCAATGCAGTCTCCCTGCTTCAGCGGAACTGGGATCAATCATCGGCAGAAATCTTCAAGCATTCATATAGGTGCCAAGTAACTAAAGTTTCCTTTTACAGACATACAGGTTGAGTATCCCTTATCCAAAACTCCAAATACCAAACAAATCCGAAATCCGCAGGGTTTTTTCAAGCACCAAAATGACGTCACGAGTCCCCGGGCGATGTGCAGGTCCCAATGCACCGCACATGCGCAAGTCCTAACATGCCACACATGCACACGCCGCACATGCCCAGTTCCCAACTCGCGATGTACATGCGGAGTTCCCAACGGGCCATACATGCCCAGTTCCTGACGCGCTGTACATGCGAAGTTCCCAATGCGCGCCACACATGCGCAGTTCCCAACACACCGCAGATGCACATTATCTTCTGAAATCTGAAAAATTCCAAAATCCGATACACACTGAGCCCCAGGCATTTCAGATAAGTTATGCTTAACCTGTACTACTTCATTCTCCATGGGAGGATGGTGCACAGAATAGAGTAACGTACTAATCGTCAGGTTAGGATCTTTATTTACAGGTTCAAAGATAAACATGATGTGGAGATGCCGGCGTTGGACTGGGGTGGGCACAGTAAGAAGTCTTACAACACCAGGTTAAAATCTAATAGGTTTGTTTGGAATTTCTAGCTTTCAGAGCATAGCTCCTTCGTCAGGTGAGTCCACGGCACCCGCAGTGTGTGAAACACGTGGTTATTCAACACGCCTTGCTTTGAATAAGGGGCCTAAACGGGGAACGCACGGCCAAGGCCACACATCGCCTCATTTTTTACAATGGGGAGCTCCGCTAGCCGCAACTTCCTGTTGTAGCAAAAGATGCCATTTTTAAAATGGTGTCCTGATCTCCGAGGCCCTAAAAAGAATGCCCATCCTCACCCCCCCAGCCCAACGCAACAAGGTAGTGCCAGGCTGACAACCACGTGGCCCTGTCAGGCTGCTAGACTGGCATTGCCAGGGTACCCAGTTGGCACCAGTATTGCCAGGGTACCACCCTGCACTGGCTTGCAGCTGGGGCCTCTGATCCCCTTGGAGACCCCCACGAGTGCTGTTCTGTCTGGTCTCCGTTTGTGAGGATCAGCACCAAACAGCACTTCCCCTAGGTCCCCGAGGTGAAAGGATTGAATCCCAAAGCCTCAGGCTGTTGTAGACATTATAGTAAGGCTTACTGCCTCGCTCAACTATGCAGATTTGCTAAAAAGTTATCCCGCTCACTGTAGATGGGATTCCCCTTGTAATGCCTCATGAGATTGCGTTGAATCTCGCGATGCTTTGCGAGCCGGGTAGATTCCTGGAGCAGGTTATCCCGGCTTTCACCTCACATGCTACGCCGCGGAGAGATGCTTTTCCGCGCAGCGTGGCCGGAGCTGAAAGTGACTGACCTGCTGGATTGTACGTGGACTGAGCTGATGCCCATCTATTTAACTACCAACTACACTGGCTTGAGTGAGTGTGTTCAGATTCAGCTGACTTAGCTTCTATACCACTGTTACAGATTGTCACAGTAAAGTGCTTACTGGGTCAATGAAAATTTGAAAACAGGTGAAAATAGTTGAATTCATGGAATGCATCACAAGGCTAGGAATATACGACAGTATTTGAGCACCCTTAGTTTATACTTTGAAGGAATAGAATGGACATGCAATTCAGAATAATAATATATTAAAACTTTTAAGTGAAAGTGAAGATGTTCAGAATCTGAATAAGACATCAGTGCGGAAAAGCAATATTACCAGTGAAGATTGGCACAGAAATGTAAAACAGGATAACAAATCTCCTGGCTCCCAACAAGGCAAAAGATATGCCATTCAAAATAGTTATCACAAGGTTTGAGTAACATTTCAATCCTAAACCACCGGAGCTGGCAGAAAGCTACATATGTGGAACCGGAAACCAGAAAAATAAAACGGTTGTGAGTACCTTTTGACATTTAAGAATTTATGGTACATTCTTAGAAGGTGCATTACAAGACAGATCTGCATGTGGATTGTTTGATGAAAGAATCCAGCTGAAGTTATTAAGAGCATAAAATCTTACATTTGAGCTAGTGCATATGATTGCTTTTATCATGGTGATGGCATCAAAGAATGCTGGAGAACTTTACTCTGAGAGAGAATAGTACTGCTGTTGACTGTCTGAGAGAGTCTGTCAAGTCTACAGTGGAGAGACCTGATCAGAAGTGTGCTGCTGATACCAGTTTAGTGACTTGTTATCGCTATAACAACAACCACACGGCATGTCTGCACAGAAATTCCAAATAGATACGGCTACAGATGATTCTATCGTAAGTAGAGACATGCACAAGAACAAATTCAGTAATGTAATTCTAATGACAAGTTCAGTTCAGTTGAAAGAGTTCAGTTAAGTTGAGAATCTACACTGATGGAGGTGTAGCAGAAGTGTGCAGAAATGGAACAATGTGTTCACTGTGTAAGAGAGACTACCGATTTTCCAAGGGTGACAAGAACACGATTTGGGAGAGTCATGAAACCTCCAGACCAATTCAACCAATGGAGTACGAAATTTGGTTTTGGGGGAGGGGCTTATTCATTTACAGGATGTGGATGTCGCTGGTTAGGCCAGCATTTTTTGCCCATCCCTAGTTGCCCTTCAGAAGGTGGTGGTGACTTATCTTCTTGAACCGCAGTTCTTGAGGTGCAGCTGCACCCAGTGTGCTGTTAGGGAAGGAATTCCAGGATTTTGACCCAGTGACAGTGAAGGAACGCCGATACATTTCCAAGTCAGGGTGGTGAGTGACTTGGAGGAGAACCTCCAGCTGGTGGGGTTACCAGGTATCTGCTGCTCTTGTCCTTCTAGATCAGTGGTTCTCAACCGGGGTCCACATGGACCCTGGGGGTCCCTGTAACATTACTGGGGGTCCACACAAAAAAAATACCGAATTGGGGGTCCACGATGATATTTTAGTGGTCCATAGAGCAATTCTACTTCAGAACAATTGTTATTACTGAGAATCAAGTAGAAGAAAAAAATGTTTGTTTTCATGATGAATATTCACCTTTCTCTCTCTCTCTCTCTCTCGCACTGACAAAGGTCAAAGAGAGATTATAATCCATACCGGTTGATGACAAATGGATTTATTGTGCTTTAATGCCAGTTGTTGTTGAAGATTGCCCGGGCTATTGTCCCCTAGGAACAGCCCGGAGGACCTTTAATGACAGAAGCAGCTTATTAAATACCCACGGTTGACCTGACGCTCATGCCACGTTTCTCCTTGACAAGTTTAATGAATGATTTAACACAGTAATCACTAGAAACTGTGTATATTTGATATGAATTGGTTATTTTTAGAGTAATTTAATTCAATTTAGTCAGTAAAAAGTTTTTTTCATTACTTTTCATATTAGAATAAGTTTGGAAACGTACGAAAATACCGCTAATCTGTAAGGTAAGGTAGATGGACTTTAGCACCACGCATATAAGAAGCTTTTTTTTTCTGTGGAATGGCTATGGGTGTCCACAAAAAAAAATTAAGAGGAAAAGGGGTCCATGGGTTAAAAAAGGTTGAGAACTCCTGTTCTAGATGGAAGTGGTCGTGGGTTTGAAAGGTGCTGTCTAAGGGATCTTGGTGAGTTACTGCAGTGCATCTTGTAGATGGTGCACACGACTGCCAGTGTTCGTTGGTGGTGGAGGGTTTGACTGTTCGTAGAAGGGGGAGCAATCAAGCGGGCTGCTTTGTCCCTGATGGTGTGGAACTTCTCGAGTGTTGTTGGTGCTGCATTCATCCAGACAAGTGGAGAGTATTCCATTACACTCCTGACTGTGCCTTGTGGATGACGAACAGGTGGTGAGTCACTCCTCGTAGAATTCCTAGCCTTTGACCTGCCCTGGTAGCCACAGTATTAATGTAGCTAGTCCAGTTCAGTTTCTGATCAATGGTAAGCCCCAGGATGTTGATTGTGGGGGATTCAGTGATGGTAATAATAATAATAATAATAATTGCTTGTTGTCACAAGTAGGCTTCAATGAAGTTACTGTGAAAAGCTCCTAGTCGCCACATTCCATGCCTGTTTGGGGAGGCTGGTGCTGCCTAGTGCTACCCACGCTTCTGGCCTTGTTCTGCATTACAAGCCAGCTGTTTAGCCCACTGTGCTAAACCAGCCTCAATGCCATTGAATGTCAATGGTCGATGGTTAGATCCTCTCTTATAGGAGATTGTCATTGCCCGGCACTTGTGTGGCGCGAATGTAACTTGCCACTTGTCAGTCCAAGCCTAGATATTGTCCAGGCCTTGCTGCAATTGGACATGGACTGCTTCATTATCTGAGGAGTTGTGGATGGTGCTGAACATTGTGCAGTCGCTCGCAAACATCCCCACTTCTGACCTTATGATGGAAGGGAGGTCATTGATGAAGCAGCTGAAGATGGTTGGACCCTGAGGATTTCCTGGTGTCGGTGTTACAATCCCAGCTGATGTTAATGCTGGACAAGTCAGATCTCAGACTAAAACCTGGATTGATAAATCCTAACTATTTATTTTGAAACTGTGGAGGAAAGTTACTGAATAAATTCACAGTGGCCTGCTGATGAACTTTAAACACAAAATATATAATAGCTATTAAACAAGAAATATAAACTATATTACACCAGACAAAGATTGGAAAGATCTTAATGCCACACAAGAACATTATTCATATTACAGTATTCCTTTACTCCAGAAATATCTTTATAGACACATATAAATTGGTACTGATAAACAATTTACAATAACTATTTACTACTCTGCCATTCAGGATAAGTATGAGGAAATTGTGCAATTACAAACAAACTGTGGTCAGGCCCCTGCAAACTGCAAAGTAAATGGCAGATGCAAATAAAGCAAATTCCATGGGTTTCTTAACAAACTGCCCAGACGTTTGTATTGCTATAAGCCAATCAGTCTCATAGAAACTTGTCTTTCTCACAAGGGTTTCCAATCTCTATATTTGAAGATCTTGCACTGGAATTCCCTCCAAAGGTCACTCCCACTCAGATGGCTTCATCAGGTCCAGGGTTTCAATTTTGCCTCCTGAGACACCTTTCCTCTGGATATCTGAGTACAATCAAGCTTCACATTCCAAGCACACTTTCAGATCTTTGGCCATGGCAAGCAGAATATCATTGCTCCTTGAACCCAAAGTAAGGAGCCACCAACTTTTGTCTGCTTCCTTGGATCTTCAGGACTTCCCTCAAGCCCACTTTGCTTCAGGTCTACTCGCTGCAGCTCCGTCTTTAATTCAGAATCCATCTCTCTACTTTACTTATTGGGACATATTTCTGATCCCTATCTCTGTCCTTTACCTGGGACTTCTTTTGCTGGGACCTCTTTCTGATCCCTGTTTGGGACTTTCTTCTGGGACCTTCACCAGATCACCTCCCAGTTTCCTGCTCTTTGAGCCACTTTCCTCAGTTATGCACTCTGGTTCAGGTCACCGTACCTGCTTTTCATGTTTTTTCTCTTCCTCTCTCTCTATGAAGGCGTGGAGGGCCAGTTCCCAGTTCCAAGAATGTAAAAAGAACTAACATGCGCATGTGTCGTCATTTCATGGCCAGCACTGCACAGAAAGCCCTAAGCTCTGACCTCTGGTCTGAGTAAGACTTATGCAGCAAAATGGTTCCATAATTTTTCAGGCTCTGACTGAAATCTGGTGCGTGGCTCTATCCAGCTGCATACCTGAGTTTTGAGTCCATTTTGAGCCATTTTGTGAAAGAATCCAGTGGGCTTGGAGGGATGGGGCCTGATAGAGCTGGCAAGACCGGCTCCACGAAGATCCTTTAAAAGGGCGCCCTGATCAGCACAGAACAAAACCTCCCCAACAGATCCGCATGGACACAGGGGACCCCCCAACACCAGCAGCAGGGCTCTCCCCCTACTAACATCAGCATCGGTCTCTCTCCACCCACCACCACCACCAGCATCGGATTTCTCACCTTGCATCCCCTCACCGCTACCACCACTATCTGGAGCTCTCAATAACCCTCCTCGCCTTCCAACACCATCTGCATTAGGGCTCTCACACACTATTGGCATTAAAAATTTGAGAACAATTCTATCGTTGCTGTATTTGAAAAATTAGGAGATGATTTGGAGAGAGCAGAGTTGATATGCTTCAACCAATTTTAATATATCAATTTTATACGTGTTCTTGCTTCTCTGATCACAGCTCTGTGCTGACCTATTTCGATGATTTCAGTTCCCATTGTGTTTACTAGCTGGGAATAATGACAAACATTTTCACAGTTGTTTCACTGAACACACGTTGCAATTCCCAGTTGAAATCCCAGGAGACAGCCAAAGCCAAGGCAAGAGATCAGGGGAATTATACCCCTGTGTGAATAACATGTTGCCATGGACCCACAGCTTCAGATTAAGCCAATTCTTAAATAATGTTTTCATTGAGATGTTGAAACTGACAATCCTGAATAGAGACCCACTATTCAATTAGTACATCTCACTTGTGGCCTGCCTCCTGCTCACATGTAGCCTTCATGCATCGTCTCTGAGTATTTACATGCTGCTCGGCTACCAAATACTGTCAGATCTGGAATTCAATTCTGTTCCCTCCCCTACTCTTGCGCCCCAGTAAAAGTGAGTGGTTGGTATTGGGAGGCAGTTGACTGCAATTTCGGCAAAACAAGTTACATTGCTAAGTAGAAACCACAGAATCTTTCATCATAATTTATCTGGCAGCAATTTTGCTCTTCCTGTGAGAAGTACCTAAACTGTGTTTAAAACATTAAGTGGTAATGTTTGGGCGTAGAATTCATCACTCTGGTGCATTTGAGTGACCAGTAAACCAAATGCTGCTTGCCCTCGAAAATCATTAATGATTACAACTGCTCGTGAAAGAAGCCATTGCCATAAATAGGTAGACACAGTTTTTTGACTAAATTTACAATAAATACTCAAATTCAGTCATATGAAAAGAATGAAAGACTGTCCAGTTACATATTTTTCCCTTAAAATATTCATAGTTCCACTGCCCATTTAGATGGGTTGATACCTTTTGCCAATGTCCTAATTGAATGTCTCACGTACCTTCGGTTAAGTTGTTCCATTTGCTGGATGGAGTTGGACCGGCGCAAACCATCAAGTGTAGCAGCCGTCGTGGGTCGCTGCCATGTTGTTGTACGGTTTACATGATCCACATAAAAAACTCTCCCATGACTATCAATCCGTGCTTCCCAGTCTGGAATTCAACAACGCATATTGTTAGCTTCCAACTATGGAAATCTATGAAAAATAAAACCAAAGATGAAATAACCAAATGTGTCATTTTGTAAAAATCTAGTCAGGTTGTAAATGTTGATTGTGCAAGAAGTAATATTGAAAAATCTCAGAGGGCAAATACAGTGATTGTAGGAAAAAGAGCATTTTTAATAGGAGAGAAGTAATCAAACTTGAGTCCATATTGTCCAATCGCTTTATTTTAATTATAGTAATAGCCCATGAACAAATTATTGCCAGTGTTAAAACTATGCTGCTTAAAAGAATCTAGGCTCTCTTTTGACTAAGTTAATTTGATAGTGAGGAAAGGTTTTAAATGGACAGAATTCAACAACTGGGGCCAGGAAGCTCACTGAAGATACACTTTCTCATGACTATGTTATTGACTTTGAGTTGTTTATTCCATTTCCCCCTTACTCCATTGTTGTGATGATGTCCTTTAGGAGATAAAGCATAGGTGAACAAATCATTGGGCGGGATTCTCCAACCCCCCGCCTGGTCAGAGAATCGGCGGGGGGTGGCATGAGTCCCACCCCGCCGTTCCAACGCTGGCTGCCAAATTCTACGGCGCCGTTTTTGGGCGGGGATCGAGTCGCGCCGGTCGGCGATTCTCCGGGCCCCGATGGGCCGAGCGGCCATCCATTTTCGGACGGTCCCGCCGGCGTGAAATGGACTGGGTCCATACCGGAGGGTCCTGGCTTTGAGGGTGGCCTGCGGAGTCCTCGGGGGGGCTGTAGGGGGTTCCGGCTCCGGGGGGCCCCCACGGTGGCCTGGCCCGTGATCAGGGCCCACCGATCTGTGGGCGGGCCTGTGCCATGGGGGCACCCTTTCCCTCCGCGCCGGCCTGTGTAAGGCTCCGCGATGGCCGGCGCGGAGAACAAACCTGCTACACATGTGTAGGAATCACTCTAGCGGTGCTGCGCATGCACCAGAACACGCTGGCACTCCTGCGCATGCACCAACTCGTGCCGGCCGGCGGAGGGCCTTCGGCGCCGGTTGGCGCAGCGCCAACCACTCCAGTGCCGGCCTAGCCCCCGGAAGTGCGGAGGATTCTGCACCTTCCGGGCGGCCCGACGCCAGAGTGGTTCATGACACTCTTTGGCGCCGGTTCGGCCCGCTCCACCGTTTGCTGGAGAATCCTGGCCATTGTCCTGACAAAATCTGGTTGTAACCCAGGACAACCTGGGGAAGACCCAAGTGCAGTATTGCAATTACACTTTCAAACACACTTTCTTCTCACAGCTCTGCTCTGTGACAACACCTCAAAAATGGGTTTCTAGAATGTAAATACCAGAGGAAGACCAAGCATCAACCATGGGCAAAACTTGGCCAAAGGGGCAGCACGGTAGCATTGTGGATAGCACAACTGCTTCACAGCTCATGGATCCCAGGTTCGATTCCGGCTTGGGTCACTGTCTGTGCGAAGTCTGCACATCCTCCCCGTGTGTGCGTGGGTTTCCTCCGGGTGCTCCGGTTTCCTCCCACAATCCAAAGATATGCAGGTTAGGTGGATTGGCCATGATAAATTGCCCTTAGTGTCCAAAATTGCCCTTAGTGTTGGGTGGGGTTACTGGGTTATGGGAATAGGGTGGAGGTGTTGACCTTGGGTAGGTTGCTCTTTCCAAGAGCCGGTGCAGACTCGATGGACCGAATGGCCTCCTTCTGCACTGTAAATTCTATGAGGTTGGCCATTGTGACACAATTACACACCTCTAGCAGGTTTCAAAGCAGGTGTCCATCATCTTGGCCGCAGCAAGTATTTTGGCCTCAGGAAACAAAAATAAAGGTGCAAGAGCTAGATAAGTAACGAGAAGAGTACAATATGCTAAAAATGCATCAGTTACACCAGGATACTGGAGTCTGAATCAGTAGTTCAAAGTTAATGGATATTTTTAATGAGCTAATTCAACCCCGTTAATCTAAATGGTTTTAAAAAACCATTTGCTTCCTTTGATACAAAAAGTACAAACTCTTGTTAAATTCTAATTAGCCTCTGAGCAGCTTCATATACTGAAAAATCTAGTTCTGGATTTTACAAAGTACTTTAGGATGTATAGTTCAGGTTCTTTCTGCATCGTTGCACATTAGGAATTAAACAGCTTTGTGTGAGATTCAGTATATTAGTGCGGCCATTTGCTGCATCCTCCGACTGGAGAAATAATGTTAACCCATTTTTATTTGTAGGCATCACCCCTCCAGCAAATCAACACCTTTTTCGGCAGATTTAATTCCTGTAAATTTGATAATTTAGCTCAGCAGAAATCACTCAATCGGCTGGATTCTCCAGCCCTGCCCACTGCAAGAACACCACGGGTGAGCCGTGTAGAATGGAGAACTCCATTGACCTCAGGCAGTCCATATTTATATTTTAAAGATGGAGTTAAGCATGCTGTCAAGTCACCACCTCTTCAGAACAGACTGTGCAGTAATCAGAATACGCAATGAACAAATACTTACACTGCTGGGAAGGTTTGGTTTTCTGAATGTGATCATGTTACATTATTAGAAAGATGCATGATTTTTGGCTTGTAACTCAGGTAATGAAGAAATGGAACTGCAAGTTCTGCAGCCTCTTATGCAAAGAACTGAATTCAGCAGTTTAAGGTATTTCAGAATTTACTAGTTATGCTTACTTCATTTCCAACATACACATTATTGTGCAATAATGTCCTAATCAATGTACTACTTTCTAAAAAGTGGTTTTAACACATTGATACAGTGAATGTCATGATAATACATTTAAAATAATGCAACATTAGTAATAGGTTAACTGAATGCATCCTGCTGTTAAATTGCTTTAAGAGGAAACATTGAGTAACAGGGTCCACAATAGCTCTGGCAGAGAACCAACACAATGAAGTCCCTAACAATCTTTGAATAATTTATGTTGACCTTCATCGATTCTCAAACAGACATACTGCTCTGGATACTGTTGGGGGAAGGTGGGATGGCCTCTCCGGGGAAAGCAGCAGCAGCCAAAATCACAGCACTGTGGATGGCTCTGCTGCTCAGATGGGTGGGAGAAAAATAAGTGTTAGGGCTATAGTGATAGGGGATTCAATAGTTAGGGGCGCAGATAGAGTGTCTGTGGTCACAAACGTGAATCAAGCACGTTATGTTGCCTCCCTGGTGCCAGGGTCAGGGATGTCACAAAGCTGCTGGAGGGCATTCTGGGAAGGGAAGGTGAACAGCCAGTGGTCATGGCACATTGGTACCAATGCCATAGGTAAACTAAAGGATGAGTGCCTGCAAGTCCAGTACAGGAAGTTAGAAGATAAACTAAAATGCAGGATCTCAAATGTAATAGGATTACCCCCGGTTCCATGTGCTAGAGAGCGAAGGAATAAGAGGATAGATCAGATTAATGCATGGCTGGAGAGATGGTGTAGCCAGGAGGGATTCAGATTCTTGAGGCACTGGGACCGGTTCTCAGGCAGGTGGCAAATTGGACAAACAGGATGGGTCGCACCACAGCAGAGCTGGGTCCAATATCCTAGTGGGGGGTTTTGCTAGTTCTGTTGGCGAGTATTTAAACTTGTGTGGAAAATCACAGCAGCATCTGTAAGGAGAGAAAAGAGTTAACATTTTGAGTCCGGATGACCCTTTGTCAAAGCTAACAAAGCGTCATCTGGGCTCGAAACGTTAGCTCTTTTCTCTCTTTACAGATGCTGCCAGACCTGCCGAGATTTTCCAGCATTCTTTCTTTTGGCTTCAGATTCCAGCATCCGCAGTAATTTGCTTTTATTTAAACTTTTATGGCAGGGGAATGGGATCCCAGGAGTAGGATCAGATAGGTCAAATGTCGATCAGGAAAATGGAGGTCGAACTTTAGCTGGTGATGTAGAAGAGGTAATGATGGATTTGGAATTACAGGAGAAGCAAAGTTAAACTCTTTGCAAGGATTATTACAAACAAAGGTAGACAGGCTAAGAGCACAGATAGGCACATGGCATCAGGCTGGCATTGCTATAATGGAAACCTGGCTAAAGGAGGAGCAAAATTGGCAGCTCAATATCCCTGGATATAGAGTCTTCAGACACGATAGGGTGGGAGATGAAAAGGAGGGAGAGTAGCACTAAAGATTAAGGAATCCATTCCAGTTGTGAAAAGGGATGATGTATTAAATGGGTCAACCAACAAGGCTTTATGTGTTGAACATAAGAGATAAAAAAGGGGCAGTCACACTACTATAGACCCCCATACTGTGAAAGGAAGATAGAAGAGCAAATATGTCGGCAAATCTCTACCTGTAAGAACAAAAGGGCAATAACAGTAGGAGACTTTAACTATCCCAATATCAACTGGGAATCAAACAATATAAGGGAAGCTGAGGGAGACAAATTCATGCAGTGTGTCCAGGAATTTCTTTTCACCCAATTAGTGACAAACCCAATGAGAGGTGATGCAATTCTAGACCTAGCCTTGGGGAAAGAAGAAGGTCAAGTGGATGAAGTGATAGTTGACGACCATAACGGGGATAGTGATCACAATTCAGTTAGATTCAGTAGTACCATGGAAAAGGACAGGGGTAAAGCAGGAGTAAAAATCTTGAACCGGGGGAAGGAAAATTTTGTAGAAATTAGAAGGGACTTGGCTAAGATGGTCTGGCCAACAATGCTAGGGATAAATCTGTGGAAAACCAGTGGGAAGCAGTAAAAGGAGAGATCCTAAAGGTGCAAAGTAGACATGTCCCCTCCAACAATAAGAGTGGTACACCCAAATGTAGACCCCCCCCCCCCCCCCCCCCCCCCCCCCGGTTGTCTAGAGGAATACAGGGGAAGGTCAAACAGAAAAATAAAGCGTATGACAGGCATAAAGAAGTAAGCAGATAGCCTAGACAAGTATAGAAATTGCAGGGACAAAGTCAAAAAGGATTTGGATGGAAAGAAGAGAGCATGATTGGGAAATTTGTAGATGACGCAAAGATTGGCCAAGTGGTGGACAGTGCAGAGGAAAGCTATAATCGTCAAAACTATATAGATGGATTGGTGGAATGGGCGAAAAAGTGGCTGATGGAATTCAACACAGAGAAGTGTGGGGTCATGCATTTTGGGAGGTCAAACAGTTATGGGAGTACTCAATAAATGGCAATATACTAAGAGGGGAAGAGGAAGTTGGGTAGCGCGGTAGCATAGTGGTTAGCGCAATTGCTTCACAGTTCCAGGGTCCCAGGTCCAATTCCCAGCACTGTCTGTGCAGAGTCTGCACGTTCTCCCCGTGTGTGCGTGGGTTTCCTCTAGGTGCTCCGGTTTCCTCCCAAATTGCCCTTAGTGCCAAAATTGCCCTTAGTGTTGGGTGGGGTTACTGGGTTATGGGGATAGGGTGGAGGTGTGGGCTTGGGTAGGGTGCTCTTTCCAAGAGCCAGTGCAGACTCGATGGGCCGAATGGCCTCCTTCTGCACTGTAAATTCTATGGGTGCAATTCTCTGGACTTATGAAAAATCGGAAAATAGCGGGCGACGTAAATTTTTACGGACACGCTGGTCCGATGCCCTCCCGCTATTCTCCCCCCCCCCCCACGCCCGCCTCCCGACACGAATCGCTGCCCGCCGTTTTTTTACAGCGAGCAGCGATTCTCTCCTGGCCAATGGGCCGATTTCCAAGGCCTTTACGGCCGTTTTTACAAGGGTAAAACACACCTGCCCTGACCGTTCGTAAAAACGGCCGTAAAGTCCCGTTCTCGGGAACCATGGCACCGATTGGCACGGCCGTGGTGCCATGGGCCTGCGATCGGTGGGCACCGACCGCGGGCAGCGGGTACTTACCCCGCGCACTCTTTCTCCCTCCGCCGCCCCGATGGATCCATCCGCGGGGCTTCTGCGGGGCATAACGGCCCGCGCATGCGCGGGTTTCACGCACAAGCGCGATGACGTCATCCGCGCATGCGCGGGTTGGAGTAGTCTAATCTGCGCATGCGCGGCTGACGTCATCATAAGCGTCAGCCATCGCTAACCTTGGCTCGCGGGCTTAGCGAAATTCGTTAAGCCCGCGATGCCAGAGTTCACGGCTGCGCGATGCTAGCCCCGACCGGGGAGCAGAATCGGTTCCCGGTCGGGGGGGCGGAGGCTGGCGTCAAACGCGCCCATTTTTGACGCCAGCTTCCCGATTTTTCGTAACTCGGGAGAATCGCGCCCTATATCTATGATGAACTGAGAGATCTTGGTGTGCAGGTACATGGGTCCCTAAAGGCAGCAGTTCAAGTGGATAAGTTTGTTAAGAAAGCACATGGAATGCTCGCCTTCATTGGCAAAGGTATAGAATATAAAAGTAAGAATATAATGTTAGAATTGTATGAAACACTGGTGAGGCCACAACGGGAGTAGTGTGTGCAGCTCTGGTCGCCACATCACACGCAGGACATTATTGGTCTAGAGAGGGTGCAGAGGAGGTTTACAAGAATGTTGCCAGGACTAGAAAAGTGTGGCTACGAAGAGCGATTGAATAGTTTGGAGTTATTTTCCTTGGAACAAAGAAAGCTGAGGGGTGACTTAATTGGGGTGTACAAAATTATGAGGGGAAGAGATAGGGTGGACAGGAAAAAATTGTTTCCCCGGTGGAGAATTCTAGAAACATGGGACATAGATTCAAGGTAAGTGGCAAGAGGTATAGGAGGGGCATAGGAAAAGCAATTTTACACAGGGAGTAGTGGGAATCTGGAATTTGCTGCCAGAGTTGGTGGTGGCCAGGAGCTTGTATTTTGGAACTAACAAAGAACAATAGGCATGAGGAAGAATAAAGTTAGATGTGGCAAATTAATGGGATAGACAAGGGGCCAGTGAAGTTTAAGGTGGGAAGAACAATGCTGGCTGCAGCTGCCAAGGGTTCTCAGGTTGGAGTATTTTATCTTCTTTCATTCCAAAAAGTATGATTTGGATACTTGATCAATGTGGAGATTCACATAGATATTGGGCAAGATTCTCCCTGCTGGGGAATAAGTCCCCACGACCGCCGGAAAACGGACGGGAATCACTCCGGATTTTTTCCTCGAAGGTCCGGGGTGATTCTCTGTTTTCCAGGGGGCTAGCAGAGCTCCAGCGAGTGTCCCGCAGCTCTGGCTGCCGGTGGGGCCCTGCTAGCCAGACCGCGTGGCCGCGC
This sequence comes from Scyliorhinus canicula, assembly GCF_902713615.1. Taxonomy (NCBI): domain Eukaryota; kingdom Metazoa; phylum Chordata; class Chondrichthyes; order Carcharhiniformes; family Scyliorhinidae; genus Scyliorhinus; species Scyliorhinus canicula. The sequence continues at coordinate 148,757,543 of NC_052150.1, forward strand.
ATGTGTACAGCGGCCATAAGCGGGTCCACGCCTGCGCCGCCGACATGGTGGAGCCACACACCGGGCCCACACAGATGAATGTAGGTCTCCCGCAGATCGTGATGGCCCACAATCGGTGGCCCCCAATTGCGGGCCTGTCCACCAATGAGGCCCCCCCGCCCCCCACCAGGTCCGCCACCGCGGCCGCGGGTCCCAGCTCCCAATGGATGGTACCACATGGAAACCGTGTCAGTGCGGGTTTGGCTGGTCGACCACGGAGAATCATTGCAGGGGCCAGGCCTGTTCCAACGGCCCCCGAACGGCACCGCGTCAACCGCACGCACGTACTGGCGGGTCCGCGGAGAATCGGCTATTCTCCACCCCCGCGCCGGGCACGATTCTGGCGCGGAGGGTCGGAGAATCACACCCATTAAGTCATAATTATAATCATTACGTTATATTAAACAGAAATAAATAAAGTAAAAACCACACATTGAAATTTCTATAGTATTCATTGTGAGTTCTTCAGTTGCTGAATCAAAGACTATTTTCACACAGAAAAGCCCGTTTGCTCCAAACTGTCATTGACAGGATAGTCAAACTGCAACATGGCAAACATTTTAGTGTGGAACGAGTTCTTGCCTTGTACTGCAGTCAATATAGAGAGGGAAACTCATTGCAGCAAAATTCTAAACATGTCATACACATTTGTGACTTAATTACATGTAACAAATAAAGGAAAACTTCCCAGCATTTTAGGATTATAGAGACCAAGGGCACGATTCAGCAGACTGAAGTTAAAGTCCACTGTCAGTCACATTTAGTGGGGTGTTTCTCAGCAGCTGCAGCGCCAAGAAACATTCCGCTATCCAATGGCACTTGGCCAATTTTTTTGGGCCTCGGGGAGATTTTCTTCACCGAGGCTGCACTGAGAGGGATTTCCTGCTGGCAAACCGGCTCCTCGCAAATGGGGGAGTCAGTTTGTCCGGCAGCCATGATATTTCACCCTCCCCTTTCAGCACACCCCTGCATTATTTTAAAAAATAAATAAATTTAAAGTACCCAATTAATTTTTTTCCAATTAAGAGGCAATTTAGCTTGGCCAATCCACCTACCCTGCACATCTTTGGGTTGTGGGGGTGAAACTCATGCAAACACGGGGAGAATGTGCAAACTCCACACGGACAGTGACCCAGAGCTGGGATCGAACCTGCAGGATTAACCCACTGCGCCACCGTGCTGCCCACCCCCCTCCCCCCGCATTATTGACCACCAACCCCCAACCTTGGGGAGGCACCCAGGAATACCCCCAACTTGGCACAGTTTCCACCCCCCCTCCTGGGCCCGACCCCTGGCAATGCCAATCTGGGCACCCCGGCACTCTGGCAGTGACCCTGAAAGGGCCACCCAGGCAGCTTGGTAGTTGCAGGATGACTCTGTCATGGTGCCAGGATGCACTACGTTTAACATAGAACATAGTTTGTGTGGACCAGTACTAAACGGTGCCCTGGCGAGGTCTCCCAGGCATGGTCGTTGTGTCCAGGGCGGCAGGTGAATTAGTTGAGCTCCTTTAAATATGGAGATCTGGATCCCAGTGAGGGTGCGATCCAGATCGTGGCGGGTGGAGCTAGTTGGGTCATTCGCGATTGGCCTGGTGCACAGTGAGGGTGCGATCCAGATCGTGGCGGGTGGAGCTAGTTGGGTCATTCGCGATTGGCCTGGTGCACAGTGAGGGTGCGATCCAGATCGCGGAGGGTGGAGCTGGTTTGGTCATTCGCGATTGGCCTGGTGCACAGTGAGGGCGAGATCCAGATCGCGGAGGGTGGAGCTAGTGGGCCATTCGCGATCGGCCTGGTGCACAGTGAGGGCGAGATCCAGATCGCGGAGGGTGGAGCTAGTCGGGCCATTCGCGATTGGCCTGGTGCACAGTGAGGGCGAGATCCAGATTGTGGCGGGTGGAGCTAGTCGGGCCATTCCCGATCGGCCTGGTGCACAGTGAGGGTGCGATCCAGATCGTGGCGGGTGGAGCTAGTTGGGCCATTCGCGATCGGCCTGGTGCACAGTGAGGGTGAGATCCAGATCGCGGAGGGTGAAGCTAGTCGGGCCATTCGCGATTGGCCTGGTGCACAGTAAGGGTGAGATCCAGATCGCGGAGGGTGGAGCTAGTCGGGCCATTCGCGATTGGCCTGGATCCCAGTGAGGGTGAGATCCAGATCGCGGAGGGTGGAGCTAGTCGGGCCATTCCCGATCGGCCTGGTGCACAGTGAGGGTGAGATCCAGATCGTGGCGGGTTTAGCTAGTCGGGTCATGCGCGATCGGCCTGGTGCACAGTGAGGGCGAGATCCAGATCGCGGAGGGTGGAGCTGGTTTGGTCATTCGCGATTGGCCTGGTGCACAGTGAGGGCGAGATCCAGATCGCGGAGGGTGGAGCTAGTGGGCCATTCGCGATTGGCCTGGTGCACAGTAAGGGTGAGATCCAGATCGCGGAGGGTGGAGCTAGTCGGGCCATTCGCGATTGGCCTGGATCCCAGTGAGGGTGTGATCCTGATCGCGGAGGGTGGAGCTAGTCGGGCCATTCCCGATCGGCCTGGATCCCAGTGAGGGTGTGATCCAGATCGTGGCGGGTGGAGCTAGTCGGGCCATTCGCGATCGGCCTGGTGCACAGTGAGGGTGCGATCCAGATCGCGGAGGGTGGAGCTAGTCGGGCCATTCCCGATCGGCCTGGTGCACAGTGAGGGTGTGATCCAGATCGCGGAGGGTGGAGCTAGTCGGGCCATTCGCGATTGGTCTGGTGCACAGTGAGGGCAAGATCCAGATCGTGGCGGGTGGAGCTAGTTGGGCCATTCGCGATCGGCCTGGTGCACAGTGAGGGCGAGATCCAGATCGCGGAGGGTGGAGCTAGTCGGGTCATTCGCGATTGGCCTGGTGCACAGTGAGGGTGCGATCCAGATCGTGGCGGGTGGAGCTAGTCGGGCCATGCGCGATCGGCCTGGTGCACAGTCAGGGCGAGATCCAGATCGTGGCGGGTGGAGCTAGTCGGGCCATTCGCGATCGGCCTGGTGCACAGTGAGGGCAAGATCCGGATCGTGGCGGGTGGAGCTAGTCGGGCCATTCCCGATCGGCCTGGTGCACAGTGAGGGTGAGATCCAGATCGTGGCGGGTGGAGCTAGTCGGGCCATTCCCGATTGGCCTGGTTCACAGTGAGGGTGCGATCCAGATCGTGGCGGGTGGAGCTAGTCGGGCCATTCGCGATTGGCCTGGTGCACAGTGAGGGTGCGATCCAGATCGTGGCGGGTGGAGCTAGTCGGGCCATTCGCGATCGGCCTGGTGCACAGTGAGGGTGAGATCCAGATCGCGGAGGGTGGAGCTAGTCGGGCCATTCGCGATTGGCCTGGTGCACAGTGAGGGTGCGATCCAGATCGCGGAGGGTGGAGCTAGTCCGGCCATTCGCGATTGGCCTGGATCCCAGTAAGGGTGAGATCCAGATCGTGGCGGGTGGAGCTAGTCGGGCCATTCGCGATCGGCCTGGTGCACAGTGAGGGTGCGATCCTGATCGCGGAGGGTGGAGCTAGTCGGGCCATTCGCGATCGGCCTGGTGCACAGTGAGGGTGCGATCCAGATCGTGGTGGGTGGAGCTAGTCAGGCCATTCCCGATCGGCCTGGTGCACAGTGAGGGTGCGATCCAGATCGTGGAGGGTGGAGCTAGTCGGGCCATTCCCGATTGGCCTGGTGCACAGTGAGGGTGAGATCCTGATCGTGGTGGGTGGAGCTAGTTGGGTCATTCCCGATCGGCCTGGTGCACAGTGAGGGTGCGATCCAGATCGTGGCGGGTGGAGCTAGTCGGGCCATTCGCGATCGGCCTGGTTCACAGTGAGGGTGCGATCCAGATCGTGGTGGGTGGAGCTAGTCGGGCCATTCGCGATCGGCCTGGTGCACAGTGAGGGTGCGATCCAGATCGTGGCGGGTGGAGCTAGTCGGGCCATTCGCGATCGGCCTGGTGCACAGTGAGGGTGCGATCCAGATCGTGGCGGGTGGAGCTAGTCGGGTCATTCCCGATCGGCCTGGTGCACAGTGAGCGTGTGATCCAGATCGTGGCGGGTGGAGCTAGTCGGGCCATTCGCGATCGGCCTGGTTCACAGTGAGGGTGCGATCCAGATCGTGGTGGGTGGAGCTAGTCGGGTCATTCGCGATCGGCCTGGTGCACAGTGAGCGTGTGATCCAGATCGCGGAGGGTGGAGCTAGTCGGGCCATTCGCGATCGGCATGGTGCACAGTCAGGGCGAGATCCAGATCGTGGTGGGTGGAGCTAGTCGGGTCATTCGCGATCGGCCTGGTGCACAGTGAGCGTGTGATCCAGATCGCGGAGGGTGGAGCTAGTCGGGCCATTCGCGATCGGCATGGTGCACAGTCAGGGCGAGATCCAGATCGTGGCGGGTGGAGCTAGTCGGGTCATTCGCGATCGGCCTGGTGCACAGTGAGCGTGTGATCCAGATCGCGGAGGGTGGAGCTAGTCGGGCCATTCGCGATCGGCCTGGTGCACAGTGAGGGTGCGATCCAGATCGTGGCGGGTGGAGCTAGTCGGGCCATTCGCGATTGGCCTGGTGCACAGTGAGGGTGCGATCCAGATCGTGGCGGGTGGAGCTAGTCGGGCCATTCGCGATCGGCCTGGTGCACAGTCAGGGCGAGATCCAGATCGCGGAGGGTGGAGCTAGTCGGGTCATTCGCGATTGGCCTGGTTCACAGTGAGGGTGCGATCCAGATCGTGGCGGGTGGAGCTAGTCGGGCCATTCGCGATCGGCCTGGTGCACAGTGAGCGTGTGATCCAGATCGTGGTGGGTGGAGCTAGTCGGGTCATTCCCGATCGGCCTGGTGCACAGTGAGCGTGTGATCCAGATCGTGGTGGGTGGAGCTAGTCGGGTCATTCGCGATCGGCCTGGTGCACAGTGAGCGTGTGATCCAGATCGTGGTGGGTGGATCTAGTCGGGTCATTCGCGATCGGCCTGGTGCACAGTGAGCGTGTGATCCTGATCGCGGAGGGTGGAGCTAGTCGGGCCATTCGCGATCGGCCTGGTGCACAGTGAGGAACTCAATTTGGGGTTCACGTGCGATTCAGCCATTGTGTCCAGATCCATGCTGGGTGCAAGGGGGTTGCTGAATCACCCCCAACAAGAAAGAAAAAACATATTTCTCACAATATACATTCTTAAATGGTATTTCCACCGGGAATTTCCACTGACTGAAAAACAATGGATACGCTGAGAATCTTTCGATGTCTTCTGCCTTACATTTTATTGCTGAATTTCCCATATTTGGGGAAGAATGATGCAAGCTGAAAAACTTGTCAAATACATGCAGGCTACCAACTACTGACGATCTCACTGATTCAAGTTGCACCGTCAGAAAATATTGTCAAAATTAAATTTATGTCGTTAATATTTGAGATGAAATGGACCAAGAGGCTTTGTAACATTTGATCGCATATGGCTTGAGTTGAACTAAACCTCCCATTGGGATCTTACAGATCTGGCCTTCTGCATATTATATTATCTTTGGCAATCTCTCAAATATTTCTATTTCACAAATTTCGCTTCTTGTACATTTATTAGGTTCTAAGAGATTTCCATGCAAGCATTTAGTGAAGAAGGTTTATGATGATGATCTCATCTGGGCTCAATAGCAGATATTATGTTAAGGATTTGTAGATTCTTTCCACATACCTTAGCCATTAGAAGAAGTGTAATTCGTTCCTTATGGTAATACATACTCTTGTACAAGAGTTTGCGACAAATTGCAAAAATGTTCCTTAAGCAGCATTACCACTGATCTTTTAGCAGCAATGTAGTTAGAATGGATTAAAACGTGTAGAGAACGTGTGGTGGGAAAATGAGACAAGTGTTTTTAGAGGAGAGATGCAGGGGACAAAAATCAAGTAAACATTTCAATAGTTCCTCTATTTTTAATTCTATATAATTTCTGTCACTGCAAGCAACAGTAGCTATTCCTTAGTTGGTTTTGTCAACAGATCACAAGTCTAGATATTCCAATCAAGTTAAGATTTATATATCACCAGTTAATTTAGCATCCCATAGTGCATATCAGTATGCAAAACTTTGCGCTATGAAAGGTAATAAGTATTAGATATCATAGAGACCTGGATCACCCCTGAGCATGCCTGGGAGCTAAATATTCCAGGCTATAGCATCTTTAGAGAGCACGGGGTAATTAAGAAAGGAGGGTGAGTAGAAATATTGATACGTGGCACAATTATCAAAGTAGCGAAAAGGGATTTCAGTAACAATGGGCATGATTCAGTGGACAAAAGTTAAAGTCACCTTTTAGGCGCATTTGGTGAGGTGTTTTTTGGTGGCTGTAGCGCTGAGATTCACCCCGGTATTCACCAGCACTTTGCCGGTTTTTTGGGCCTCAGGGAGTTTCTCCCCACTGAGGCCAAACTTTAGTTAATTTTCTGCTGGCGGGTTCAGTGGCTCATCAGGGATGAGGGAGCCATTTTGTCCGGCAGCCCCCATCTTTACACAGCCCCCATGGTAGCATAGTAGTTAGCACTCTTGCTTCACAGCACCACGGTCGATTCCCGCTTGGGTCACTGTCTGTGCGGAGTCTGCACGTTCTCCCCGTGTCGGCGTGGGTTTCCTGTGGGTGCTCCGGTTTCCTCCCACAAAGACGTGCTTGTTAGGTGAATTGGACATTCCGAATTCTCCCCTCAGTGTAACCGAAAATGTGCCGGAATGTGGTTACTAAGGGAATTTCACAGTGACTTCATTGCTAATTGATGGAACCATCAATTCACTAGACACGTGCTTTAAGATATGAACAGTGGTTTTAATCTACTTACTACAGAGCCAGCCTGTTACCCGTTCAACTCTCGATGAACTGGCAGGCTGGCTCTGGACAAGGGTATTTATATAGCAGTCCAGGGGGAGGAGTCATGGGCGGAGTCAAGGGTGGAGCCCTGTACAAACTCCTGAGCATTTCCAGAGCTGCTCCCCCTAGTGGTCGGATAACGCTACTGCGCTTACAATGGTATTGGTAAATACAGTGTGAATTACTAAGTTACATTCACCACATTCACCCCCTGCAAAAAAAATCAAGTCCGGCGGGGGTGGTGGTCTACAAAGTAAGTCTGTCCGGAGGTCGAACTGTCCGCTTTGATCTGCGGAGCACCGGGGTTGCAGCCTCTTGCGGTGGCTGGATGGGTGTTGTGTGCTGGGGTACGATGGCGGACTCCAGGGAGGGTTGTGTCCGAGCTTCATACTCTTCTGGTTCGACCGGGGACTGGGGGCGCTGGGGGCTGGCCGGCGCGGGTGCACGGAACTGATGGAGCGAGCTCGTGGGCTCGGGAGCGCGAGGCGGCGGAAGCATGGGGTGTAGGGTGAGGGGTCCTTCTGTGGGGGTAGAGATTCTGAAGATTCTGCTGGATCTGGCGGGTGCCAGATCACGGAGGGATACTGTGTCCTGACGGCCGTCAGGGAACTCGACGAATGCGTACTGGGGGTTGGAGTGGAGCAGGCGCACCTTCTCTACAAGGGGGTCGGTTTTGTGTGCCCTGACGTGTTTCCTCAGGAGTACCGGGCCCGGTGTCCTCAGCCATGCCGGAAGTGAGACCCCCGTGGTAGTGCCCCTGGAGAAAATGAAGAGCCTCTCGTGAGGGGTCTGATTGGTCACTGTGCATCAGAGGGACCTAATAGCGTGGAGCGCGTCTGGGAGGACTTCCTGCCACTGGGAGACTTGGAGCTCTCTAGACTGGAGGGTCAGTAGAACGGTCTTCCAGACCGTCGCGTTCTCCCACTCCACCTGCCCGTTCCCCCTGGGGTTGTAGCTGGTAGTCCTGCTCGAGGCAATGCCCTTGTCGAGCAGGTACTGACGCAGCCCGTCGCTCATGAAAGACGAACCCCGGTCGCTGTGCACGTAGCTGGGCAAACCAAACAGGGCGAAGATGCTATGCAGGGCCCTAATGACTGTGTGGGAGGTCATGTCGGGGCACGGGATAGCAACTGGGAAACGGGAGAACTCATCTACGACGTTTAGAAAGTAAACGTTCTTGTTAGTTGAGGGGAGTGGCCCTTTGAAATCAATCGCGAGGCGTTCAAAGGGCCTAGAAGCCTTGACCAGGTGGGCCCTGTCTGGTCTATAGAAGTGCGGCTTGCACTCCGCACAGATCGGGCAGTCCCTGGTGACCACTTTTACCTCCTCGTTGGAGAAAGACAGGTTTCGGGCTCTGATGTAGTGGGCGAGCCGGGTGACCCCCGGGTGGCAGAGGTCGCTGTGGATGACTTTCAGTCGGTCAATCTGCGTGCTGGTGCATGTCCCGCGGGATAGGGCATCCGGAGGCTCGTTGAGCTTCCCGGGTCGATACTTAATATCGTAGCTGTAGGTGGAGAGTTCGATCCTCCACCGAAGAATTTTATCATTATTTATTTTGCCCCTTTGCGAGTTATCAAACATAAAGGCAACCGATCTTTGGTCGGTGATGAGGGTGAACCTCCTACCTGCGAGGTAGTGCCTCCAGTAACGAATAGCCTCCACAATGGCTTGTGCTTCTTTCTCGACTGAGGAGTGTCGGAGTTCTGAAGCGGAGAGGGTACGGGAGAAAAATGCGACTGGTCTCCCTGCCTGATTTAGTGTGGCTGCTAGAGCTACCTCTGAGGCGTCGCTCTCAACCTGGAATGGAGTGGATTCATCCACCGCCCGCATGGCCGCTTTGGCGATGTCCTCCTTGATGCAGTTGAAGGCATGGCGTGCCTCAGCTGACAGGGAAAATCGTGTGGCCTTAAAGAGTGGCCGGGCTTTGTCCGCATATTGAGGGACCCACTGGGCGTAGTAGGAGAAGAAGCCCAAGCACCGTTTGAGGGCCTTGGGGCCATGGGGGAGGGGGAGTTCTAAGAGGGGGCGCATACGGTCCGGGTCTGGGCCCAGGACTCCATTTTCCACGACGTAGCCGAGGATGGCCAGTCTGTTTGTGCGGAAAACGCATTTCTCCTTGTTATAAGTGAGGTTTAATTTCTGAGCCGTCTGGAGAAAACAGTAGAGGTTGGTGTCGTGGTCCTGCTGGTCATAGCCGCAGATGGTGACATTGTCCAAGTACGGAAACGTGGCCCGCAGCCCGTACTAGTCCACCATTCAGTCCATTGCTCGTTGGTACACCGAGACCCCATTAGTGACGCCGAAGGGGACCCGGAGGAAATGGAAGAGGCGGCCATCGGCCTCGAATGCCTTGTAGTGGCGGTCCTCCGGGCGGATTGGGAGCTGGTGGTATGCAGACATCAGATCCACCGTGGAAAAGAGCCGATACTGGACGATCTGATTTATCATGTGTGCAATCCTGGGGAGGGGATACGCGTCGAGGAGCGTAAATCTATTTATGGTCTGACTATAGTCGACAACCATGTGGAATTTTTCCCCGGTCTTAACAACCACCACCTGAGCTCTCCAGGGACTATTGCTGGCCTCTATAATCCCCTCACTGAGAAGCCTTCAGACCTCTGATCTGATAAATACCCTATCCTGCAGGCTGTATCGCCTGCTACGAGTGGCTACGGGTTTACAGTCCTTTGTGAGATTGGCGAAGAGAGAAGGGGGGGAGATTCGCAGCGTAGCGAGGCTGCAGATAGTGAGTGGGGGCAGGGGCTCGCCGAAGCTGAGGGTGAGGCTCTTAAGGTTACACTGAAAATCTAGGCCTAATAAGAGTGGCGCGCAGAGGTTGGGCAAAATGTAGAGTTGAAATTTTGAGCAGCTAGCGCCTCGGATTGTGAGTTTCGCGGCGGTGCGCCCCTGGATCTGGACAGAATGGGAGCCTGAAGCAAGCGAGATAGTTTGCCGCACTGGGAAAACGGGGAGAGTCTTACCAGATCTGGGTTTATGAAGCTCTCAGTACTCCCGGAGTCGAAAAGGCACGGCGTGTTGTACCCGTTGATTTGGACCTCTGCCATCGAATTTCGCAGATGCTTCGGGCGTGATTGATCCAGGGTGTCGGCGCCGAATTGCGGGCCACGTGAAGAGCGCTCAGGGAGGTCGTACTCTTCCGATGAGTTGTCCGAGCGTGGAGATGCAGGTCGGGCCCGTGGATCACACGTGGCGGGCGTCGAGGAAGATGGCGTCCAAGATGGCGGCCCCCATGAGTCGCATGTGGCCGGTCCCGTGGTGGAGGTTTGCCAAGATGGCGGCCCCCATGGATCGCACGTGGCAGGAGGGGGCGGGGTCGGGGCATAGGCCGCAGCGTTTCGGGCCCCGCGGGCCTGCGGGTGTGGGGAGCTATTACTTTGTGCCGCTGTGGAGTTGGAAGCTGGGGCCCTTTTTGCGAGGCACACTCTCGCGTAGTGGCCTTTCTGCCCGCAGCTGCTGTAGGTCGCGTTGCAGGCCGGGCAGTGCTGCCACGGGTGCTGATTCTGGCCGCAGAAATGGCAGGCTGGAGCAGCATAGTGGCTGGCTGGAGCAGCATAGTGGCTGGCTGGGGCAGCATGGTGGCTGGGCGGCCGCGTGGCACAGGCCTGGGGGAGTCGCTAGTCGGGGGCCCATGACTGGGTCGCGGGGTCTGCGGGGAACGAGGTGAGGCTGCGGAAGGAGACCTCCATCGTGGTAGCAATTTCCGCAGTTGTTTCTAAGTCTTGGGCCCCCTTTTCCAGTAGTCGTTGGCGCACATAAATAGGCCTGAGGCCCGCTACAAAAACATCGCTTACAGCAAGTTCTCTGTGTTCAGCCACGTTAACCGCTTGATAGTTACAGTCATTTGATAGATTATTGAGCTCTCTTAGAAATTTGGCGAGTGATTCTGTAGGCCGCTGGCGGTGAGTCGTGAACACATGGCGTGCGTAAACTTAGTTAATCGGCCTTCCATACATCTTATCGAGTATCGCTAGCGCCGCAGCATATGAACCGGCCGAGTTTAGTTGCGTAGAGATTCTGTGGCTCACCCTCGCGTGCAGTAGACTTAACTTCTGTACGTCTGTTGTTTCGGCTGTGCTCGCTTCTGCCAAGTAGGCCTTAAAGCATCGCAGCCAGTGGGAGAAGATTTCTTTTGCCTCTGCATCCTGTGGGTCGAGTTCCAGGCGTCCAGGCTTGAGGGCTGATTCCATGATCAATCCTGACTGTTCTTAAGTAGATTAAATTGATGGAACCATCAATTCACTAGACATGTGCTTTAAGATATGAACAGTGGTTTTAATCTACTTACTACAGAGCTAGCCTGTTACCCGTTGAACTCTCGATGAACTGGCAGGCTGGCTCTGGACAAGGGTATTTATACAGCAGTCCAGGGGGAGGAGTCATGGGCGGAGCCAAGGGTGGAGCCCTGTACAAACTCCTGAACATTCCCAGAGCTACTCTCCCTAGTGGTCGGATAACGCTACTGCGCTTACAACTGTAATGGTAAATACATTGTGAATTACTAAGTTACATTCACCACACTAATGTAAACCTACTTGTGACACTAATAAAGATTATTATTATTCAGGCCTTCCCCCCCCCCCAAAAAAAAACTTTCTGGACTTCCCCTTCATTCCCCCCAACCTTCTCTAGGTCCTGGGAACCCCCCTTTCCCCCTCCAATTAGCAAGGCCCCATGGGCACTTGCCCTGCTGTGCCATCTGGCACATGGGCAGTGCCCCTGCATCCTGGCACTGCCATGGTGGCATGACCAGCGTGTCAGGCTGACAGTGCCGACGCACGCAGGATGCGGGGAAGTGCCAAGGTACCATCCGGCCCTGTCCCCAACCACCCCGGGCTCTCTAATGGCTTGTAAGGCCCCAGAGGTGCCATTACACCATGGTCCATGTTTATGGAAACCTGTGCTAAACGGCGCCCTGATGAGGTCTCACAGGCGTGGCTGTTAACCTCGGGTGTTGGCTGCATAGGGCGTCTAGCTGTTTAAATGAGCCTAAATATGCAGATCTGGGTCTCGCCCAGTGAGGGAGAGATCCAGATCACGCCAGCAGAGCAAGTCAGGTAACTCATGGGCGGCACAGTAGCAAAGTGGTCAGCACGGTTGCTTCACAGCGCCAAGGTCCCAGGTTCGATTCCCGGCTTGGGTCACTGTCTGTGCGGAGTCTGCACGTTCTCCCCGTGTCTGCGTGGGTTTCCTCCGGGTACTCCAGTTTCCTCCCACAGTCCAAAGATGTGCAGGTTAGGTGGATTAGCCATGCTAAATTGCCCTTAGTGTCCAAAAAGGTTAGGTGGGTTTACAGGGATAGGATGGATGTGTGGGCTTAAATGGGGCGCTCTTTCCAAAGGGCCAGTGCAAACTCGATGGGCCGAATGCCTCCTTCTGCACTGTAAATTCTATGATCGGCCCGGCGCCCAAAGAGGGGCCCAATTTGGAGTTCTCGCTCAATTCACCCGTTGCGTGGGGATCTGCGCCATGCACAACGCAGTCACTGAATTGTGCCCAATGCTCAAAATAATCAAAAAGGTTACGGTTAAGCAATAGTAAATGATGCAAAACACTGGGAGGAGTTGCTTGAAAATCTCTTCATGGAATAATGCACTGGGGGATGTATAAGTACAGAGATCAGAGATGTGGGAAAAACGTGGTTATAATTGGATAATTAAGTTTCACATAGCTAAGGAAAAGCAGAATATCTCAAGTAGTAAAGCAGTGAATATCTAGAATGTATTCAGGACAGTTTTCTGGAATGATGTTTTAGAGGCAACAGGAGACAATACTGGATTTACAATCTGGAATTCATTCACAAGTCGGACACTCGGAAAATGAAATTTTCTACGATAAGATTGAGTTTCCTATTAGGTCCGAAAAGGAGAAGGAAGAGGTCACAAATCAAGATTCTATGTTAACATATTGACCACTGTGAACTGGGTTCACATGTTAATGGATAAGCCTATAAGCAATGGAAAGTATTGTGGGAGCATTGGCTGTGATACAAAACCAGAACATAGTTCGAAGAAGCAAAGGCAAGTGAGGCAAGAGACAATATGAAACTAAAAGAAAACACTTGCAGAAATGCAAGCAAAAGTCGTAATCCATTGAGCTGGAAAAGCTATCAAAGCAACAAAGGGATACAAAGAAAGTAATAAAAGATGTTAACAGGGAATGCGGAAAGAAATTATAAGCATTTGATACAGTTACGCACAACAGACTTGTGAACAAAGTTAGAACTCATGGAATAAAAGGGACAATAGCAACATGGATACAACATTAGCTGAGTGGCAGGAAATAGAGAAACTGAATGATGTGCAGGGTTAAAATGAAAAGGCAGGGATGTAGCACGAGATGAATTTCTGCTGCATAGACACGATGAGCTGATTGGCCTTCTTCTCTGCTGTAACTATTCGGTGATTCTAGGGGCAGAATTGTTGTCCAGGATCAGAGGAAAGTTCCAGTGCACAAATGACCATACTTTGTTTTTCTTTATTGGAGGAAATCAGATTTTGTTCCGCATTCCCGATCCTGCACCATTTTCTTCAACCCTTCCTGTGGGTTAGAAATGTCTAGTTTACAAAGTGCACACCGGTCCCTGTTGAGGTCAGGTCGCCCGTTTAAAATTAGATTTCTTCCCGCAAACCATTTTCATCTGGTGGAGTTGAGTTTTGAAAACTCATTAAAAGCACATCAGGCTTGACAGTTCAAGAAAAAAATAGAAAGTATGTAAGTGTAAAGTGAGTTGACACCTTCACGTGCGGCTATTAGGTACTTTGTTGTAATGTAGATGTATTTTTAATGTAATGATTAATTATAAGGATCTGCCTTTAAAGGTAAGTTGACTCTTGGATTGACCAGCCTTCTATAATTGTTCACATGCATTACAGTGTTTTGCCAGTGGAGAAAGCACCATGAAATAGTGAAATATTTATTAAAATGTTCCTTCAGCCTGTGCTATCATATTTTCTGCTGTGATTTAAATGGCTCTGGCTGATACAAAAAAAGCTTGGTTTTGACACTTGAAACAAATCTAACCGTCTGCTTCTCTACATTGATTGACAGACATTCTGCTTTGAAATCCAAATGAGAACTTGTAGTTTCCTTCTCAGAGAGCAGTCATTTGTTTGGCCAGCTGTAGCCATTATGAGTGCTTGGGTAAGTTTCAAATGCTAATGGGTCTTAGCATGACAGGTGTTTAATTCACTTCAGAATGAATGACAGTTTATGAAGTTGCACTAATAGACTGTGCCTGTGATTTTGTTTCTCGCTTGTTTTTGGTTCTGCAACTTTAGCAAAATATAGATTGGAACAGTAATAGTGTAAAGGGCACAGAATGACAAGAGTTCCTTGATTGTGCTCAGGAAAATGTCCTGCAGTAATATGCTTCCAATCCAATAAGAAGGTGCCACATCAAAAGTTATTGCACAAAATAGAAGATTGATTAGCTGACAGGAAACAGAGAGTAGGCATAGAACATAGACATAGAACAGTACAGCACAGAACAGGCCCTTCGGCCCTCGATGTTGTGCCGAGCAATGATCACCCTTCTCAAACCCACATATCCACCCTATACCCGTAACCCAACAAACCCCCCCCCCCCCTCCCTTAACCTTACTTTTTAGGACACTACGGGCAATTTAGCGCGGCCAATCCACCTAACCCGCACATCTTTGGACTGTCTTGGGTCTTTTTCTGGTTAGCAGAATGTAGCAAGTGGTGTGCCACAGGGATCAGTGCTGGGACTTCAACTAATACAATTTATATAAATAACTTGGATAAAGGGATCAAAAACCAAAAGGGGCAATCGTGTTCCTGGGAGAGTTTTACTTGCCCCTTAATGACCGAGAGAAACGGAAGTGCAGATATGTAGGCAAGTTTCAACGAAGTGCAAAAGTAATAGGGGAGTGATAGTGGGGGATTTCAACTTCTCCAATATTAACTGGGGAGGCCAAAGTGTGAAAGGTTTGGAGAGAGTGGAATTCTTAAAATGCATCCAGGAGAATTTTTTAAGCCAGTACGTAGAAGGTCCTATAAGAGAGGGGGCGGTCCTGGACTTAATTTTGTGTAATAAAGCTGAGCAAGTGTTGAAGTATTCGTGGGGGGGCATTTTGCAGATAGTGATCGTAACTCCATTAGATTCAAGATTGTTAAGGAAAAGGATAGAGATGGGCCTGAAATCAAAGCTCTAAACTGGGGGAAGGCCGATTTTAATAAGAGCAGATAGGATTGGTCAGAGTGGACTGGGAGCAGACACTATTAGGACAATCTGTGACAGGATAGTGGATTTATACACTTTGAGACAGAGGGCATAGCTGAGATATTAAATTAATACGATGCAGCTGTCTTTACTAAGAGAGGAGAAGCTACCCAGGAAATAATGAAATAGGAGGTAATTCAGACACTGGAAGGATTTAAATTTGAGGAGGTATTGTATAGATTGATCATTCTGAAAGGTGCTAAGGCACCATATGATTCTATGATGACCGGGTGAGATACATTCAAGGATACTGAGGGAAGTGAGAGTGGGAATTGTGCAAGTTTTAACTTTGGGGGTGGGAATTAATAATAATAATTATTATTAGGGACAAAACTAATAGTTACATGGCCAAATGCAGGTTAGTTAAGGAAAGCCTGCATGGCTTTCTTAAGGGAAAATCATGTTTGACTAAGTTGTTGGAGTTTTTTGAAAAAAGGTAACAGAGAGGGTTAATGAGGGTAATATTGTTGATCAGGTATATTTGTACTTCCAAAAGCCATTTGATAACAGTGCCACAAAACAGACTTGTGAGCAAAGTTATAGCTCATGGAATAGGGGCTGGTTTAGCTCACTCAGCTAAATCGCTGGCTTTTAAAGCAGACCAAGCAGGCCAGCAGCATGGTTCGATTCCCGTACCAGCCTCCCCGGACAGGCGCTGGAATGTGGCGACTAGGGGCTTTTCAGAGTAACTTCATTGAAGCCTACTCGTGACAATAAGCGATTTTCATTTTTCATAAAAGGGGCAGCATTAACATGGATACAAAATTGGCTGAGTGCCGGAAAACAGAGAGTAGTGGTTAATTAATGTTTTGTGGGCAAGAGAAGTAATTCTGGTCAGGTTTGGTTCCCATGCATTTCCAGATATAAATTAATGACCTAGGCCTTGGTACAGATCACAATTTCAAAATTTGTTGGTGATACAAAACTTGGAAGCATTTTGAAATGTGAGAAGGATAGTGCAGAACTTCAAAAGGACATAGAACATTTTAAGAAACGTGCCGACAGGTGGCAAATGAAGTTCAATGAGAAGAAATGTGAAGTGATTCAATAGAGATTCAAGAGAGACAATATAAAATAGAGGGTACAACGATAAAGTGGGTGTAGGAGCAGAGGAACCTGGGTGTATATGCCATTGAAGGTGGCAGGACAGGTTGAGAGAGTAGTTAAAATGCAGGCAGTATCCTAGGCTTTATTATTAATGAATAGAGTACAAGAGCAAGGAGTTATGCCACTAGTTCCGCCTCAGCTAGAGTATTATGTTCAGTTCTGAGCGCTACACTTTAGGAAAGATGTGAAGGCATTGAAGAGAGTGCAGAAAAGATTTACAAGAATGGTTCCTGGGATGAGTAACTTTAGTCATAGAATCACTACAGTGCAGAAGGAGGCGATTTGACCCATTGAATCTGCACCAATCTTCTCTTAAAGAGCACACTATCCAGCCTCACTCCCCTGCCTGATCCCTGTAACCCCATCTAACCTTTTTCGACATTAAGGGGCAATTTAACATGGCCAATTCACCTAACCTGCACATCTTTGGACTGTGGGAGGAAACCGGAGCACTCGGTGAAAACCCACGCAGACATTGGGAGAACGTACAGACTCCACACAGACAGCCACCCGAGGTCGGAATCGAACCCGGGTCCCTGGCACAGTGAGGCAGCAGTGCTTACCACTGTGCCGCCCCATGATGATAGATTGGAGAAGTTAGAAGTGTTTTCCTCAAAGAAAAGAATGTCCAGAGGGCATTTTATAGAGGTATTCAAAATCATGAGGGGTCTCAACAGAGTAAATGGGGAGAAACTGGTCTTACTCATAAAAGGACCAAGAACAAGAGGGAATAGCTTTAAAGTAATTGGCAAATGAAGCAAAAGTGATATGAGGGAACATATTTTCTACGCAGTGAATAAAATGCCTGAGAGTGTGGTGTAGACAGATTCAATCGAGACATTTAAAAGGCAACAAAAACGGAAAATTCTGGAAAATCTCAGTTGGTCTGACAGCACCTGTTGGAGAGAGATGGGTGCTAACATTTTGAGTCTGGATGACTCTTTGTCAAATATAATTTAAAGGGCAAGTGGACTGTGAATTGAAAAGGGAGACTGTGCAGGGTTATGGAGAGAAGGTGGGGGAATGGCACTAAGTATGCTGCTCATTTGGAGAGCTGGTATAGACGCGACGGGCCGAATTGTCTCTCTCTGAATTATACAAATTGTGGGATTCAGTGATTTCGCAGTGGATGAGAGAACTAGCAGTGCGAAAAAGAAACATTAAAGTAAGCTAAGGGAAAATATGTATTTGTCTAAACAAAAAAACATGAGTGGGACTCAATTGGTGAATAACAACAAAGGCCTGGATTCTCCGATTTTGTGGCTATGTCCGGAGGAAGCATCTGGTCTTACGACCAAAAAGTTGGCGCTGCCCTGGCGTGATGCTCCGCCCAGTGGGAATAGCAGCCGCGCCACATAACCTGCAGATACGGACAGAGAATGGCTGCTTCCGTGGCTGCGCATGTGCACGGCGGCGACCTGCGACGCCGCATTCGGCCTGCCAAATAGCTCCCCCCCTTGTAAATCCCCTCGCCACACCCGGACCACCCTTCACCAGTCCCCCCCAGCCCCCTCCAAAGCCCCCGCCAGCAGAACGGCTCCGCCCCGTGTAGTGGTGCTGGACAGAGCGAGGGTGACGGAAGCTCAGAGGACATACAACCGACGCCGTCGGGAAGTCAGCTCATCGGCGGCGGAGCATCAGGGAGGGCCTCCAGTGACATCCTGAGGCCGTCCCAACGGCAAGCGGCGTACTCAGCAATTCCGCCTTTTTTGAGGGGGCGGAGTGTCCAAAAACCGCAATGCCCCCGATTTCAGCATAAAAACGGAATATCCGGCCAACCTTCGAACATGATTTTGGTGTCAGCAATCCGAAAATCCTGCCCATAAGGTACAAATTGAGGATTCAGAAAGAGGCATACATTAAATACATAGACAGCAGAGGAATGCACCATAAGTGATGAGCTGGAAGGTAAGCTGAGTTTGTGATTTTTAACTTACTTTTTTGGAGCAGGAAACCGGAAGTCGGCTGTGAGGAGACCTGGAAAGGTTGTATTACCTAATAAATTTGAACGGTGAGGAAACCCGAGACACTGCACGTGTAGTGTCTCCCACCCGCCCTCCTCCTCTAACCTAAACAAAAGACTCAGTGCTGTGAGCAGGTAAGCTATTTACTTTTTTTTTACTGGGAGACTAAGTGGAGGTGATGGCAGCTTGGGAAGTGGAATGTTCCTCCTGCAGAATGTTGGAGGTGAGGGAGACCACCGGTGTCCTTGCTGACTTAACCTGCGGGAGGTGCAGCCATCTCCAGCTCCTCACAGACTATGTTAGGGAACTGGAGCTGGAGCTGGATGAACTGAGGATCATTCGGGAAGCTGAGGGGGTGATAGATAGAAGCTACAGGGACATAGTTACACCTGAGAACAAAGGTAGATGGGTAACAGTTAGAGGTGGGAAGAGGAGGAAGCAGTCAGTGCAGGGGTCCCATGTGGTTGTTCCTCTCAACAATAAGTATACCGCTTTGGATACTGTTGGGGGGGATTACCTAGCAGGGGTACGCTGCAGTGCCCGGGTCTCTGGCACGAGGTCCGGCTCTGGGGCTCAGAAGGGTAGGGGGGGAGATTAGGAGAGCACTAGTTATAGGGGACTCAATAGTTAGAGGTACTGACAGGCGGTTCTGTGGGCACGGGCGAGACTCTCGAATGGTTTGTTGCCTCCCGGGTGCCAGGGTCCATGACGTCTCGGATCATGACTTTAGGATCCTTAAGGGGCAGGGTGAGCAGTCCGTAGTCGTGGTGCACATCGGTACCAACGATGTAGGTAGGAAAAGGGGTATGGATGTAATAAACGAGTTTGGGGAGTTAGGCTGGAAGTTAAAAGCCAGGACAGACAGTTGTCATCTCTGGTTTGTTGCCGATGCCACATGATAGCGAGGCTAGGAATAGGGAGAGAGTGCAGTTGAACACATGGCTGCAGGAATGGTGTAGGAGGGAGGGCTTCAGGTATTTGGATAATTGGAGCGCATTCTGGGGAAGGTGGGACCTGTACAAGCAGGACAGGTTGCATCTGAACCAGAGGGGCACCAATATCCTGCGAGGAAGGTTTTCTAGTATTCTTCGGGAGGGTTTAAACTAATTTGGCTGGGGAATGGGAAGCGGATTTGTAGTCCAGCAACTAAGGTAGCCGATGTTCAGGATGCCAAAGCGTGTAGTGAGGCAGTGGGGAAGGTAACACTGACAAAGGAGAGTACTTGCAGGCACGGTGATGGGTTGAAGTGTGTATACTTCAACGCAAGAAGCATCAGGAATAAGGTGGGTGAACTTAAGGCATGGATCGGTACTTGAGACTACAATGTGGTGGCGATCATGGAAACTTGGATAGAAGAGGGGCAGAAATGTTTATTGGAGGTTCCTGGTTATAGATGTTTCAATAAGATTAGGGAGGGTGGTGAGAGAGAATGGAGGGTTGCATTGTTAATTAGAGATAGTATAATTGCTGCAGAAAGGCAGTTCGAGGAGGATCTGCCTACTGAGGTAGTATGGGTTGAAGTCGGAAATAGGAAAGGAGCAGTCACCTTGTTGGGAGTTTTCTATAGGCCCCCCAATAGCAACAGAGATGTGGAGGAACAGATTGGGAAACAGATTTTGGAAAGGTGCAGAAGTCACAGAGTAGTAGTCATGGGTGACTTCAACTTCCCAAATATTGAGTGGAAACTCTTTCGATCAAATCGTTTGGATGGGGTGGTGTTTGTGCAGTGTGTCCAGGAAGCTTTTCTAACACAGATGTATATTGCCCAACCAGAGGGGAAGCCATATTGGATTTGGTACTTGGTAATGAACCAGGGCAAGTGATAGATTTGTTCGTGGGGGAGCATTTTGGAGATAGTGACCACAATTCTGTGACTTTCACTTTAGTAATAGAGAGGGATAGGTGCGTGCAACAGGGCATGGTTTACAAGTGGGGGAAGGGTAAATACGATGCTGTCAGACAAGAACTTAAGTGCATAACTTGGGAACATAGGCTGTCAGGGAAGGACACAATTGAAATGTGGAACTTGTTCAAGGAACAGATACTACGTGTCCTTGATATGTATGTCCCTGTCAGGCAGGGAAGAGATGGTCGTGTGAGGGAACCACGGTTGACAAGAGAGGTTGAATGTTTTGTTAAGAGGAAGAAGGATACTTATGAAAGGCTGAGGAAACAAGGTTCAGACAGGGCGCTGGAGGGATACAAGATAGCTAGAAGGAAACTGAAGAAAGGGATTAGGAGAGCTAAGAGAGGGCATGAAAAATCTTTGGCGAATAGGATCAAGGAAAACCCCAAGGCCTTTTACACATATGTGAGAAATATGAGAATGACTAGAGCGAGGGTAGGTCCGATCAAGGACAGTAGCGGGAGATTGTGTATTGAG